>NC_086454.1:59178127-59494547 GCF_028390025.1 Pseudophryne corroboree | reverse complement strand
AGAAACCGGCCAGTGTGTTACAGCCCTCTGCCGGTTTCTCCCGGATAGCAAAAAGCCGGACAAAGTTTGTCCGGCTTTTTGCCATCCGGGGAAAACCGGTTAGTGTGTTACAGCCCTAAGGGGAAGGGAAGACAGACAGGGGTGTCACAGATGGAGTAAACAGTGAGCGTTAAACAGAGGGTTAGGATGAGATTTGGCTGGGTTTGGTGAAGAAGTGGGTCTTGAGAGCCCGTTTGAAGTTTTGTAGAGAGGTGGAGAATCTGAGGGGGAGAGGTAGGGAATTCCAAAGAAAGGGAGCAGCATGTGAGAAATCTTGGAGGTAGGAGTGGGAGGAAGTAACCAGCAAGTAGGAGAGGCGGCATGCATTATACTAAGCTTTCATTCCCACATATTATACACAGATACCTCTCCACCTACAGAGCTCACTACCTAACACATGTATCACACAGATACTGGGCGCTTGTCCGCAGATCTCACAATCTTACACACATATCTCACATATGCTGAGCCTTCAACATCCCCAGAGCTTACAATCAAATACTGTACATACTGTACAAATACATCACACATACCTAGTAATATTACCCATGATTTACAATCTAACAACACATGTGCCATAAACCTTCTAAACTTTTGTCCATCGGTTTACAATCTCATCTAACAGCAGCATAATCCAAGGTCTCACTGATATTTGTATCTTGTTTTAAGAGCTGACAATCATATGTTGCTCTCTCCCCAACTAGAGCTTGTTATTCCACTACACAGGTACCATCAGAGAGACCTCACCTACAACTTGCCACCTAGTACGTATCACACATCCCCAAAATCAAATAATATGATTCAAAATTCAGATTTAAGTGTGCAGGTTCCTTGCCCACAGAGCTTGCAATCGCAGAGATTGCCTTCTCACCTGGGAGGGGCAGGTAGTTGAGACAGGGGCCAAAGCAGTGGCTCTGTGCTCTCCCAAAACTCTTTGGGGCCTGAGACGTCAGCGCTCCTTCCCACTGCACCAGGGCTGAGACTTTTAGTTTGACTGCATAGCTCAGGCTCTCGCCTGATAACAAGCAGCCCTGTCACAATCACGCGGGCCGCCTTCACAGAGCTGAGGGTAAGCACAGCTCAACTGCCCCTGGTGCACTGGTGGTTTGGCAGCGCTTGGTGTGGAATCACACTTCATGAGGAGGAGCCAGGTGGCTGTGAGGCGCATGGAGGGCGTATGAAGCCTTCTACTGCAACCACCAATTTTAACAGTGTTGCCGGCATTTGAAGAACCCCGTGCAAGGTTAATTTTTGCTGGATGGCAGGGGGAGAGATTAGTTGCGGTGCGAGTGAGCGGGACCTCAAGTGCCCGCTGGCAGCTGGATTTTTTTTCCTCCTGTCTCCAGCAGGGGTTGAAGCTACATCTGCCCCATTATTAATCCAACACTGGCTGGCACCCTGTACACACTGATGCTCGCAGCACAGCTACAGTGTAGACGGACGCATCTGTATGTATGAGGTCATTCCGAGTTGATCGCACGCTGCTGATCAGGGTACTACTGCGCATGCATATGCACCGCAATGCGCATGTGCGTCGTACGGGTACAAACAGCATCGTTGCTGGGCAATGCTTCTAGCGACGAATCCATTCGCACGGGTGATTGCAAGGAGATTGACAGAAAGAGGGCGTTTATGGGTGTAAACTGACCGTTTTCTGGGAGTGGTAGGGAAACCGCAGGCGTGTCCCGGCGTTTGCAGGGCGGGCGTCTGACGTGAATTCCGGGACTGGACAGGCTGACGTCATCGCAAGGGCTGAGTAAGTTCAGACCTACTCTGAAACGGCAAAAAATGTTTTTGTACTGCTCGGCTGCACATGCGATCGCACACTTGCAAAGCGAAAATACACTCCCCAGTGGGCGGCGACTATGCATTTGCACGGCTGCAAAAAGTAGCTAGCGAGCGATTAACTCGGAAAGAGGGCCATAGAACAGTAATGCATACACATAGTATAGAAAAAATGTATATATATATATATATATATATATATATATACATACATACATACATATACTGTGTGTATATATATATATATATATACACACACACACTATACATACCGGCGTTCAGGATATCGGCATTTGGAATGCTGATGCCGGAATACCAACATTGGTCAGAATGCTGGTGCGGGATCCCCACATGGATAAAAATGCCGGCACTGGAATCCCGACTGCTGGCTCCCGAACGTAAGTGTGCTGTGGTAGGAGATGGAGGGAAAGGTTTAGGCTGTGGGAGGGTTAGTATTAGGCTGCGGGAAGAGGGTTAGTTCTGGGAAGGGGGGATTAGGCACCACCGGGAAGGGTAAGGCTGCGGGGGTGGAAAGGTTAGCTTTAGGCTACAGGTGTGTGTGTGTGTGGGTGGGTGGGTGGGTGGGGGGGGGGGGGGGGGGGGTTTGGTTTAGGCATCACCGAGTAAAGTTAGGGTCAGGCTGCGGGAAGGGAGGGTTAGGTGGGGGAGTAGATGAGGGTTAGTATACTTACCTTCCAGGTGTCAGGATTTGGCATGTAAGGGTGATGTCTGTATTCTGACCGCTGCCATCACAAAGATCCTGATACCATACCTGCATGCATATATAGCGTATAGTATATATATATATATATATATATATATATAAAGCACACACATACAATACACATGCATACATAGCGTATAGTATATTATATATATATATATATATAAAGCACACACATACAATACACATGCATAAAGCACACACATACAATACACGTACATAATATACATATATATGCAGAGTACATGTTGTATATAGTATAGATAACTATACATACTGCAAAAGAGCAGGGAGGGTGTTACAGGAGGTGCTGGATAGAGATGGAACTTGTAGGTTTTGGTGAGGGGAAATGAAGCTTATAAAAGTAATTATCCTGTACAGTACTATACACATGTATGTGTGTGTGACACACTGACAGGTGACTAACCATCTCTCCTGTGTTGAGTTCCTGGCTGCAATATCATTCATTCTTCAGCCTGCTGCCCGAGTAGTTGCTGGTCTGTGTGTGGGTGGGGGGTGTCTGTGCTCTGATTGGCTGAGTGACTGTGTGTGATGTGTCACTCAGCCAATCGGAGCACAGCAGATGCTGCTGAGGAGTTCCTGCACTGATCAGGATTCTCCTCAGCGTTACAGCAGGGCGCACCACAGCTTCAGCAGCTGATAGTGAGTACCTACCGTATACAGCTTGTCACCAGCCCGACCTGCCTTGTCCACGCCCCCGATGATAGTGGGAGGAGTTACAGAGCAGGGGGCACACCTGGGATTAACCAACAGCCCAGGCCGACTCTTGATTGTGAGGATAGGCCAGTGGGCGGGGCTATGGACGGATTCGGGGGCAGAGCCTCAGAGGTATTCAGGACTGACTCGGGCCGGCAGAGTTTCAGACCTCTGTGGTCGGAACTTTGGCCAGCTGGTTTGGGGTGTTGTGGGCCTATTTTCAATGGGAGGCCTGGAGCTGCAGCTCCATCCGCCCCATTGTTAATCCGGCCCTGGCCACGGCACACTGGTTGAAAAAGCATGATATAGATGAATGATATGCCTATGACGTAACAAATTATATATAGCAACCAAACACATTGCATGCATTCAACTTGTGACAGTTTAAGCATTCTACCAAGCCACATAGATATGTACTGTGGCTGCTTTGCCCTAGCAATTCAGTGTTACCTGCAGACAGAAGACTACAAGCAGATGCTTTAACTAAATATAGTGAGAAGAGACATTTGGGGTCATTCCGAGTTGATCGTTCACTAGCAGTTTTTAGCAGCCGTGCAAACACTATTCCGCCTCCCACTGGGAGTGTATTTTAGCTTAGCAGAAGTGCAAACGAAAGGATCGCAGAGCGGCTACAAAACAAATTTGTGCAGTTTCAGAGTAGCTTCAGAACTACTCAGCGCTTGCGATCACTTCAGACTATTCAGTTCCTGTTTTGACGTCACAAACACGCCCTGCGTTCGGCCAGCCACGCCTGCGTTTTTTCAAACACTCCCTGAAAATGGTCAGTTGACACCCAGAAACGCCCTCTTCCTGTCAATCACTCTGCGGCCAGCAGTGCTATTGAAAAGCTTCGCTAGACCTTGTGTGAAACTACATCGTTCGTTGTGAAAGTACGTCGCGCGTGTGCATTGCGCCGCATACGCATGCGCGGAAGTGCCATTTTTTTTGCATCATCACTGCGCAACGAACATTTTCTGCTAGCGATCAACTCGGAATGACCACCATAGAGTCAGCCTCAATTACAATACATAGAACTGTCAGGTAAGAACCACTTGGGCCATCTAGTCTGCCTATGTCCACGCACACACATTCACACTAAGGTTAACTTTTGTTGGGAGCCAATTAACCTACCAGCAAATTTTTAGATTGTGGAAGGAAATCAAAGTACCCGGAGAAAGTCCACGCAAGCATGGGGAGAATATATAAACTCCACACAGTTAGGGCCATGGTGGGAATCGAACCCATTACCTCAATGCTGTGATGCAGTAATGCTAACCATTACATCATCTGTGTTGCCCTAATATATGTATTTGCAGATTTTCCAGTGTACCACACATTCACACCTTGTACAGTATGTATATAAGCAGAGTGCTATAAATAGAAAAGTTGTGCTTGTTGTTCCTTTCATGGTAAATGCAGCATTTCTGGGTCATTTCCTTTCATGTGGAAAGCATTCAAATACCTCTCTGAATGACAAGTCTGCCAAGCAGTGTGAGTTTATCGATTTCCCTCATGGAAGGAACTCCGTGCCTGTGTGCTTGGCTCTGGAACTCAGCTGTCAGTCTGCTGAGAACAGGACACACTAGCTGCGAAACACATGAAGGCTTTATTAATATTCATTGACATAATAAAAATCAATTAAAGCAACATCACTTATGAATTCATTCCCAGTCAGTGACATTTAATGGCAACTGTGAAAGGAAAAAGCAGTGTCAGAATATGTTCTATGTTCTGAAAGCAAAACAGTGTTCAAAGAAAATTATTCCTGGCCTCAAACCTTAAAGAAAGACTATTCGGGATCAGTACAAATTACCGACGGACGGGATCCCGACCAGCACAATACCGACAGGGGGGGCGAGCGCAACGCAGCCCCTTGCGGGCTCGCTGTGCTCGCCACGCTGCGGGCACGGTGCCTCGCTACGCTCGACACACTAATTTATTCTCCCTCTATGGGTGTCGTGGACACCCACAGAGGGAGAATATGTCAGGAATGTGCCGGTCGGGATCCCGGTGTCGGTATTCCGACCACCGAGATTCCGTCCGGTGGGATCTTGAACGCATAACGACTATTCATATTGTGCCATAGAAATTACTATGTGGTCCTGTAATATACTTGTTACAAAATGATTATATCTGTCATGGGGGAATATGTACTAAGCCTTGGAGAGTAAAAAAAGTGGAGCGCGATAAATTACTAGCCAATCAGCTCCTAACTGCCATGTTACAGGCTGTGTTTGAAAAAAGACAGGAGCTGATTGGTTGGTAGTTTATCTCTCTCCACTTTATCGCTTTCTAAGCCTTAGTACATCACATTTCGATAACCTACTTGTCATATATTCAGAATGAGCAATGTGACTAAACTTGATTGACAGATAGAAAGAAATAATCAGACCAAACAAAGCTTCTTTTCTGCATATGATCACATGCATCGCACCCTTCGCTCCCCAATCATATTTTCAACAGCTACAAACAATAAGGGGTTATTAGTGAAACTGTAAAGGAGTTATCGCACATTTTCTGTTGAAGTGGCTTTTTTTTAACAAGCTTTTCGTTCCCCTTTAACTCAGAAAACCAGAAGTTTTTTAGAACATGTCTCCAATAGCTTAGGCATTCTTCAGATGGCATCAACTTGCTTTCTCCAAAGGAAAGAGCCATGAGAGTACTAATAAGGATCTCATGTCCCTTGGATCCAGTGCCGTAAGTTCGCCCCAGTCGCCTGGAGGCATGATAAATGTTTGTGCCCCCCTTACATACTGTATACACACACACCCTTCATACAGTATGTAGCTATATGGCACTCATGTTGGACAGTAGTAGCGTGCTCAGGTGCCTATCCCAATAGTAATATAGATACACATACAAAGTGGACGGCACTCCAAGTCAGTCATCACAATAAAATAGACACCAGCATACCTTTATAGCACACCTACAGTACTCCCTCACCCACCAGCGTGTCACAAGGTAGATGCTTTGGCGCAGTGGTGTGCCGATGTACAGTATATATATACAAAACACACAAATGCCTCTTTCACTTAAACACACACACAAACGCCACTTTCACTTAAACACACACACACACACACACACAAACGCCACTTTCACTTAAACACACACACGCCTCTCACTTACACTCACGCCTCTTACTTACACACGCCTCTTACTTACACATGCCTCCTTAGCTTAAACACACACACCTCCTTCGCTTAAACACACACACACTCCTCACTTACACACACGCCTCTCATTTACACACACACCTCTCACACACGCTTCTCACTTACACATGCTTCCTTCACTTAAACTCACACACACGCCTCCTTCATTTAAACTCACAAACACACACACACACACACACACACACACACACACACACACACACACACACGCTTCCTTCACTTAAACATGCCTCTTACACAGTTACACACACACACACACACACACACACACACAAATGCCTCTTTCACTTAAACACACACATGCCTCTCTCACACATACACACACACACACACACACACACACACACATCTCCCTTACATGCACACACGCCTCTTTCACTTAAAAACACACACACAAACAAAAATAAACACATGCTTCCTTCACTTACACACACACACACACACACACACACACACACACACACACACACCTCACTTAAACATGCACACATAAAACACAGTGCTGCCAACATTCATTAAAGACCCCCCAGCACCCCTCCCCTTTCCAACTACACACACCCCCACAGTGCAGCTTGAGGCAAGTGCTGCCAGTGCCTACCTGCTGCTATCAGCCCAACGGAAGAACAGAGAGCTTCACTCGGCCAGGTCATCTGGAAGGGCCTGGCAGGAGCTGCATTCTGGAGCTCCCCCTAGCTGTAGCCACAGCCAGCTCTCTGTATATACTAGGAGGCAGCTTCCGTGTCACTGACACGAAAGCTCCTCGCAGCGAACGATCTTCAGGGTCAGGCAGCTGGAGACAATGGAGGAGATCTGCCCCCTTGAGGTCAGGAGCCCGGCGGCAGCTGACTCCACTGCCTCCCAGAGTTCCGCCCCTGCTTGGATCCCTCTGGCTCTTTTCCTGTGCCTCGAGACCCTTGGTCCTGCATGCTCAGCAACAATACAATCCAGCAGGTTTACCTGTCACTGCTGTAGTCAGTTTGTGATTCGCTAGGAAAGCTGATTATCAGAATAGCTGTCCCGGCATCACTACAGTACGTTGATAGAGGCATTCTTATTTGCCGCCATATGTTGTGATGAGGAATGATAATTTTTGGGTCCGAGTCTATTGGGAAACGTCTGTGTACAAGTTGGCATGGCCAGGGCTGCCGAGAGGACGGGAGTGGGTGCTAATTACCCAGGACCAGGCTTGTCAGAAGGGCCAGACAGGGGTCTGGATGCAGTGTCGGACTTGGGCAGTAAGGGCCCACTGGGGGGATGCAGTGGTAGGGGCCCATGCTTACAGCAATTGTGTGGCCAGCCAACATAGAGGCTTTGCTATCATCTGGGCACTATTATAAACATATTCCATACATGACAATTTACCAGATTTTTGCGCTGTAGAAAATACACCATAGCCCTGTCCTGTATTATGTAACATATGTTTAATATATAATCCAAGTGATCAGTTTGGAACTTGATCCCTAGAGGAAGGGGTGGACCCTTAGTAACTGGGGCCCACCGGGGGTTTCCCCTGTACCCCTTTGGACCAGTCCGCCCTTGCCCGAATCCGTCGCCCCCGTTAGTAGTAGGTTCAGTGGTAGGTTCAGTATCCATCTTGGTTAAGGAATGAAGCCTCCATGTAGGAACCAATATGGAGTACGTGCAGTTGCTCATTCCTTCTTCAACAAGGTCCCCAAATATTAATAAATAGTCCCCTAAATGCATACCTACCAACTAATAAAAAGATGACTTGTTGTATCTGGTGTATACTTAAAGATCTTTCTACTGGTTTTGTAAGTGTCACAAATGCTGATGCTTTTTTTAAACCCAACATATTAACTGTATTGTGTTTATGTACCGGTTTAATATGTGTTTTATATACATTTAATTTGCATTTAGATACATTTACAAATGCATTCAATCTTTAAACATGTCTGTGACAAAAAATAGTAAGTTCCTACCAAATCCATGTATAAACAATTCCTAGCTGCATGTCACTGTATTGTCAGTGTGGATAGGTAATGTTTCTGTTTCACTTGCCCTGCTTTAATTTGCATATATTTAGACATTACTGAAAATTGTTCTAAACTGTTCTCAATAAAAAGTAGTGATGTGCAACGGAAATTTTTCGGGTTTTGTGTTTTGGTTTTGGATTCAGTTCCGCGGCTGTGTTTTGGATTCGTACGCGTTTTGGCAAAACCTCCCTGAAATTTTTTTGTCGGATTCGGGTGTGTTTTGGATTCGGGTGTTTTTTTACAAAAACCCCTCAAAAACAGCTTAAATGATAGAATTTGGGGGTACTTTTGATCCCATAGTATTATTAACCTCAATAACCATAATTTCCACTCATTTCCAGTCTATTCTGAACACCTCACACCTCACAATATTATTTTTAGTCCTAAAATTTGCACCGAGGTCGCTGGATGGCTAAGCGACCCAAGTGGCCGACACAAACACCTGGCCCATCTAGGAGTGGCACTGCAGTGTCAGACAGGATGGCAGATTTAAAAAATAGTCCCCAAACAGCACATGATGCAAAGAAAAAAAGAGGTACACCAAGGTCGCTGGATGGCTAAGCTAAGCAACCCAAGTGGCCGACACAAACACCTGGCCCATCTAGGAGTGGCACTGCAGTGTCAGACAGGATGGCAGATTAAAAAAATAGGCCCCAAACAGCACATGATGCAAAGAAAAAAAGATGTGCACCAAGGTCGCTGGATGGCTAAGCTAAGCGACCCAAGTGGCCAACACAAACACCTGACCCATCTAGGAGTGGCACTGCAGTGTCAGACAGGATGGCAGATTTAAAAAATAGGCCCCAAACAGCACATGATGCAAAAGAAAAAAGATGTGCACCAAGGTCGCTGGATGGCTAAGTTAAGCGACCCAAGTGGCCGACACAAACACTTGGCCCATCTAGGAGTGGCACTGCAGTGTCAGACAGGATGGCAGATTTAAAAAATAGGCCACAAACAGCACATGATGCAAAGAAAAAAAGAGGTGCACCAAGGTTGCTGGATGGCTAAGCTAAGCGACCCAAGTGGCCGACACAAACACCTGACCCATCTAGGAGTGGCACTGCAGTGTCAGACAGGATGGCAGATTTAAAAAATAGGCCCCAAACAGCACATGATGCAAAAGAAAAAAGAGGTGCACCAAGGTCGCTGGATGGCTAAGTTAAGCGACCCAAGTGGCCGACACAAACACTTGGCCCATCTAGGAGTTGCACTGCAGTGTCAGACAGGATGGCAGATTTAAAAAATAGGCCACAAACAGCACATGATGCAAAGAAAAAAAGAGGTGCACCAAGGTTGCTGGATGGCTAAGCTAAGCGACCCAAGTGGCCGACACAAACACCTGGCCCATCTAGGAGTGGCACTGCAGTTTTCTAGCGAGAGGATGAGTGCTTCCATCCTCATGTGAATCTGAACCACTTGCCATGAACATAGAACAGGCCCTCAGCCATTCCTTGCCACTCCGTGTCGTAAATGGCATATTGGCAAGTTTACGCTTCTCATCAGACGCTTTTAATTTTGATTTTTGGGTCATTTTACTGAACTTTTGTAGTATACTTGACGACACAGAGGTAGAGCAGTGGACTACTGTACCGTACTGCTATATATATACTGGTGGTCAGCAAAATTCTGCACTGTCCTCCTACTATATACTGCACACAACTAAAATGCAGCACAGGTATGGATGCATAGTATACTTGACGACACAGAGGTAGAGCAATGGACTACTGTACCGTACTGCTATATAACTGGTGGTCACAGCAAAATTCTGCACTGTCCTCCTACTATATACTACAATGCAGCACAGATATGGAGCGTTTTTCAGGCAGAGAACGTAGATATTTTCAGCACACTGAGCACGGATATTTGCAAGCACACTGAGCACAGTTATTTGCAGCACACTGAACACAGAAACTGAGAGAGCGCAGGCACGTCCTCTCGCTATCATCTCCAAAGTACGAGTGAAAATGGCGGCGACGTGCGGCTCCTTATATAGAATACGAATCTCGCGAGAATCCAACAGCGGGATGATGACGTTCGGGGGCGTTCTGGTTAACCAAGCAAGGCGAGAAGATCCGAGGCTGCCTCGGAACCGAGTAAAATGGGTGAAGTTCGGGCGGGTTCGTATCTTGACGAACCGAACCTGCTCATCTCCTATATAATAGCCCAGATCTGTGATTCTGTGCCTGGCCGTAACGCTGGGCGGAGTCACAGATCTGTGCGGAGTCACAGATGGAGGAGAGGTGGCTGGATCCTGCCTGCGATTCCCCGGCACGCTCCCCCTGGCTGCTCCACACGGCGGGTACTGGGGTGAGGGCTGTCACTCTCACCCACCAGGGACCCTCCCTCACGTGGATGACGGCATGATGAGAGCCGCATGAGCCGCCAGAGTGGTTTACAGGCCAGAACCGCTGATGCGCCCCGCCACCTGCCCCTCCCCCAGGCGGGCGGCTCTGCTCAGGGAGCCAGTGGGGCGCACAACTGTCAGTGCCGGTAGGTGAGGGGGAGGCGGCGGCATCCCCGTGCGCCCGATGCTGGGGTCTCTGTCCCCCTATATGTCTCCATCCGGCCCACACACCCACCTGCCGCCATTGCGCCTGCGCATCACATCAGAGGGGAGAGGGACTGCAGCACAGACCCCATGCACCCTGCACCCAGCCACATGTAACAGGCTCCCACGTCCTATGTTGGGATGGGAGCTGGTGACATAACTGCAGTCACCAGGTTACCACAATGACACATCCAAAATCACACAACAAATAAAATGTACAGGTGCAGCTCACTCCCACGTGGCTAAATGTATTGCTGGGCAAAACAGTCCCATCACACACCCGCCCCTCCCCCGGACCCCTCCCCCATGCACAGCACCCCCGCCCCTCCCCCACCTGTAGCTCTCCCGAATCCCCTCCCCCATCTAAGGCACCCCCGCACCAGCCCATCCCCCAGCCATGGCACCTCCAGATCCCCTGCCCCAACCGCCGCACCACCGCACCCACCTCTCCACCACCCGCAGCACCTATGAACCCCATCCCCTATCGGCGACACCCACACACCTGCCACTCCCCCACCTGCGTCAACCCCACCGCTCCCCCTCCCGCCCCACCTCCCGACCCCCTATTCCACTCACTGCACCCCAGCACACGCACCTACCCCACCCGCAGCGCCACCGGAACCCCTCCCCCATCCACCTCACCCCCGCCTCTCCCCCACCCGCAGAGCCTCCGGAACTCATCCACAGCCCCCATCCCCCCGCCCCTCCACCATCCGCATCACCTCCCAAACCCCTCCCCCATATGCAGTACCCACCCCTCCCCCACCCGCCCCTCCCTCACCCACAGCACCTCCAGACCCCCGCCTCCATCCACGCCCCACCCGCAGCCACTCATCCCTCCCCCACCCACTGCATCTACAGACCCCTTCCACCGAACCCCGCAACTACCCCTCCCCCACCCGCAACACCTCTGGAACCCCTCACTCAACCGCACCTCCCCCCCCTGCACCCGCACCTCCCCCAAACACACCCAAAAAAAATAAAAATGTAAAGGTGCTGCACAGACAGGCCAGCCTATCGAGCTCACTTCCACGTGGCTAAATGTATTGCTGGGCAAAACAGTCCCGTCACACACCCGCTCCTCCCCCACCTGCAGCTCCCCCAGACCCCCTCCCGCATCCATGGCACCCCCCAACCCAACCCTCCCCCAGCCGTGGCACCTCCAGACCCCCTACCCCACCCACCGCACCCACCCCTCCACCACCCTCAGCGCCTATGGACCCCATTCACAATCGCCGACACCCCCGCACCTGACACTCCCCCACCCGCATCAACCCCACCCCTTCCCCACCACGACACCTCCCAACCCCCTATTCCACTCACGGCACCCCAGCACCCGCACCTTCCCCACCCGCAGCACCACCGGAACCCCTCCCCCATCCACCACAGCACCTCCACCTCACCCACCCGTGACACCCCCACCCCTCCCCCACCTGCAGCACCTCCAGAACTCATCCACAGCCCCCACTCCCCCGTCCCTCCACCAGCCGCAACACCTCCCCAACCCCTCCCCCATCCCCAGTTCCTACCCATCCCTCACCCACAGCACCTCCAGACACCCGCCTTCATCCACAGCCACTCATCCCCCACCCACTGCATTTACAGACCCCTTCCGCGGCACCCCGCAACTACCCCTCCCCCACCCGCAACACCTCTGGTACCCCTCACCCAACCGCACCCCACACCCTGCACCCACTCCTCTCCCAAACGCACCCAAAAAAACCCCAAAATTTAAAGGTGCACTATAGACAGGCCAGCCTATCGAGCTCACTTCCACGTGGCTAAATGTATTGCTGGGCAAAACAGTCCCGTCACACACCCGCCCCTCCCCCACCTACAGCTCTCCCGGATCCCCTCCCCCATCCACGGCACCGTGCACCCACCCCTCCCCCACCCGTGACGCCTCCAGACCCCCTACCCCACCCCCCGCACCACCGCACCCACCCCTCCACCACCCGCAGCGCCTAAGGTCTCCATCCACCATCAGCGACACCCCTGCACCTGGAACTTCCCTGCCCGCATTAACCCCACCCCTCCCCCACCCACAGCACCTCCTGACCCCCTATTACACTCGCGGCACCCCAGCACCCGAACCTTCCCCACACACAGCCCCATCGGAACACCTTTCCTATCCACCACAGCACCTCCCCTCCCCCACCCACGACACTCCCGCCCCACCCGCAGCGCCTCCGGAACTCATCTACGGCACACACTCCCCCGCCCCTCCCCCAGCTGCAACACCTCCCCCCCCCTCCCCCCTTCCGCAGTACCCACCCTTCCCCCACCCACAGCACCTCCGGACCCCCACCTCCATCCGCGCCCCACCCGCAGCCACTCATCCCCCACCCACACCATCTACAGACCCCTTCCGCGGCACCCCGCAACCACCCCTTACCCACCCTCAGCACCTCTGGAACCCTTCACCCAACCGCCCCCCCTTGCACCCACCCCCCCTTCACCTGCCCCTCCACCATGCACAGCACCTCCAGACCCCCTCCTTCATCTGTGGCCACCCACACCCACCCCTCACCCAACATCTACAGACCCCCTCCTTAATCCGCCCCACCAGCAGTCTCTCTGGACCCCCTCCACCATCCGCACCCCCACTTCTCCCCCACCTGCAGTACCTCTGGACCCCCTCCAACATCCACAGGCCAGCTCTCCACCACACGCAGCACCTTGGACACCATCCGCAGCTGCTACCAGTGAGTCCCTGAATCAGGGGTGATCAGCGGCATGGAGAGCCACCTCCACCTCACTGCACCCACCCCCTTTTCAAGCCCCCCCCACGCTAAACTTACACCTACATTCTGTACATCGTGCCCTGCAGGCGCTGTTCACGCCGTCGCAAGGGGCTACGCCCCCTTCACCATCGGATGCCCTTTTGTCGCGCAATATTTAACCACTAACAAAACTAGCAATGCTGGTAATACTCCATATAATACAAATATTGAACGGCAGAAAGGCGTGCAGGTGTTAAGGGGGCGTAGCCCCTTGCGACGGTGTGAAGAGCGCCCGTAGGGCGCGATGAATCACCTAGTCTCTAATAAAAAGGGTAAAAGATTTAATATAAATAACCTTATAGATTCTGGTTTCCTATTCTAACATATTTCTGTAATTATCTACAAGTCACAAAAGGTTACATTTTTATTTTAGGCCATTATACCTAAATGTCCGTAACTTTGAGGCAAACAAATTTAGGACTGAGAGGATGGACGGATTCAGGACATTTAGGTTAAGCAGGTGTGACTAGTTTTGCAATGGAGTGAGTAAAGTATTTTTAAAAAACGCATGCAATTTAACAAATTCCAATGGGTTTATCATACATGGGGGCTTATTGTTATTGGGGGTAATTCAGACCTGATCGCTAGGATGAGTTTTTGCATCCCTGCGATCAGGAAGTCGTCGCCTACAGGGGAGGGTTTTAGCTGTGGGCAGGTGTGCGATCGCATTTGTAGCAGAAATGCACAAACATCAGTTTGTGCAGTTTCTGCTCAGCCCAGGACTTAATCAGCCACTGCGATGGTTTCCTAGTGATCGGGGCTGGAGCTGAGGTCAGACACCCTCCCTCCAAACGCCTGGTCCCTCCTGTAAAGTTGTCAAACTGATGACATCAATATTGTGTAACAGATGTGGCAGGGCATCAAGCGGCCAAAGTGGGAGAAAAGAACAATATATAAAGAATGCGCCACATTCCGAATTCATGACCCACTTGGAAATGAGAGGATAACTAGTAATGATGATGATTTACAGACTGAGGATGCTGTTTTAAAGTTCCTACCAGAGCTTGAGGTGAATGATACTGGATATAAGAAGGAGAATGACTATGATGATGCACATGCTGAATTTTAACAAGTTGCAGGGAACTCCTTCCAGTATATTTTCGCAAGCGTAAAAAATTATTTATTATCAGGCAGTCCTGCATCATCCGCCTGTGGAATTGATAGATACTTGCTGTCTTCAACGACAATACCATTCTCATCCTCATCCTCATCATTCTCAATTTTTTCCTGCAGAAAAGTACAATTGCAAATAGACTTCAATAAGGAACATCCAAGAAGGAACATTGGGTGCTGCCTTTGTTAGAGATGGGAACATCTAGTAAACCTTAAAGGGGGAATGTATTAAACCTTGGAGATAGATAAAGAGGAGAGAGATAAAGTATTAGCCAGGATCAGCTTCTAACTGCTATTTTACAGGCTGTGTTTGAAAAATGACAGGAGTAGATTAGTTGGTACTTTAACTCTAGCCACTTGATTTATTTCCAAAGTTTGGTACATCTCTCACTAAGCATGCAGCAAGGTATAAACAACATTTGTTTATTAAACAATTGTTTGAAAGAGCAATCAAGTAGGACATCAAGCTTCCTGTTTTACAGCCAATGACACACTAGAACCATTAGCTATGTACTTAGTGTGTGCCATCAGTTTTTCACAGATTAGTTCCATGCTACTGTATGTAATTCCAACTTAATTTTATTTCTCCCAGCAATTGGACCAGCAATCCCCCTAACTACAAATACTGTATGTGGGCAAACAGTAGTGATCAAGAAGGCTACATAACAATAAACACCCACTGGAATGATGTAGCACCTGAAGCATCTTAATCAACATCATCATCATCATCATCATCAACATCAACTGCAACATCATCTTTGGAAGCACCAGGGGATCATTATCCTTAGAAGCACTTAGAGCATCATCATCATTTTCTCAATATAGAAACTCTGCACACAATAGTATGTGATAGGCAAGATTCTTTGGCTTTACTAAGCAGCATAAAAGTGTCAATCTACCGGAAAACCCCAGAAATATCATGGGAATCTGATAATGTAGCTATCAGTTTGCATTAGACGCAGGGAGGGGGCATGCAGTCATGTTCACATCTGTCTGTTTCTCACTAATGATGATGACAGATCTGACTGCATCTGACTGTATGAAAATATCTCAAAGACCTCTATTCAGGCAAATAAATGTACACTGCTGCAGTAGTGTTTTAAACGTCAAAATACAAAGCAGGGCCTGATTCGTGTTTGTAAGTAAAGCAAAAAAAGTACATAACTTTGCATCTGGAAAAAAAAAAACATGTTTCCATGCAAGACGAGCAAATACATTTATTTTTTCCACTTTAGAGTCTTAACACGCTAGACAGTTGTGTCTTCATATATCTTGCCTCAATACGCCATGCAGCAAGAGATGCCTGGCGTGAGTCAGTCGGCAGCTCCCGGGCAGCACTGCTAACATCAGGCATCTTTTTTGCAGAAAGTGTGTCTTATTTGCATCACTATATGACTAGGATGCACAAGCAGTTTATTCTGATTAAAATTATATGCTGCATACCTATATTTTGTGTATGACCTCGACTGTATCTGCATACAAAATGCTACATTATCATTGCCAGGAAAATACAGTAACATAACATTTCGTATGCAGATACAGCCGCAGTCATACATAGAACATAGGCATGCTGCATATCATTTTAATCAGCATAAGCTGCTTGTGCATCTTATCGGCTTAGCAATGTGACTTATACGCAGATAAATGGAAAAAGTTGCACACAAAGGCACTCAACACTACAGAGTCACATGTGACTAGAAGGGCTGTTTAACCTGACTGCAGCAAAAATGTAGGAGGACATATATGTATATAACATGAATATAAGAAAAATATAATACAGTACAACACTATTTGGCGTCTTTCTTGTACATGTTTAGGAGGTCATGGAGATATCAACTTTGTGATATGATTGAAGGAAGAAGCATCCACACATTAACAACCATGCTTTCTCAGTCTACCCATCTGTGTAGACTCATCTTAGGGGAGGAGTCCTTAACCACAATATTGGAAATGTATCTTGTTATGAATTAACTCTATTTTGCTATTGTGTTCTTTTTTTGTTCTTCTTCAGTTCAATGCACCTAAAATAAGAAACATTCCCGTATATGAAGGACCAATCATCTTTGGGACAATGGAACAATGAGAATTGGTTTCATCCGCTCAGAAGGAACATTATCAGAAGTAATGTATTGTATTATGTTTGTTTAGATCCATATGATATACAGAGCCATAAGACTCTAAAGTGGAAATTGTTTGCATAATATATGTTCATGAGGTTAGTCATAGAAAACCATGCTGCATGTATTCTGTCCGGTATCCTTTCGAATTGTTGACATTTGGACATTTACATTGTCAACATCAAAATGTGGACATTTCATGAATGTCGATCAGACATATGGTAGACATGGTCATTAGGTCAACAATCAATATGCAAACATGCATTTGAGTCAACATGATGAAAATGTTGACAAATTTATCACATCAACACCAAAATGTTAAAAAAATTGTTGATTTTTAGGTTTAGTTAGGTTTAGAGTGCTGTCTTCCCTTTAATACAGCCCCAGCACTTTTTATGCCTTCAATGAACTACTCCCTCACATCTCACAACTGCATGTTCCGTCTAGTAGCAGCGAGTTGCGTTTCTCTTGCTGTTATTACAGGTTGAGTATCCCTTATCCAAAACGCTTGGGACCAGAGGTATTTTGGATATCGGATTTTTCCGTATTTTGGAATAATTGCATACCATAATGAGATATCATGGCGATGGGACCCAAGTCTAAGCACAGAATGTATTTATGTTTCATATACACCTTATACACACAGCCTGAAGGTCATTTTATACAATATGTTTAATAACTTTGTGTATTAAACAAAGTTTGAGTACATTGAGCCACAGAAAACAAAGATTTCACTATCTCACTCAAAAAAGTCCGTATTTCGGAATATTCCGTATTTCGGAATATTTGGATATGGGATACTCAACCTGTATTGCTATTTAGTCTGTGTTAGCTGTTGAGCACTTTATTTATGCTCTTTTAATCTTATTTTTCAATGATTTTATGTTTTCCCCCTTAATTTAACTGCAGACACTTTTTGGTACCTTATAAATAAAATAACTGTTTTAGAGGAAAGTGTCGATACTTTACCATTATACACTATTAAGACACAATTATTTCTTATGTAGAAAATACTACATTAAATTGCATTATGAATCGGGTAATATGACTTTCATATTTACTACTAACACTATAACATTTCTACTATATAATGGGGTGTTAGTACTTATCTACCGGCAGCAGGCTTAGCACCATATTCAGCTTCAGTTGCAAAATTGCAAAATCGGTCGATTATCGGCAAGCTACGCATGCGCTGCATACACATTGAGTATAATGAATTGAAATCGCAATTTGATTAACAGGTAGTGACCATTTGTAGGTGTTAACATGGCATTTGTGGGGAGTGGTTGGAAAATGCAGGTGTTTTTGGGGCGTGTATCTGACATCAGTTGCAATGGGTTCTGACTAGTAATGAGCAGGTTCGGATCCTCGGGATCCGAACCCGCCCGAACTTCACCTTTTTTTGCATGGGTCCGAGCAACTCGGATCCTCCCGACTTGCCCGGTTAACCCGAGCGCGCCCGAACGTCATCATCCCGCGGTCGGATTCTTGCAAGATTCGTATTCTATATAAGGAGCCGCGAGTCGCCGCCATTTATCACTCGTGCATTGGAGATGATCGTGAGAGGACGTGGCTGCGTCCTCTCAGTTTCTATTTTCAGTGGGCTGCAAATATCTGTGCTCAGTGTGCTGCAAATATCTGTGCTCAGTGTGCTGCAAATATCTGTGCTCAGTGTGCTGCAAGTGCAAATATCTACGTTCTCTGCCTGAAAAACGCTCCATATTTGTGCTCAGTATGCTGCAAATATCTGTGCTCAGTGTGCTAATTGCTTTATTGTGGGGATTGGGGACCAGCAGTATTATATAGTAGGGGGACAGTGCAGAGTTTTGCTGACCAGTGACCACCAGTATTATAAGTTCTCTGCCTGAAAAACGCTCCATATCTGTGCTGCATTGTAGTATATAGTAGGAGGACAGTGCAGAATTTTGCTGACCACCAGTAGAACTATATATATAGCAGTACGGTATATCAGTCCACTGCTCTACCTCTGTGTCGTCAAGTATACTATCCCATCCATACCTGTGGTGCATTTCAGTTTTGCACAGTTTGCTGACCATCAGTATATAATATATAGCAGTACGGTACAGTAGGCCACTGCTCTACCTACCTCTGTGTCGTCAAGTATACTATCCATCCATACCTGTGGTGCATTTCAGTTTTGCACAGTTTGCTGACCACCAGTATATAATATATAGCAGTATGGTACAGTAGGCCACTGCTCTACCTACCTATGTGTCGTCAAGTATACTATCCATCCATACCTGTGGTGCATTTCAGTTTTGCACAGTTTGCTGACCACCAGTATAAAATATATAGCAGTACGGTACAGTAGGCCACTGCTCTACCTACCTCTGTGTCGTCAAGTATATTATCCATCCATACCTGTGGTGCATTTCAGTTGTGCACAGTATATATAGTAGTAGGCCATTGCTATTGATATATTACTGGCATATAATTCCACACATTAAAAAATAGAGCACAAAAATGTGGAGGGTAAAATAGGGAAAGATCAAGATCCACTTCCACCTCGTGCTGAAGCTGCTGCCACTAGTCATGGCCGAGATTATGAAATGCCATCAACGTCGTCTGCCAAGGCCGATGCCCAATGTCATAGTAGAGAGCATGTAAAATCCAAAAAAATAAAGCTATGTAAAATGACCCAAAAATCTAAATCAAAATCATCTGAGGCGAAGCGTAAACTTGCCAATGTGCCATTTACGACACGGAGTGGCAAGGAACGGCTGAGGGCCTGGCCAATGTTCATGGCTAGTGGTTCAGCTTCACATGAGGATGGAAGCACTCATCCTCCTGCTAGAAAACTTAAAAGACTTAAGCTGGCAAAAGCACAGCAAAGAACTGTGCGTTCTTCTAAATCACAAATCCCCAAGGAGAGTCCAATTGTGTCGGTTGCGATGCCTGACCTTCCCAACACTGGACGGGAAGCGGTGGCGCCTTCCATCATTTGCACGCCCCCTGCAAGTGCTGGAAGAAGCACCCGCAGTCCAGTTCCTGATAGTCAAATTGAAGATGTCACTGTTGAAGTACACCAGGATGAGGATATGGGTGTTGCTGGCGCTGGGGAGGAAATTGACAAGGAGGATTCTGATGGTGAGGTGGTTTGTTTAAGTCAGGCACCCGGGGAGACACCTGTTGTCCGTGGGACGAATATGGCCATGAAATGCCTGGTCAAAATACAAAAAAAATCATCTCTTCGGTGTGGAATTATTTAAACAGAAATGCGGACAACTTGTGTTAAGCCGTGTGTTGCCTTTGTCAAGCTGTAATAAGTAGGGGTAAGGACGTTAACCACCTAGGAACATCCTCCCTTATACGTCACCTGGAGCGCATTCATCAGAAGTCATTGACAAGTTCAAAAACTTTGGGTGACAGCGGAAGCAGTCCACTGCCAACTAAATCCCTTCCTCTTGTAATCAAGCTCCTGCATACCACACCACCAACTCCCTCAGTGTCAATTTCCTCCTTAGACAGGAAAGCCAATAGTCCTGCAGGCCATGTCACTGTCAAGTCTGACGAGTCCTCTCCTGCCTGGGATTCCTCCGATGCATCCTTCACTGTAATGCCTACTGCTGCTGGCGCCGCTGTTGTTGCTGCTGGGAGTCGATCGTCATCCCAGAGGGGAAGTCCGAAGACCACTTGTACTACTTCCAGTAAGCAATTGACTGTCCAACAGTCCTTTGCGAGGAAGATGAAATATCACAGCAGTCATCCTGCTGCAAAGCGGATAACTCAGGCCTTGGCAGCCTGGGTGGTGAGAAACGTGTTTCCGGTATCCAACGTTAATTCACAGGGAACTAGAGAATTGATTGAGATACTGTGTCCTCGGTACCAAATATTATCTAGGTTCCATTTCTCTAGGCAGGCGATACCGAAAATGTACACAGACCTCAGAAAAAGAGTCACCAGTGTCCTAAAAAACGCAGTTGTACCCAATGTCCACTTAACCACGGCAAGAACAGCAGCGGCGGCACCAGTAGCAGCATCTCGCAAATGCCAACTTGTTCCTAGGCAGGCTACGCTATGTATCACCGCTTTCCATAAGAGGCACACAGCTGAAAACCTCTTACGGAAACTGAGGAACATCATTGCTGAATGGCTTACCCCAATTGGACTTTCCTATGGATTTGAGACATCGGACAACGCCACCAATATTGGAGGTCATTCCGAGTTGTTCGCTCGCAAGGCGATTTTAGCAGTATTGCACACGCTAAGCCGCCGCCTACTGGGAGTGTATCTTAGCTTCTTAAAATTGCGAACGATGTATTCGCAATATTGCGATTACAAACTTCTTAGCAGTTTCAGAGTAGCTTCTGACTTACTCGGCATCTGCGATCAGTTCAGTGCTTGTCGTTCCTGGTTTGATGTCAAAAACACACCCAGCGTTCGCCCAGACACTCCCCCGTTTCTCCAGCCACTCCCGCGTTTTTTCCGGAAACGGTAGCGTTTTTTCCCACACGCCCTTAAAACGGCCTGTTTCCGCCCAGTAACAACCATTTCCTGTCAATCACACTACGATCGCCGGAGCGAAGAAAAAGCCGTGAGTAAAAATACTATCTTCATAGCAAAATTACTTGGCGCAGTCGCAGTGCGGATATTGCGCATGCGCACTAAGCGGAAAATCACTGCGATGCGAAGAAATTTACCGAGCGAACGACTCAGAATGAGGGCCCTTGTGCGTGCATAACACCCTGGCAAATTCCAGCACGTCCCATGTTTTGCACATACATTGAATTTGGTGGTGCAGAATTATTTAAAAAACGACAGGGGCGTGCAAGAGATGCTGTCGGTGGCCCGAAGAATTGCGGACCACTTTCGGCATTCAGCCACCGCGTGCCGAAGACTGGAGCACCAGCAAACACTCCTGAACCTGCCCTGCCATCATCTGAAGCAAGAGGTGGTAACGAGGTGAAATTCAACACTCTATATGCTTCAGAGGATGGAGGAGCAGCAAAAAGGGCATTCAAGACTATACAGCTACCTACGATATAGGCAAAGGAGGGGGAATGTACCTGACTCAAGCACAGTGGAAAATGATTTCAATGTTGTGCAAGGTTCTGCAACCCTTTGAACTTGCCACACGTGAAGTCAGTTCAGACACTGCCAGCCTGAGTCAGGTCATTCCCCTCAGGCTTTTGCAGAAGAAGCTGGAGAGATTGAAGGAGAAGCTAAAACAGAGCTATTCCACTAGGCATGTGGGACTTGTGGATGGAGCCCTTAATTCGCTTAACCAGGATTCACGGGTGGTCAATATGTTGAAATCAGAGCACTACATTTTGGCCACCGTGCTCGATCCTAGGGTTAAAGTGAGGAAAAGGCTAAGAATTCCGAGCCCACCTGCTGGCGGTGATGCAGGGCAGTCTGGAGCGAGTGCTGACATCTGGTCCGGACTGAAGGACCTGCCAACGATTACTGACATGTCGTCTACTGTCACTGCATATGATTCTGTCACCATTGAAAGAATAGTGGAGGATTATATGAGTGACCGCATCCAAGTAGGCACGTCAGACAGTATACTGGCAGGAAAAAGAGGCAATTTGGAGGCCCTTGCACAAACTGGCTTTATTTGACCTAAGTTGGCCCCCCTCCAGTGTGTACTCTGAAAGAGTGTTTAGTGCAGCCGCTCACCTTGTCAGCATTCGGCGTACGAGGTTACTTCCAGAAAATTTGGAGAAGATGATGTTTATCAAAATGAATTATAATCAATTCCTCCGAGGAGACATTCACCAGCAATTGCCTCCAGAAAGTACACAGGGACCTGAGGTGGTGGATTCCAGTGGAGACGAATTAATAATCTGTGAGGAGGGGGATGTACACAGTGAAAGGGTTGAGGAATCGGACGATGATAAGTAGGTGGACATCTTGCCTCTGTAGAGCCAGTTTGTGCAAGGAGAGATTGATTGCTTCTTTTTTGGTGGGGGCCCAAACCGACCAGTCATTTCAGTCACAGTTGTGTGGCAGACCCTGTCGCTGAAATGATGGGTTTGTTAAAGTGTGCATGTCCTGTTTATACAACATAAGGGTGGGTGGGAGGACCCAAGGACAATTCCATATTGCACCTCTTTTTTCTTTCATTTTTCTTTGCATCATGTGCTGTTTGGGGACTATTTTTTGAAGTGCCATCCTGTCTGACACTGCAGTGCCACTCCTAGATGGGCCAGGTGTTTGTGTCGGCCACTTGGGTCGCTTAGCTTTAGTCACAAAGCTACTTCATTGCGCCTCTTTTTTTCTTTGCATCATGTGCTGTTTGGGGACTATTTTTTTGAAGTGCCATCCTGTCTGACACTGCAGTGCCACTCCTAGATGGGCCAGGTGTTGTGTCGGCCACTTGGGTTGCTTAGCTTAGTCACACAGCTACCTCATTGCGACTCTTTTTATCTTTGCATCATGTGCTGTTTGGGGACTATTTTTTTGAAGTGCCATCCTGTCTGACACTGCAGTGCCACTCCTAGATGGGCCAGGTGTTTGTGTCAGCCACTTGGGTCGCTTAGCTTAGTCATCCAGCAACCTCGGTGCAAATTTTAGGACTAAAAATAATATTGTGAGGTGTGAGGTGTTCAGAATAGACTGGAAATGAGTGTAAATTATGGTTATTGAGGTTAATAATACTTTGGGATCAAAATGACCCCCAAACTCTATGATTTAAGCTGTTTTTGAGGGTTTTTTGTAAAAAAACACCCGAATCAAAAACACATCCGAATCCGACAAAAAATTTTCAGGGAGGTTTTGCCAAAATGCGTCCGAATCCAAAACACGGCCGCGGAACCGATTCCAAAACCAAAACACAAAACCCGAAAAATTTCCGGTGCACATCACTAGTTGTGACTAAAAACATGGCTCCGGTACAATTGCATTCTCATTATTCTGAGTAGCCCTGGATCAACCGGAATTGACAATGGTCTCGTTTTCTTCGATTGCATACGCAATGCTGCAATCTGTGGGCAACTTTTACTTTACTGGGCGGCACTTCACATGCGATTTGTAGCAGAAGCAGATCGAGAAAATCACAATATCTGTCTCAGTAGCGATCCAACCTGAATTAGGGCCTTAATGCTCTGTTTTTTTATGCTGGGAATAATAATAATAATAAAAATAATAATAAT
Organism: Pseudophryne corroboree; assembly: GCF_028390025.1. Taxonomy (NCBI): domain Eukaryota; kingdom Metazoa; phylum Chordata; class Amphibia; order Anura; family Myobatrachidae; genus Pseudophryne; species Pseudophryne corroboree. The sequence continues at coordinate 59,470,430 of NC_086454.1, read as the reverse complement.
AATTTTATTTATATAGCGCTCTTTCTCCAAACAGGACTCAAGGCGCTTGAATGTCTTCAAATTCATGCAGTTCAACATTTAATGCACATTTATGTGAAAAGAGCTATATTATGTATATGTTCTAGGAACAATGGCCCAATTCATGTACAGTTGTGCTCACGAGTTTACATACCCTAGCAGAATTGGCCATTTGTCAGAGAATATGAATGATAACTCACAAACTTTTCTTTCACTCATGGTTAGTGGTTGGATGATGCCATTTATTGTCAAACAACTGTGTTTACTCTTTTTAAATCATAATGACAACAGAAACTACCCAAATGACCCTGATCAAAAGTTTACATACCCTGGAGATTTTGGCCTGATAACGTGCACACAAGTTGACACAAACGGGTTTGAATGGCTACTAAAGGTAACCATCCTCACCTGTGATCTTTTTGCTTGTAATCAGTGTGTGTGTATAAAAGGTCAGTGAGTTTCTGGACTCCTGAAAGACCCTTGCATCTTTCATCCAGTGCTGCACTGACGTGTCTGGATTCTTGGTCATGGGGAAAGCAAAAGAATTGTCAAAGGATCTGCGGGAAAAGGTAATTGAACTATATAAAACAGGAAAGGGATATAAAAAGATATCAAAGCAATTGAGAATGCCAATCAGCAGTGTTCAAACTCTAATTAAGAAGTGGAAAATGAGGGATTCTGTGGAAACCAAATCACGGTCAGGTAGACCAACAAAAATGTCAGCCACAACTGCCAGGAAAATTGTTCGGGATGCAAAGAAAAATCCACAAGTAACTTCAGCTGAAATACAGGACTCTCTGAAAAAAAGTGGTGTGGTTGTTTCAAGATGCACAATAAGGAGGCATTTGAAGAAAAATGGGCTGCATGGTTGAGTCGCCAGAAGAAAGCCATTACTACGCAAATGCCACAAAGCATCCCGCTTACAATACTCCAAACAGCACAGAGACAAGCCTCAAAACTTCTGGAACAAAGTCATTTGGAGTGATGAGACCAAAATTTAACTTTTTGGCCACAACCATAAACGTTACATTTGGAGAGGAGTCAACAAGGCCTATGATGAAAGGTACACCACATTAACCACAAAAGACTTCAAGCTGTCATTGATGTTAAAGGGGACAATACACGGTATTAAGAACTGGGGTATGTAAACCTTTGATCAGGGTCATTTGGGTAGTTTCTGTTGTCATTATGATTTAAAAAGAGTAAACACAGTTGTTTGACAATAAATGGCTTCACCCAACCACTAACCATGAGTGAAAGAAAAGTTTGTGAGTTATCATTCATATTCTCTGACAAATGGCCAGAAAATCACAAATTCTGCTAGGGTATGTAAACTTATGAGCACAACTGTATGTATGGAAGCGCACAGCCATAAGGAAGCGGCCGAAAGGAAGCAACTGTGCAATTCCATCTAAATAAAATTGTAATGTAGCTGGCGGCGTCTGTAGGAGTAGACATCTCCTATTAGCATTAACGAGGATTCAAGTGTGGTGTCTGAAGACACAGCCTCGGATCATCATTGCTACCATTGGTCACAATTCGCGATGGTTACAGGCAGTGGCCAGCCTGCATAAGCTGAAGCTTACTCGGGCTTGACATAGGATCCGGACACATGCGCAGAATGGGTCTTACACCTGCGCAGATCCACAAACAGTATTTGTACGCAAACCATCGGATTGGTTGGATCTAAGTAATATAGGCTATATTATAATTACTGTCTGACCCTTTTAGATTGATTTTTATAACAATTCTTCCAGTAATTCCTAATATCATTACCCAGTACAATATATTCCTAATATTGGCTCTTATATGATCTTTTTTACAATTCTTCCATAATCCCTAACATAAATACTCAGTGTGATATGTTTCTCATATTGGCCCTCATTCAGAGTTGATCGCTTGCTGCCGTTTTTCACAGCGCAGCGATCAAGTGAAAAAGCAGCAATTCTGCACATGCGCATGGTACGCAGCGCGCATGCGCTAACTACTTTCACACAAAACTTTGAAGTTTTACCCAAACTCGAGCAACGTTTTTCAGTCGCTCGAGTGTTCGTAGTGTGATTGACATGAAGTGGGTGTTTCTGGGCGGCAACTCAGCATTTTCAGGGAGTGTGCAAAAAAAAAGCAGGCGTGCCAGGCAAAAACGCAGGAGTAGCTGGAGAAACAGGGGAGTGGCTGGCCGAAAGCAGGGCATGTTTGTGACTTCAAACCAGGAACTAAACAGACTGCAGTCATCGCAAGGAAGGAGTAGGTCTGGAGCTACTCAGAAACGGCATGAAATTATTCCTGTGCAGTTCTGCTAATCTTTCGTTTGCATTTCTGCTAAGCTAAGATGCGCTCCCAGAGGGCGGCGGCTTAGCGTTTGCAGTGCTGCTAAAAGCAGCTAACGAGCGATCAACTCGGAATAAGGGCCATTGGCTCTTATATGTTCGCCTGTATCACTAATTAGTCCCTGATTTCATTAAGATATCAAGACACTCATTTAAATCAGAGTGCCATTAGTCATCATTGGAGGGCTATCTGATGCTGCCATTTAACAGTATGGTTCACACATTCAGAATTAAACACTACCCTTAATGCTACTATGTTTAGGTGTGAGCTCATCTTCCAATGCCTCTTATCACTAGGTAACGGGAAACACTGATCTGAGCTGCATGCAATTGGCCTGGACCCCCCCAGGTGCGTGCACAATCATTTGCAATAAATTAAATCCTTTAGAACACAGGTTCTCAAACTCGGTCCTCAGGACCCCACACAGTTCATGTTTTGCAGGTCACCTGTAGATTTTTAAAATGTGACAGTTGGTGATACATAGTGCAGCTGCCGGATGACCTGGAAAACGTGAACCATGTGGGGTCCTGAGGACCGAGTTTGAGAACGACTGCGCTAGAAGCACACAGCGGAACTGTAAGTGATCAAGCCTAAAGGGTACATCATACTATTACACAAGTGTCAGTTTTACCATATATGCACTGGGCCCTTGTATGGCTCATCTCCCACAGTGTAACCTTCGAAGTGCGCCCAACATGGCTGCCTCATCTGGTATGCTTGTGGATGGGATGAAAAATACATGGACCTGATGGTTTTGTTGGAACCCTACTCTGAACTTTAGGACTCTGAAATCACCCCCATTTTGTGTCATCTCTTCTAGGGTAGACTCTTCCACCCTGGGTAATCCTACGCTGTGCGCCCAATATGGCTGCTGCACCAGGTACCTTGTGAGGGCGGAATATACAACCCTTGGAAGTTATTGCCCAAAATGCCTACACCAATAATGCATTATACTTTCTTTGTGCTTAAGGTTTTAATTTATGTCTGTGTGGCTTATCTATTGCTGTATTACTTAAATCTTCTGTATTATATGCATTGTTTTTGATGTCTGTAAAGCACCTTGAGTCCTGTTGGAGAAAGAGCGCTATATAAATAAAATTATTGTTATTATTATTATTATTATTATTATTATTATTATCATTGTGCAGTCGTGGGGTAAATATATAATTAACCTTCTAATCCATATAATGAGTTATGGATGTAGAGATGCCAATCATTTAGTACAATACGGCATTGTTAAATGCACATGACTCTTGCCTAGTCTTCTGGTATGTTCATGAGACTCCAAAATATTCTGCTGGACTACTGGGAGTCGAGAATAGTTTATCTTCTGTGAAGTGGCACAGACAGGGGTGGGACAAAGCAATGCAGGTTGAATCACCTATCTATAGCGCAGGGTTGGACTGGCCCACATTGGTACAGGGGAAACCACCGGTGGGCCCTACTGCCTAGGGGCCCTCCTCCTCCTCTAGGGATCAGGTTCTAGACTGTGTTCTTTAATTATACATGTGTAACATTATACTGCACAGGACTATGATGTATTCTCTACAGTGCATTGCCAATATTTATCTTGTACATTATCATGCACGCACTAGCAGTATTTATATATTTGTCAAGGGGCCCAGCCCATGCACTCACTAATGGTTAGGCAAACCAATGTAGCGGCTGGCCACAACACCTCTGGAGACTGACCACACCCCTTATCATGGGCCCCTACCACTGCATTTCTCGGTGAGCCCTTTATGCCCCAGTCCGACACTGCTATAGCCCCACACCCAAATGACATCTCCATCTACCACAATCAATATGTTGATCAACAGGATCACATGGTTGTATCTATTTGAGAGTTTCAATCAAAAGAAATCTTTTCATAAGAACTACTTTTTTTTTTTCAAATTGAGTGCACACATTTTATTTTACAGAGAAAAACGTTATTGCAACTTGGTAAATGATACTTTTGTGAGAATACAAATCAGAATTTATTTTATCTACTATTTAAGAGATACTAAATATTTTGGAATGGTAACTGATTAGTGGATATGCTAAAATGTATTTTAAACATACATCCTAACTCCAAATAAAATTGTTAAAATGTTTTAATACTTTTGGAGAAGTGGTAATAACCTATTTTTTCTACTAAATGGGGTTGTTTAGGTTTGTTAGCATACCAAAAAAGTTAGCAATTGGGCAAAACTATGCTGTACTCCAGTTGGGGCAGATATAATATGTGCAGAGAGAGTTAGATTTGAGAACCGAACCCCCCTGAACTTCACTACCCGAGCCCAGATCCGAGTCAGGCTTGGAATTTCCCGCCTGACTCGGAAACCAGAACAAGGCAAAACATCATCATCCCACTGTCGGATTCTCGCGGGGTTTGGAATCCATATAAGAAGCCGCGCATCGCCGCCATTTTCACTCCGGCATTGGAGAGTGTATGCATCAGTACAGTTGTAGTGTCTTGTACTGCATCAGTCCAGCCACAGTGGTAGTGTCCTCTACTGCCTTATGTCCAGTGCTGCTGTATAACTCCAGTCCGTTGCAGTGGTGCTGTGTTGTCTTGCATCAGTCCAGTGGTGGTGTCCCTGTGCTGCCGTCCAGTGATACTGCCGTATATGTCCAGTGATACTGCCGTATATGTCCAGTGGTACTTCTATATAATTCCAGTGATACTGCCATATATGTCCAGTGGTACTGCCATATAATTCCAGTGATACTGCCGTATAAATCCAGTGATACTGCGGTATATGTCCAGTGGTACTGCCGTATAAATCCAGTGATACTGGCATATGAATCCAGTTATACTGGCGTATAAATCCAGTGATACTGGCATATAATTCCAGTGATACTGCCGTATAGTTCCAGTGGTACTGGTGTATAACTCCAGTGATCCTGCCGTATAAATCCAGTCCAGTGTTACTGCCATATAAGTCCAGTGGTACTGCCATATAATTCCAGTGATATTGCCGTATAATTCCAGTGATACTGTCGTACAAGTCCTTTGATACTGCTGTATAAATGCAGTCCAGTGGTACTGCCGTATAAGTCCAGTGATACTGCCGTATAATTCCAGTGATAGTGCCATATAAGTCCAGTCCAGTGGTGCTGCCATAATAGTGCAGTGGTGCTGTTCTGTGCTGTATAATATTTACTCCAAATAAAGGGGTTATTAATATTTAATCCAAATAATTTTCACAGGGTTTGCCCTGTGTGGTGTAGCGGTACGCTCTCCTGTACCGCATATTGGGGGTAATTCCAAGTTGACCGCTGCAGGAAATTTTTTAGCAGTTGGGCAAAACCATGTGCACTGCAGGGGAGGCAGATATAACATTTGCAGAGAGAGTTAGATTTGGGTTGGTTATTTTATTTCTGTGCAGGGTAAATACTGGCTGCTTTATTTTTACACTGCAATTTAGATTGCAGATTGAACACACCACACACAAATCTAACTCTCTCTGCAAATGTTATATCTGCCCCCCCTGCAGTGCACATGGTTTTGCCCAACTGCTAAAAAATTTCCTGCTGCGATCAACTTGGAATTACCCCCATTGTTATATAACTTCAGAAAAATTATGGAGAACAAAAATTTGGAGAATAAAATAGGGAAAGATTAATAACCACTTCCTCCTAGTGCTGAAGCTGCTGCCACTAGCCATGACATAGATGATGAAATGCCATCAACATCGTCTGCCAAGGCCGATGCCCAAATTGATAGTAGAGGGCATGTAAAATCCAAACAGCCAAAGTTTAGTAAAAAGACCCCAAAAAATAAATTGAAATGGTCTGAAGAGAAACGTAAAATTTCCAATATGCCATTTATGACACGGAGTGGCAAGGAACGGCTAAGGCCCTGGCCTATGTTCATGACTAGTGGTTCAGCTTCACATGATTATGGAGTCCCTCGTCCTCCTGCTAGAAAAATGATAAGCGTTAAGCTGGCAAAAGCACAGCAAAGAACTGTGCGTTCTAATATGGTATCACAAACCCCCAAGGAGAGTCCAAGTGTGTCGGCGGTTGCAATGCCTGACCTTCCCAACACTGGACGGGAAGAGGTGGCGCCTTCCACCATTTGCATGCCCCCTTCAAGTGCTGGAAGGAGCACCCACAGTCCAGTTTCTGATATTCAAATTGAAGATGTCACTGTTGAAGTACACCAGGATGAGGATATGGGTGTTGCTGGCGCTGAGGAGGAAGTTAACGATGAGGATTCTGATGGTGATGTGGTTTGTTTAAATCATGCACCGGGGGAGACACCTGTTGTCCGTGGGAGGAATAAGGCCATTTTGATGCCTGGACAAAATACCAAAAAACCACCTCTTGTATGTGGAATTATTTCTCCACAAATCCGGACAACAGCTGTCAAGCCGTGTGTTGCCTTTGTCAATCTGTAATAAGTACGGGTAAGGAAGTTAACCACCTAGGAACATCCTCCCTTATACGTCACCTGCTGAGCATTCATCAGAAGTCAGTGTCAAGTTGTGAAACTTTGGGTAAGAGCATAAGCAGTCCACTGACACCTAAATCCCTTCTTCCTCTTGTACCCAAGCTTCTGCAAGCCACACCACCAACTCCCTCAACGTCAACTTCCTCCTCAGTCAGGAACATCAGTAGTCCTACAGGTCATATCACTGGCAAGACTGAGGAGTCCTCTCCTAACCGGGATTCCTCCGGAGGATCCTTGAGTGGTATGCCTACTGCTGCTGTTGCTGCCGCTGCTGTTGTTGCTGCTGGGAGTCGATCGTCATCCCAGAGAGGAAGTCGGAAGACCACTTGTACTACTTCCAGTAAGCAATTGACTGTCCAACAGTCCTTTGTTAGAAAGATGAAATATGACAGCAGTCATCCTGTTGCAAAGCGGATAACTGAGGCCTTGACAGCTATGTTGGTGTTAGACGTGCGTCTGGTTTCCGCCATTAGTTCATTGGGATTTAGAGAATTGATGGAGGTAGTGTCCCCCCAGTACTAAATCCCATCTAGGTTCCACTTCACTAGGCAGGCGATACCGAGAATGTACAGAGACATCAGAAAAAGTGTCCTCAGTGTCCTAAAAAATGCAGTTGTACCAACTGTCCACTTAACTACGGACATGTGGACAAGTGGAACAGGGTAGACTAAGGACTATATGACTGTGACAGCCCACTGGGTAGATGTTTTGCCTCCCGCAGCAACAACAGTAACAGCGACACCAGTAGCAGCATCTCGCAAATGCCAAATCATTCCTAGCCAGGCTACGCTATGCATCACCGCATTCCGTAAGAGGCACACCACTGACAACCTCTTACAGAAACTGAGGGACATCATCACACAATGGCTTACTCCACTTAGACTCTCCTGGAGATTTGTGATATCGGACAACCCCACCAATATTGTGCGTGCATTACATCTGGGCAGATTCCAGCACGTCCCATGTTTTGCACATACAAATTAATATGGTGGTGCAGAATTTTTTTTAAAATGACAAGGGCGTGCAGGAGATACTGTTGGTGGCCCAAAACATTGCGGGCCACTTTCGACATTCAGCCACCGCGTGCCGAAGACTGGAGCACCAGCAAACACTCCTGAACCTGCCCTGCCATCACCTGATGCAAGAGGTGGTAACGAGGTGGAATTCAACACTGCTATATGCTTCAGAGGATGGAGGAGCAGCAAAGGCCATTCAAGCCTATACATCCACCTATGATATAGGCAAAAAAGGGGGAATGCACCTGACTCAAGCGCAATGGAGAATGATTTCCATCTTGCGCAAGGTTCTCCAACCCTTCGAACTTGCCACACGTGAAGTCAGTTCAGACACTGCCAGCTTGAGTCAGGTCATTCTCCTCATCAGACTTTTGCAGAAGCAGCTGGAGAAATTGAAGGAGGAGCTAAAATGCAGCGATTCCGCAAAGTATGTGGGACTTGTGGATGGAGCGCTTAATTCACTTCGCCAGGATTCAAGGGTGGTCAATCTGTTGAAATCAGAGCACTACATTTTGGCTACAGTGCTCGATCCTAGGTTTAAAGCCTACATTGTATCTCTCTTTCCAGCAGACACAAGTCTGCAGAGGTTCAAAGACCTGCTGGTGAGAAAATTGTCAACTCAAGTGGAACATGACCCATCAACAGCTCCTCCTTAATTTTCTCCCGCAACTGGGACTGCGAGGAAAAGGATAAGATTCCCTAGCTTAACCACTGGTGGTGATGCAGGGCAGTCAGGAGCGAGTGCTGACATCTGGTCCAAACTGAAGGACCTGCCAACGATTACTGACATGTCTACTGTCATTGTTTGGATGGTGGCAAGCTGCGCTCAGCTCTTTCTATATATTGGATACAAAGTAGCTGCTGTTGGAAATATGGGATTGTTAGGGGTACTCCTTCCCCAAATCGTAGAGAGCACGGACCATCGCTGAGCCCGCAAGTCCTCTCCGAACGCCGGACACCGTAAACAGGAAGCCCAGGACCAAGGAGGAGGACGACGCGGTAAGCGAACGTCTAAGTCTGCCGGCAGAATAAAATCATTTGTATTTGCGGAGCAGCAAATAAAACTTTGATCTGTTATTTGACTAATGCGGGACACATCATCTGAACCCGCACATCAATAGACTGCTACTTTGTATGATATCAAATCAAACTAACAAAAAGTGACATTTGAAAAGAGGAAACATTCCACAACACAGGGGAGTAGAGTAAACCGCTACAAAGTGTATCAACTCCCTCTGAATTAGAAACAGTTACCACAAATATATGTGTCTTAATGTTTGTATGTGTATGTGTATTGTCCATATGTGTTAAAATTTGCACTAAATACTTTTATAAGTAAATGTTTTCTTGTGATCACAAGTGGAAAAAACATTTTATAATACTATCTTTTATCTGCCAAAGTGCTTATAATTTGTGTTAACAATAAAAAGAATATATTTATAAAAATCTGTCTATAACAAAAGTCTTTATTGGGTTTATACAAAGTGAAGCGCTGGAAATTTTTCTCGTTCTCATAGTGTCTACTGTCATTGCAAATGATTCTGTCACTATTGAAAGAATGGTGGAGGATTATATGAGTGACAGCATCCAAGTAGGCATGTCAGACAGTCCGTATGTATACTGGCAGGAAAAAGAAGCGATTTGAATGCCCTCGCACAAACTGGCTTTATTTGACCTAAGTTGCCCCCCCTCCAGTGTGTACTCCGAAAGAGTGTTTAGTGCAGCCAGTAACCTTGTCAGGTATCGGCGTAGGAGGTTACTTCCACAAAATGTGGAAAAGATGATGTTCATCAAAATGAATTATAAATTTCTCCGGGAAGACCTTTACCAGCAATTGCCTCCAGAAAGTACACAGGGACCTGTGATAGAAGATTCCAGTGGAGACAAATTAATACTCTGTGAGGAGGAGGAGGAGGAGGAGGATGTACACACTGAAATGGGTGGTGAATTGGAGGATGAGGATGAGGTTGACATCTTGCTTCTGTAGAGCCAGTTTGTGCAAGGAGAGATTGATTGCTTCTTTTTTGGTGGGGGCCAAAACCACCAGTCATTTCAGCCACAGTCATGTGGCACACCCTGTCGCTGAAATGATTGGTTTGTTAAAGTGTGCATGTCCTGTTTATACAACATAAGGGTGGGTGGGAGGGCACAAGGACAATTCCATCTTGCACCTCTTTTTCTTCTTTGCATCATGTACTGTTTGGGGACTAGTTTTTTATAGTGCCATACTGTCTGACACTGCAGTATAAATCCAGGGGTGCTGCTATATAAGTCCAGTCCAGTGATGCTGTCTTGTGCTGCATCAGTCCAGTGGTGGTGTCTTGTGCTGCCATAAGTCCAGTGGTGGTGTCTTGTGCTGTATATTATTTACTCCAAATAAAAGGCTTATATACAGTACTTTTTACAGGGTTTGCCCTGTGTGGTGTAGGGGTACGCTCGACTGTGCTGCATATTATTTTAATAGCTCCAAATAAAAGGGTTATTGTTATCCAAATTAATTTTACAGGGTTTGCCATGTGTGTGTGTGTCTGGTTTAGGGGTACGCTCTCCTGTGCCACCATTATTGTGCGTGTATTACATCTGGGCAAATTCCAGCACGTCCCATGTTGTTTGTGCCGCACACTTGTGTCGCTTAGCTTAGTCATACAACTACCTCATTGCACCTCTTTTTCTTCTTTGCATGATGAGCTGTTTGGGGCCTAGTTTTTTTAAGTGCCATCCTGTCTGCCACTGCAGTGCCACTCCTATATGGGCCAGGTGTTTGTTCCGCACACATTTGTCGCTTAGCTTAGTCATACAGCTAACTCATTGCATCTCTTTTTCTTCTTTGCATCATGTGCTGTTTGGGACCTATTTTTTAAATCTGCCATCCTGTCTGACACTGCAGTGCCACTCCTAGATGGGCCAGGTGTTTGTGCCGCCCACTTGTGTCGCTTAGCTAAGTTATCCTGCTACCTCTGTGCAACCTTTTGGCCTAAAAACAATATTGTGAGGTAACATAGTAAGTAACATACTAACATAGTAACTAAGGTTGAAAAAAGACAATTGTCCATCGAGTTCAACCTTTTTGTGGTCTCCTATGCAGTTTTATTATAGGACTAGTTATTTTTATGTTAGGACTAGTTAAATTAACTATAATGCGTGCCTACGCACCATAACCCTGAATATCTTTATCCAATAGGAATTTATCTAACCCATTCTTAAAGGTGTTGACTGAGTCTGCAGTTGCTACTCTCTCAGGCAGGGAATTCCAAACACGTATTGTCCTTACTGTGAAAAAACCTTTTTAGAATATGAAATCCTGGCGCAGCATTTAAATTGAAAAATAAAGAAAAGAAAAAAGGAAAAAGAAAGCATGTAGGAATATATCAGACTGAATGAATTAAATTAAATCACATTTATTCATCACAAATGATTAAAAATCTATAAAAGCACAATGGATCGTATCTAAAAACTGTTTCCAGTATCAATCCCTCTAATTAGATGGATAAACACTTGTCCACAAAGTCACAGCCTAATCGGCTTCAAGTGTCCTGAGACCTGATTTCCACTGCCGCAAGGGCTTTCCGGTATTTTTAACCGTGCTGGTTTTAAAAGTGGTGTGCTTATAAAGTCACACTATGGTCTCATTAAGTGCTTATATGAACCAAAACAGCAAGACCTTATACACCCTATTTGGATTAGTGTATGCTGACACAGGTAGTTCCTGATCGCAGTATGCGTTGTTGATATACCTTTTATCCTCCGCTCCGTCTGCCGGATCTCCGTCTCTGTCCGGGCCCCCTCCTCAGTTGTTAGCCGGCCGCCGCCTCCCAGAGCCGCAGTGCTTCTCCACTCTGCACTGCTCGTGGGCTTTGGAACGCACCACTTCAGCTTCCGGTTTCGCGGTCCGCGGCTTCCGGGGGTGTGAGCGAGGTGTGTGCAGTCAGCGTTGCTCGGGTGATTACGTCCACTTGGTGCAGCTCCAACGCGTCCCCCCCCCCTCAGGGGCTTCGTCAGGGATAGCTGCATTCCCAATCTATTTTCTTTATATAGGCTTAGTCTATGCCTTAATTGAACTTAATTACCCAATCAATTATTAACCATTGGGTTGTTCCATTCACTAAAGGTATTGTTTTCTGTTAAAACACATTCAGTCTGACATAAAAGAAAAGAGACAGAATAGAGGGAAAAAAAGAAAAAAAGAAAGAAAAAGGGGCAGGAATGTTCCTGTCTATAATGAATCATTGTATTATTAATTCACAAGAAGGCAGCTAAATCAAAATCTATATTCAGACCCTTTGGTGCAATTGTGTCAATCTGGTAAATCCATTTTGCTTCTTCCTTTGATATATCTATTAGCTTATCACCACCTCTCCAATTATTCCTGACCCTTTTGATACCCACAAATTTCAAACCTGCAGGATCACTGTTATGGAAATTTTTAAAGTGTACTGGGACACTATGTGTTTCCACATTCTTTCTTATATTTCGTATATGCTCCGCAATGCGGATTTTTAAGGGTCTGATGGTCCTCCCAATATATTGTAGCCCACATGGGCATTCCAGCAGATAAATGATTCCCTTAGTGTCACACGTGACAAAATCTTCAATTTTAAATTCTTTTTTGTTGGTATTTGAACAGAAGGTCCGAACACTCCTTGTGCTAGTTTGATTGGAGTTTTTACAATTCTGACATCGTAAACAGTAATGGAAACCCTTTCTTTCCCCACTGTTCATCCAGGTCTGCGTTTCCACCTTATTTGTGTTGGATTGTAGTGCACTTTTTACTAATGAAGATCTGAGATTTTTTGCTCTTCGATATATTAGGCGTGGTTTCCTGGGGAGTATTCTATTCAATTTCTCATCTATTAGTAAAATTGGCCAATATTTGGTCAGGATTCCTTCCAATTCTCTTGCTTGGGAGCTATATTGAGTAATAAAGGACACTTCATTTTCCATCCTATCTTCTTTCTTTTTGTTCTTGGGGATCATGAGGCTGTTTCTCTCCAGTTTACCTACTTCTTCATGGTTCCTTTTTAATTCAGCTTCGTCATATCCCTTTTCCATAAACCTTTTCGCCATTTCCTCAGCCTGCTCCTGATATTCACCATTCTTAGAGCAATTCCTTTTTAATCGCTTGAACTGGCCCTTCGGGATGTTTTGGAGCCAGTTCGGATGATGGGCACTAGTCTTCTCGATGTAGGTGTTACAATCGACTTCCTTTATATGGGTTCGGGTCTCGAGTAGATTGTTCTCCACATAAATTGCCAAATCTAGAAAAATGACTTTTTCTTTACTGCAATTTGCAGTAAAGCAAAGATTCAATTCGTTATGATTCATGTATGTAATGAATCCATCTAGGTCCTCTTGAGTCCCTGACCAGATGAATATCACATCATCTATGAATCTTTTCCACATTTTTATATTGTCTCGCATTGGATTATTGTTCCAAATCCTTTGGTTCTCCCATTCCGCCACAAACAGGTTCGCGTATCCCGGCGCGAATTTCGTTCCCATTGCGGTCCCGCGAACCTGCCTGTAGTAGGTGTCCTCGAACCAAAAATAATTGTGGCTCAAAAGTCAATTGGTCTAAAACGGAAGCTCTTCCCTTCCACATTCCCCCCTCTCAACTGTCCCGCTTGCAAACCAACTTTAAATTCTCCTGGTGCATGTCTAAAATCCGATACCTGGGGATCTTTATCACACGCCGATACGGAGACCTATATAAGGAGAACTTCCCGCCGTTGCTTAACAACCTTAAGGCCGATCTTCATAAATGGGAATCCCTGATTATCTCCTGGCTGGGCCGTATAATAGCTCTGAAAATGAACATTATCCCACGCTTACTTTATCTGTTTCAGACGCTACCAGTGAAAGTTCCGGATTCCGTCTTGGCACAGATCCACTCTTGGTTGCTCCGCTTTGTGTGGAGAAATAAAGTCCCAAGGATAGGCTTCTCTACTCTACGCAAACCGGTGGAAGAGGGAGGCAGAGGTTTCCCAGATATTCGCCTTTACTATCTGGCCACGCATCTTAGCCAAGCGGTGGCATGGTTCGCCTCCCCGCAGTCCATTCGTTGGCTCCAGCTGGAAACGGAGCTTAGCCACACTCAATCTTTGCCGTCCTTACTTTTATCCCCTTCTAGAGCTAGGTCTCCTCATTTGCAACTGCACCCTGTGCTGGAATTCACTTGCCAGCTCTGGGACTACTGCACTCGTCACTTTCACATGCTGTCATCCCCCTCTGTGCTTACCCCCTTGTGGGATAACCCTTCTTTCGCTCCAGGTCATTCTCTGGCCCGCTCCCGCCCATGGTTGGAGAGGAATATTCGCTTTGTTCTAGATGTACTACACGAGGGTACATGTGCACCCTTACCGGAGATCATATCAAAATATAACTTCCCGGACGCGAACCCTTTTACTTATCTCCAATTAAGACACTTTGTCTCTTCTTTGTCGAACTCGGCCCCGTTCCAACCTCTAACCACCCTGGAGTTCTACTGCTATCACAAACCGCTTGTCCGAGGAATCATTTCCCTGCTGTACTCCCTTCTCCAGGCGTGGGGCCAGTCGGCGGCCCCGGCCTTTGTGCTCCAGTGGGAACGAGATCTGGGACCGCTGCCTGATGACTATGACTGGTCGGACGTCTTTACTGCGGCCGCGAAATCCTCCATTTCAACTCTAGTTTAGGAAAACGCTTACAAAATATTATATAGGTGGTATTTTGTCCCCTCTAGACTACACAAAATGTTTCCCTCCTCTTCGCCCATGTGCTGGAGAGGATGCGGCGGTCATGGCTCTTTCCTCCACATCTGGTGGACGTGCCCTAAGATTATGCTATTCTGGGACTCAGTCGCACACTTGATGAGCACAGTACTTCAGACCCAAATCTACAAAGACCCTTGGTCTTTTCTACTAGGCCTCCCCGTTGTTAACGTCCCTCCACAAGCCGGTAAATTACTGACACAGTTCTTAAACGCGGCCAGGTGCTCAATTGCCCTCCAATGGAAACAGAGAGAGGCCACCCCTATCAAACAGGTCATCGATAAAGTATGGTTCTTCGCAAGCATGGAAAAAATCACTGCATACCTGCATAACAGATCTTTCCAGTTTCTCCTGATCTGGGAACTATGGTTCGCTTCTCAGGCTCCCGCAAATAGAATACGCTCCCCTGGGTGCTCGGTGGCTCTCCTACTATGATTTCGGTAGTCTCCTGCCCTGTCAAGTAGATTGGGTTTTACCTTTTGTGTTCCCTTTCTGTGTTCCTCAAGGGTTACCTTCTGTTTTATACTAGCGCTCTAAGTGGCCGCCGGTGACGTCTGGAGACGTACCGGCGGTTCCCTCTACCCCTGTCTCTTCTCCCCCCACTCTATCCTTCCCCCCATCTTTCCCTTCTTCTCCTCTCTCTTTCCTTGCTTTGTCTTTAGTCTTCTCCTCTATACTGCTATAACCACGAGTTTAATGTTTGGTTCCCATCTGATGGTATTGCTTTTGTAACTCCAGAAGTATAATTCACCGCTACTTCCCGCGGTTACATCTCTGCTCTTAGTATCATACTGTTTAACGAAAAGGCTTACCCCGCGTGTGGTGGGGGGCCGTTGTAACCCTTTATAACCTGTAAAATTAAATAAACAATTTAAAAAATAAAAATAAATTGTGGCTCAGGATAAATCTAATCACCTCAATGATAAAATTAATCTGTCGTGGTGAATGGTATTGTCCTCACAAAGAATTCTTTCCACGTATTCGCATCCCTCTTCATGCTCAATCACACTATATAACGAGGTAATATCGCAAGTGGCTAGAATGTACCCTTCTTTCCAATCAAACTCCGCTAGGGTTTGTATGATGTCCATTGAATCCCTTAGGTGACTTTATTGTTTTGGTACTAATGGCTGGAGGAATTGGTCATTGTACTCTGAGAGGTTACTGGTGAGAGAATCTATTCCAGCCACTATAGGCCTGCCTGGTGGATTCCTCGTATCCTTATGGATCTTGGGCAGGATATAGAACATTGGCAATTTCGTATGGTCTTGGTAGATGTAGTCATACTCCTTTTTGCTTAGAATTCCCAGATGGAGTGCTTCTTTTAGCATACTTTCCAATTCCATTTTATATTCCCCCGTGGGATCCTTGGACAGCTTTTCACAGGTAGAGGTATCTCCTAAGGTTTTCATGGCTTATCCTACATACTGTGACCTATCCATAATCACCAAACCACCTCCCTTGTCGGCTGGTTTGATGCATATATCTGGATCGGCTTCTAATTCTTTTAGTGCCTTGTGTTCTTGTATTGTCAAGTTGTACTTCTTATTTTTTGTTGTAAGATCTTCCAGTTCCTTCTCCACCATACGTTGGAATGTCTCCACAAAGGGACCCTTTTGGTGAATAGGGTAAAACTTAGATTTCTTTTTCAGAGTGGTATGCTGATAGACGGAAGATTCTATTGCCCCTGCATTTTCCTCCCGGGTTTTCATAAAGTATTTTTTCAGTGTCAAATTCCTTACGAATTTGTGTAGGCTGATGTATGTTTCAAATTTATTTAAATTCTTTTGGGGTGCATATTTTAACCCTTTACTCAGAACTTTTTCTTGTTGTTTAGTTAGAGTAACATTACTGATGTTGAAAATCCCTTCAGTCTTTACTTCCTTATTTTGGTCCTTGCTCCTTTCGCGTATTCCTCCTCTCTTTCCTCGCTTGGTCTTAGTTTTCTTTTTTGGGTCGAACTCCACTCTGCTTTCTCCATAGGCATGCTTGACCCTGCCAGCTCTAAAAAAAGATTCATGTTCTCCTCAGCACTTTCATAATCCTGATCGTTCTTTTCATTCCGGTGCTTTGCTGTCATTCCTCTTCCTTTGGTATAGGTTTCTAAATTCATAAGGAGTTCCCTTTTAGTTCTGACACTTTCCTTCTTTGCTTCATTGATCCCCTTTTGATAGCTTTCCAATGCTTTATTGGACCGCTGTCCATAGCCTAATCTGCTGTCCTGGTTGTCCTTATAGTTCCTTTGATTGGATTTTGTTCTGTCTCTTCTCTGACTTCCATTTCTACCTCCATTATTCCTCCATTCATTTGGGTATCTGTATCCCTTAGGGTGGATGTATTGCCTTTCACGACTTTCCTCATAATTTCCTTTATAACGATTCCACTTATTGCCTGTATATTCAGTTTTTTTTGACGAATACAATCGACCTCTTCCCCGGAATTGCTCCTGGTAGTAATTCCCGCGATGGGAACGAAATTCGCGCCGGGGTACGCGAACCTGTTTGTGGCTGAATGGGAGAACCAAAGGATTTGGAACAATAATCCAATGCGAGACAATATAAAAATGTGGAAAAGATTCATAGATGATGTGATATTCATCTGGTCAGGGACTCAAGAGGACCTAGATGGATTCATTACATACATGAATCATAAAGAATTGAATCTTTGCTTTACTGCAAATTGCAGTAAAGAAAAAGTCATTTTTCTAGATTTGGAAATTTATGTGGAGAACAATCTACTCGAGACCCGAACCCATATAAATGAGGTCGATTGTAACACCTACATCGAGAAGACTAGTGCCCATCATCCGAACTGGCTCCAAAACATCCCGAAGGGCCAGTTCAAGCGATTGAAAAGGAATTGCTCTAAGAATGGTGAATATCAGGAGCAGGCTGAGGAAATGGCGAAAAGGTTTATGGAAAAGGGATATGACGAAGCTGAATTAAAAAGGAACCATGAAGAAGTAGGTAAACTGGAGAGAAACAGCCTCATGATCCCCAAGAACAAAAAGAAAGAAGATAGGATGGAAAATGAAGTGTCCTTTATTACTCAATATAGCTCCCAAGCAAGAGAATTGGAAGGAATCCTGACCAAATATTGGCCAATTTTACTAAAAGATGAGAAATTGAATAGAATACTCCCCAGGAAACCACGCCTAATATATCGAAGAGCAAAAAATCTCAGATCTTCATTAGTAAAAAGTGCACTACAATCCAACACAAATAAGGTGGAAACGCAGACCTGGATGAACAGTGGGGAAAGAAAGGGTTTCCATTACTGTTTACGATGTCAGAATTGTAAAAACTCCAATCAAACTAGCACAAGGAGTGTTCGGACCTTCTGTTCAAATACCAACAAAAAAGAATTTAAAATTGAAGATTTTGTCACATGTGACACTAAGGGAATCATTTATCTGCTGGAATGCCCATGTGGGCTACAATATATTGGGAGGAGCATCAGACCCTTAAAAATCCGCATTGCGGAGCATATACGAAATATAAGAAAGAATGTGGAAACACATAGTGTCCCAGTACACTTTAAAAATTTCCATAACAGTGATCCTGCAGGTTTGAAATTTGTGGGTATCAAAAGGGTCAGGAATAATTGGAGAGGTGGTGATAAGCTAATAGATATATCAAAGGAAGAAGCAAAATGGATTTACCAGATTGACACAATTGCACCAAAGGGTCTGAATATAGATTTTGATTTAGCTGCCTTCTTGTGAATTAATAATACAATGATTCATTATAGACATGAACATTCCTGCCCCTTTTTCTTTCTTTTTTTCTTTTTTCCCCTCTATTCTGTCTCTTTTCTTTTATGTCAGACTGAATGTGTTTTAACAGAAAACAATACCTTTAGTGAATGGAACAACCCAATGGTTAATAATTGGTTGGGTAATTAAGTTCAATTAAGGCATAGACTAAGCCTATATAAAGAAAATAGATTGGGAATGCAGCTATCCCTGACGAAGCCCCTGAGGGGGGGAAACGCGTTGGAGCTGCACCAAGTGGACGTAATCACCCGAGCAACGCTGACTGCACACACCTCGCTCACCCTCCCGGAAGCCGCGGACCGTGAAACCGGAAGCTGAAGTGGTGCGTTCCAAAGCCCACGAGCAGTGCAGAGCGGAGAAGCACTGCGGCTCTGGGAGGCGGCGGCCAGCTAACAACTGAGGAGGGGGCCCGGACAGAGACGGAGATCCGGCAGACGGAGCGGAGGATAAAAGGTATATCAACAACGCATACTACGATCAGGAACTACCTGTGTCAGCATACACTAATCCAAATAGGGTGTATAAGGTCTTGATGTTTTGGTTCATATAAGCACTTAATGAGACCATAGTATGACTTTATAAGCACACCACTTTTAAAACCAGCACGGTTAAAAATACCGGAAAGCCCTTGCGGCAAAGGAAATCAGGTCTCAGGACACTTGAAGCCGATTAGGCTGTGACTTTGTAGACAAGTGTTTATCCATCTAATTAGAGGGATTGATACTGGAAACAGTTTTTAGATATGATCCATTGTGCTTTTATAGATTTTTAATCATTTGTGATGAATAAATGTGATTTAATTTAATTCATTCAGTCTGATATATTCCTACATGCTTTCTTTTTCCTTTTTTCTTTTCTTTATTTTTCAATTTAAATGCTGCGCCAGGATTTCATATTCTAATCTATAACCAGTAAGGGTACCGGTTTATTCTACGGCTGCAAATTTTAAATCTTAAATTCTTTAATTTTAAGGAGTTTGCGCAGATATTATCTTCTTTACTATTTTATTTCTTTGACCCTTAATATTGTCAGCAGCACTCCGAATCTAATATACATATACAAAAAAATGTTAATTTTAAGGCAGGAACGAATGGAAAAATTAAAAGATATATTTAGTGAGGAAGATCCTCCGCAGGCTATACCAATACAAGTGGATAATGTTTGTACGCTTTTTCTGAGAAATGAAAAATTACTCATATCTGAGATAAAGCAGTGGTGGGACGCCACCACTCTAACAAAATATCTGGAAAACAAATTGATCCCAAGGGGATTACGGATCAGCAAGGAAGCTTCATTCAGTTCAATTCAATATACAGGCAATAAGTGGAATCGTTATAAAGGAAATTATGAGGAAAGTCGTGAAAGGCAATACATCCACCCTAAGGGATACAGATACCCAAATGAATGGAGGAATAATGGAGGTAGAAATGGAAGTCAGAGAAGAGACAGAACAAAATCCAATCAAAGGAACTATAAGGACAACCAGGACAGCAGATTAGGCTATGGACAGCGGTCCAATAAAGCATTGGAAAGCTATCAAAAGGGGATCAATGAAGCAAAGAAGGAAAGTGTCAGAACTAAAAGGGAACTCCTTATGAATTTAGAAACCTATACCAAAGGAAGAGGTATGACAGCAAAGCACCGGAATGAAAAGAACGATCAGGATTATGAAAGTGCTGAGGAGAACATGAATCTTTTTTTAGAGCTGGCAGGGTCAAGCATGCCTATGGAGAAAGCAGAGTGGAGTTTGACCCAAAAAAGAAAACTAAGACCAAGCGAGGAAAGAGAGGAGGAATACGCGAAAGGAGCAAGGGCCAAAATAAGGAAGTAAAGACTGAAGGGATTTTCAACATCAGTAGTGTTACTCTAACTAAACAACAAGAAAAAGTTCTGAGTAAAGGGTTAAAATATGCACCCCAAAAGAATTTAAATAAATTTGAAACATACATTAGCCTACACAAATTCGTAAGGAATTTGACACTGAAAACATACTTTATGAAAACCCGGGAGGAAAATGCAGGGGCAATAGAATCTTCCGTCTATCAGCATACCACTCTGAAAAAGAAATCTAAGTTTTACCCTATTCACTAAAAGGGTCCCTTTGTGGAGACATTCCAATATATGGTGGAGAAGGAACTGGAAGATCTTACAACAAAAAATAAGAAGTACAACTTGACAATACAAGAACACAAGGCACTAAAAGAATTAGAAGCCAATCCAGATATATGCATCAAACCAGCCGACAAGGGAGGTGGTTTGGTGATTATGGATAGGTCACAGTATGTAGGAGAAGCCATGAAAACCTTAGGAGATACCTCTACCTATGAAAAGCTGTCCAAGGATCCCACGGGGGAATATAAAATGGAATTGGAAAGTATGCTAAAAGAAGCACTCCATCTGGGAATTCTAAGCAAAAAGGAGTATGACTACATCTACCAAGACCATACAAAATTGCCAGTGTTCTATATCCTGCCCAAGATCCATAAGGATACGAGGAATCCACCGGGCAGGCCTATAGTGGCTGGAATAGATTCTCTCACCAGTAACCTCTCAGAGTACATTGACCAATTCCTCCAGCCATTAGTACCAAAACAACAAAGTCACCTAAGGGATTCAATGGACATCTTACAAACCCTAGCGGAGTTTGATTGGAAAGAAGGGTACATTCTAGCCACTTGCGATATTACCTCGTTATATAGTGTGATTGAGCATGAAGAGGGATGCGAATACGTGGAAAGAATTCTTTGTGAGGACAATACCATTCATCACCGACAGATTAATTTTATCATTGAGGCGATTAGATTTATCCTGAGCCACAATTATTTTTGGTTCGAGGACACCTACTACAGGCAGGTTCGCGGGACCGCGATGGGAACGAAATTCGCGGCGGGGTACGCGAACCTGTTTGTGGCGGAATGGGAGAACCAAAGGATTTGGAACAATAATCCAATGCGAGACAATATAAAAATGTGGAAAAGATTCATAGATGATGTGATATTCATCTGGTCAGGGACTCAAGAGGACCTAGATGGATTCATTACATACATGAATCATAACGAATTGAATCTTTGCTTTACTGCAAATTGCAGTAAAGAAAAAGTCATTTTTCTAGATTTGGAAATTTATGTGGAGAACAATCTACTCGAGACCCGAACCCATATAAATGAAGTCGATTGTAACACCTACATCGAGAAGACTAGTGCCCATCATCCGAACTGGCTCCAAAACATCCCGAAGGGCCAGTTCAAGCGATTGAAAAGGAATTGCTCTAAGAATGGTGAATATCAGGAGCAGGCTGAGGAAATGGCGAAAAGGTTTATGGAAAAAGGATATGACGAAGCTGAATTAAAAAGGAACCATGAAGAAGTAGGTAAACTGGAGAGAAACAGCCTCATGATCCCCAAGAACAAAAAGAAAGAAGATAGGATGGAAAATGAAGTGTCCTTTATTACTCAATATAGCTCCCAAGCAAGAGAATTGGAAGGAATCCTGACCAAATATTGGCCAATTTTACTAACAGATGAGAAATTGAATAGAATACTCCCCAGGAAACCACGCCTAATATATCGAAGAGCAAAAAATCTCAGATCTTCATTAGTAAAAAGTGCACTACAATCCAACACAAATAAGGTGGAAACGCAGACCTGGATGAACAGTGGGGAAAGAAAGGGTTTCCATTACTGTTTACGATGCCAGAATTGTAAAAACTCCAATCAAACTAGCACAAGGAGTGTTCGGACCTTCTGTTCAAATACCAACAAAAAAGAATTTAAAATTGAAGATTTTGTCACATGTGACACTAAGGGAATCATTTATCTGCTGGAATGCCCATGTGGGCTACAATATATTGGGAGGACCATCAGACCCTTAAAAATCCGCATTGCGGAGCATATACGAAATATAAGAAAGAATGTGGAAAAACATAGTGTCCCAGTACACTTTAAAAATTTCCATAACAGTGATCCTGCAGGTTTGAAATTTGTGGGTATCAAAAGGGTCAGGAATAATTGGAGAGGTGGTGATAAGCTAATAGATATATCAAAGGAAGAAGCAAAATGGATTTACCAGATTGACACAATTGCACCAAAGGGTCTGAATATAGATTTTGATTTAGCTGCCTTCTTGTGAATTAATAATACAATGATTCATTATAGACATGAACATTCCTGCCCCTTTTTCTTTCTTTTTTTCTTTTTTTCCCTCTATTCTGTCTCTTTTCTTTTATGTCAGACTGAATGTGTTTTAACAGAAAACAATACCTTTAGTGAATGGAACAACCCAATGGTTAATAATTGATTGGGTAATTAAGTTCAATTAAGGCATAGACTAAGCCTATATAAAGAAAATAGATTGGGAATGCAGCTATCCCTGACGAAGCCCCTGAGGGGGGGAAACGCGTTGGAGCTGCACCAAGTGGACGTAATCACCCGAGCAACGCTGACTGCACACACCTCGCTCACCCCCCTGGAAGCCGCGGACCGTGAAACCGGAAGCTGAAGTGGTGCGTTCCAAAGCCCACGAGCAGTGCAGAGCGGAGAAGCACTGCGGCTCTGGGAGGCGGCGGCCGGCTAACAACTGAGGAGGGGGCCCGGACAGAGACGGAGATCCGGCAGACGGAGCGGAGGATAAAAGGTATATCAACAACGCATACTGCGATCAGGAACTACCTGTGTCAGCATACACTAATCCAAATAGGGTGTATAAGGTCTTGCTGTTTTGGTTCATATAAGCACTTAATGAGACCATAGTGTGACTTTATAAGCACACCACTTTTAAAACCAGCACAGTTAAAAATACTGGAAAGCCCTTGCGGCAAAGGAAATCAGGTCTCAGGACACTTGAAGCCGATTAGGCTGTGACTTTGTGGACAAGTGTTTATCCATCTAATTAGAGGGATTGATACTGGAAACAGTTTTTAGATAAGATCCATTGTGGTTTTATAGATTTTTAATCATTTGTGATGAATAAATGTGATTTAATTTAATTCATTCAGTCTGATATATTCCTACATGCTTTCTTTTTCCTTTTTCCTTTTCTTTATTTTTCAATTTAAATGCTGCGCCAGGATTTCATATTCTAATCTATAACCAGTAAGGGTACCGATTTATTCTACGGCTGCAAATTTTAAATCTTAAATTCTTTAATTTTAAGGAGTTTGCGCAGATATTATCTTTTTTACGAAAAAACCTTTTTGCCTCAATGTGCAGAAACTCCTCTCCTCTAACCTAAGCGAGTGACCACGTGTTCTCTGTGCTGATCTTATAGAAAACAGGTCCCTCCCAAGCTTTGTGTATTGACCCCTTAAATATTTGTAGATGTTGATCATGTCCCCTCTTAGTCTTCTCTTTTCCAATGTAAACATGCCTAGCCTTGCAAGCCTTTTCTCATATTCCAGCGTCTCCATGCCCTTTATTAGTTTGGTCGCCCGCCTCTGAACCTTTTCTAGCTCCAGGATATCCTTTTTGTAATATGGTGCCCAAAATTGCACACAGTATTCAAGATGTGGCCTCACTAGTGATTTATATAATGGGAGTATAATACTCTCGTCCATTGCATCAATTCCCCGTTTTATGCATGCTAATATCTTATTAGCCTTCTTTGCTGCACTCCTGCTTTGGGTACTGCTGATTCATATGTTATCTATGTGAACCCCTAAGTCTTTTTCACATAGATAACAATTAGATAAGAAAAAGGTGTTCAGAATAGACTGGTAATTAGTGGAAATGAATGTTATAGAGGTTAATAATACCGTAGGATCAAAATTACCTTCAAATTCTGTGATTTTAGATGTTTTTATGTTTTTTTCAAAAATCATCCAGATCCAAAACCAAAACCAAAACACGAAACGGTGGTTTTGGCAAAACCAATCCAGATACAAAACACGAGCGGGGATCCAGAACCAAAACACGAAAAGTGCAGGCCGCACATCTCTAGTTTAAACTGAAATCTAAATTGCAGTTTGGAAATGAAGCAGACAGTATTTATCATGCACAGAAACAATATAACCCACCCCAATGGCAAACACAGGATTTCTAGAGGGGGGTTTCCAAATTCAATCCACAATCTCCCACTCTGCGGAACATTGGAGCAAGTGTGGGAGTCTTGGTGAGCGGTAGAAGAACCTAGTAACTACTCTGGACATTAATGTAAACATTGGTCTTCTTAAACATTGGATACTGTTTGGAATAGAATATTAATTGTTAACATTATAGATGGTCTATAGTATAGGCTGTATCAAACAATAAATAATATAAATAAGATAAGTGGTCAGGAAAAGGTTAAACATACCATAATAAATACACAAACATAATAGACCCAGTACTGCACTTTCTAAGCACACATTCTCCCACCTCATAGTAAGGCTCTTTTCTCTTCTTCCTGGTAGATACTCTCTGGTCCAGTGCACTGATTGAGGACTCAGATCCACACACACAGCAAACTTGGTAGAAGAAGCACCTACCACTGGGCATGTGCAGCAGCTCTGCTCTGTCCCTTAAACTGCATGATGTGGTGGCAGCTCTAGTAATCCTATTACATACCATTGCTATAGTTGTTATAATTTGAGCCACTATCCAAGATGAGGAGGGTTTCTGGGCAACCAGAACCCCTCCCCCTGCATTTACCTATGCACCCAAATCTAACTCTCTCTGCACATGTTACATCTGCCCCACCTGCAGTGCAGCATGGTTTTGGCCAATTTCTAACTTTTTTGGTTTGCAAACAAACCTGAATAACCCCCAAAGTGCTATAGAAAGGAGAAATTGCAGCTTCATACAATTACCCCTATGCAGAGGCGTAACTAGGGTAGGGCGAGTGGGGCACGTGCCCTGGGCACCTTAGCAGGCCCAGCAGAGGGACGGCGGCGCCGCCGGTGGCAAGGGCATCATGCCCACTCGCCCCCGTCACGCCGCAGTGTGAGGGGAGGAGAGCGCAGCGTCTCTCCCTCACCTCAATGTCCTCACCGCCGCTGCCGCGCTGCCAGTAGCGCTGCGTGTGTCCGGGAGAACGGTGTTAGCCAATCAGAGCTTGCGGACCGGCTCCTGATTGGCTGCCGGTCCGCGAGCTCTGATTGGCTAATGAACCGAACCACATAGCGCCACATAGCCATAGCCGCCGGAGCCGCCGGAGACCACATAGCCGCCACCACATAGCCGCCGCTGGAGCGTTGAGGGGCAGTAGAGGCGCTGCGCTGAGCTCTCCTCCCCTCACATAGCACAGAGGGAAGGAAGCGGTAAGTGATGGGGGGTCTTATTTCTGGCACTGTGGGGCATGTATCTGGCACTGTGGGGCATGTAACTGGCACTGTGGGGCAATGTAACTGGCACTGTGTCGCATGTAACTGGCACTGTGGGGCATGTATCTGGCACTGTGGGGCATGTAACTGGCACTGTGGGGCATGTATCTGGCACTGTGGGGCATGTATCTGGCACTGTGGGGCATGTATCTGGCACTGTGGGGTGCTGTATCTAGCACTGTGGATCTGACACTGTGGGGCATTGTATCTGGCGCTGTGGGGGCAATATGTATCTGGCACTGTGGGGCACTGTATCTGTCACTGTGTATCTGGCACTGTGGGGCACTGTGTATCTGGCACTGTGGGACAATTGTGTATCTGGCACTGTGTAAAAAGGGGACTCTGCATGCGTACTGTGCAAAAATTGAATGGAGGTGTGCTGCTAAGAGATGACACAAGGGGTAGGTGATAGTGTGCTGAGAGGCAACACAGGGGGTAGGTGAAAGTCATGTTGGCACGCCCCCATTTTCAGTGGCCACACCCCTTCTGGTGCATGGCCACACCCATTTTTGGTGTGGTTTTTTTGTGTGTGTGTGGGGGAGGGGGGCGCCACTCTTCATCTAGCCCTGGGCTCCGAAAACCCTAGTTACGCCTCTGCCCCTATGTAATGAGATCTTACACCCATCAATAATATTAATCTTATGAAGTATGTGTTCATGATGAGCATCTATAAGGTTAACCAATAGTAAAGTGCTGTATGTGCTTAATAATTAACTGTAATCCTTCTATATGAACTGTATAGTTTTACAGTATATAATAGTGAGCAGGTTCTCAAATATTATTGTTCAACTTTCTGGTTAATCTGATCATTTCTTGCGGCTACTCCTGCTGACTGAACATATAGGCATGGAATTTCATTGCTTTTTTTGTTTATGGACCTTTAAGCTATTATTTTCATCAACTTTTGTTCTAAATATAGCACCAACAACAGCAAAAAAAAAAAAAAAAAAGTGAATAGAATGTGACCTTTGCAAGGAGAAAAAGAAATGTTTCATAGTCAACATTTTCAATGAAATCTTTTAGCCTGTTCAATATAGATGGCCTGAAACATATTCAGCAAAACAATATCATAAATATCTCACAAGGGAATGCGTAAGCTAGAATTTTGCTGATATCTTGTTTGGTCGAACAAAGCGCCAATCATAACTCACAGGCTTATTCAGAAGTCAATAACGAAATATCAATCCATTTTGATTCACTGTTCTCTTCTGGCACTTTGTTTTATTGTAGGTCAATGGACATTTAATTTCTGGTACAAGAGGCATTTTTGTTGACTGTTGTGATACTGCACCTCAAAGGCAGCATTATTTTACTCAGGACTGAAGAGACAATAGATGCATTATCAAAACTGCCTGTTTAACCCTGCATTGTAGTGATCACCAAGACGCTCAATGTAAAACATCTTGAACACTTGAAGACTAATCAATGTATGAAAAAAAAAAAATTCTTTCAAATTGAAGAGAACAGTAACAAAAAGTGTCTCCATAACTGTAATCAGCTGAACAAAAAGTCATAAAGGATCACTTAGGAATCACAAGTGTGCACGTGGCAAAACAACGTCTCAAAGGGGTTTATTTCAAAAGCATCGGGTTGTAAAAATCGGTGCTTCTGATTGGGTTAATGCGCAAAAATAGCAAAACACGTCTGTTAAATTCATTGCCCTTTTAAATTCCGGGCATAAACACGATCAGAAGCGCCAGGCTTTACAACCAACACTTCCTAAGACCCAGGGTGTCAAACAGCCCCACAAAATTAATCTAGTTCTAGTTCTGAGCCTTGCACCTAGAAGTATGATTTTCCACAGCTATGCAAGTGGAAGTTGTAGAAGTAGATGAGAATTTCTGCAGGGAGGAATGCCATGTGGACTGCTGCAAAGCTGGCAATGCCTATTAACCTAATTTCAATAATCTAATTTTAGAAAGTGTATTATCTCTATATATTAATAACTATTAATAAATATATACACAATAAATCATGTGTTTCACAAATATATTTTTAACCTCTATAATAAATAGGCTGCAAATAATAAATAAATAATGGCTAAAAACAATGTACAGTATGTACAGTATGCAGCCTTCACTTTATGTAACCAACTCTCCACTCTTTCAGCCGCCGTCCTTTCTTGGTTCATCTTCTACGTTTCTAAAGGCCCATACACACTTGACGATGCACACGTCGTTAACGACCATCGTTAACGACTTCCCTTGAACTTCCCTTGAACAGCTGAGCAAACGACATGAGCATACACACTACCAACGACCAAAGACCATTCATCGTTGAAGCATCCAAGCTGAACAGTTTATTAAAATAATGAGCTGGGAACAGGGCTGGTGAACAGTGGCTTGGTCGTTGGTCGTACACACCATACACATTCAACGACGTCTCTGGTCGGTAACGACCATAGTGGAAATTGAGCATACATGCTCCACAGATAAGCGAGGGTCGTTAACGTCCCGCGGGGCCGCGCATCGGTGGTCGTCAGATGCATACACACTTGACGATATAATGAGCGACGTCGTTGATGAGGGCTGAAATGAACTACGTCGCTCATTTTATTGTCAAGTGTGTATGGGCCTTAATTCCTCATTCCCTGTCTCCTCCTCAGACTTCACCCCCTTCTCTCTCTCTCTCTCTCTCTCTCTCTCTGTGTGTTTTAAAGGACTCCTTCCCTTCTTCCTTTACACCAACTCCCCTGGATATCTCTTCAGGTCCTTTAGCCTCCAATATAATATACTGTATGGTGATGATACACAAATTTACCTCTCCTACACTGAACTGGCTATGTCTTTAGCTCTCAAGATGGGAATTCTGTAAATCCGCTTGACATTACAGTCTCTTTTTTTGGCTTGGATGTCATCTGCTCTTCCTTCATTTACAATCATATTTTTTTCTGATTTATTCTCCCATTTATCCTTTGAGCATTGGTTTTCCTTGGATTTTAAAACACAATCCTAAAATAAGATTAACAATTCCTTTGGGGGATACTTTATAGAACATGTCTTTTTTTTTTGCACTTGTGTTTTTAGCCTGTTTGGTTGGCCTCTACATTCAGCAATCCTACAGTATATCTATTCCTTACTAAGATTATTATTTTTGTAAACAAGTGCAGACATACAGTGTCAACACTAAAATGACCATATGACTATGCAATTGACTTTGTTCCATTCTGTAAATATCAGCAGGCTAGATTATAGTATCTTTCTGCTTCTAAATTTATGGTAATGGAAATGTATATTTATTGAAAATGTACAGAGGGGTTTATCTGACCATCACCATTGGAAGGCTGTTCTCTGTGTTTGCCAATCAAGATGGTGGGCTAATGTTGTGAAAGGCTAGATCTTTGGACTTACTAGATGTCATGCGGAGCTACGGTACTATTGGGGTGAGACTCCTAGAGCCCTTAAGAGGCTTTCAATCATTAGCAACCCCCTCCACTGTTCCCTTTGTGCTAGTTGCACTCACCGGGACTTAGGGGTAATTGATTGGTAGCTCAATTTAGCAAAATGTAGTAAACAAACCTGATGTGCAGACGGGATGTAGTTAAAATGCCACCAGACGGGATCCCAACGGTCGAAATACCGATGCGGGAATTCTGAACTATGGCATAAGCCCGGCTTCTAAATACTGATGGGGGTTGGGATCGTGGTGTCAAAGTACTGATGCCCGGAATCCCAAACGTTCTTTCAGCAGGATGTGCTCTCATCCTGCCTCAGGGGTGATAGGTTATGTTTAGACATTAGAAGGGGGGTTAGGGTAAGGATGCAGAGATGGGAAGAGTATGGCTAGGTACTGGGGAGAGGGAGTTAGGTTAGGCACTTACAGGGGGAGGTTAGGGTTAGGTACCAAGCAGGAAGGGTTAGGTTTAAGCAGTGGGGAAGGTTGGGTTAGGGTTAGGCACCACTGGGGAGGGTTAAGTTTAGACACCCAGAAGGGAGAATTAGGGTAGGGGGCAAGTGAGGGTTAGGTCACTTTCAGGGCAGCTGTCAGGATTCTGATGTCTGGAATGCCGCTGTTGGTTTTCTGACTTCTGGCATCCTGTCCATTGGGATATCATACTAAATCTGTGCAGACTAGGCTTAAACCAGGCCTTGCATGATGTCAGCAGCTAGATCAGGAGTGCAGGATAGGCTGAGTCTTGGCCTTACAGGATGTTAACAAACAGGCCAGGTATGCAGGATTGACCAAAGCTTGGCCTAGCTGGATGTCAGCAGAAAGACCAGGTATGCAGAATTGACCAAAGCTTGACCTTGCAGGATATTAATTGACAGACCAGGTTTTCAGAATTGGTTAAAACATGGACTTGTAGGATATTAGCTGACAGACCATGTTTGCAGGATTAGTTGAAGCGTGGACTTGCAGGATATTAGCTGACAGGCCAGGTTTGCAGGATTAGCTGAAGTGTGGACTTGCAGGGTATTTACTGACAGGCCAGGTTTGCAGGATTTGCTGCAGCAGACAAAGGGGCTAGGAAGATCTGGATTACAACACAGAGCGACAAGGGCTGCGTCATTAACTGAGGACTATAACCGAAAATGGTAGACAGAAGAATCTGGAAGATAAGGGCATAAGGAGCTAATCCGGAGACCAACTGAGTCAACCCCCTCTAATTACTAATTCTGTTCAGTTGGAGCACTGCACGTCACTGCAATTGTCCCACTATTTCATTCAGCTGACCGGCATCCCTGTTGCCTGGGTGACCGTTAAGGAAGCTGCCGGGCGGAAGCGCTATGACGTCCCAGTCGCCTAGCAACAACCGGGACTAGAGTTAAACTGCCACAGAGGCTCATGACAGTTATGCTGAATACATTTTTAGGGGGTTGAATAAAGTCACCATCACAAACAGAGGTCCTTTATCTGTAATTGCTCAGCTTTTTGACTATCTGAAATAAAAAACTATTTTTTCTAAAACTGAACTTTGTGGAGTTTACAATCCAATTTGCGTACATGAGAAAGATGAATAAAACATTTTATAAATGTTTATAAGAGTAATCACCCATGACATACTGCTGCTGCACAAATAAACATTGATAAGTAAGGAATAAACCAGCACTATACAAAATTGTTAATATTATATGATGGACAGTTAAAGGTAGCAAAAAAAAACATTTTTCTTATAAAACGACAAATTAATATAAAGCAACAATCACTTTGTGTGACACAGTGTCGTTAACAAAATTATCATCATATAGTATCTAGCCACTAGCCTGGCTCCTGTATAAGTCAATATTTTAAATTAGGACTCTCTCAATTGTGTCAATTAAGGATCCATTATTAGCAATAAGGTGTTATCAGTATGTAAATCGATAAATCCAACCATTCCCTTTTGTAACCAGATTGCAGATGTGTAGGCTGTTGGAGTAATCCACTAGGTATCCAGAACGCCTCATCACTTTTTCAAGGAGAGTGGTAAAGTCCAACAATGTCCAATTAGATATTAATCAGCAGTCCAGGCAGCAGGAGCTGTAGTTCTCTGGGTTATGGCCACCCAGCTTTCTCAGGACTTGCACCTTAGGAATCTGGGGCCCAAATGTATCAAGCTTTGGAGAATGATAAAGTGGATGATGATAAAGTACCAGTCAATCAGCTTCTGTCATTTTTCAGCCTGTAACCTCGCAGTTAGGAGCTGACTGGTTGGTACTTTATCACTGTGCTATCTATCACTCTCCAAGGATTGATAAATCTGTGCCACAGTGATTATAGCCCAATGAAACACATTGAGCTCCTGCTACCTGGCACACTAAGTGATTATTGATTGATATTATATTGTGGTTTTATAATAAAAATACATTTTAACTACCATTAACTGTCCATCATATAATATTAACTATTTTGATAAGTGCTGGTTTACCCCTTCTGTATAGTCTTCTATTGGCTTTTCTGTGGGCTGACAACCTCTTCACAACCTCTATCCGCTTTAGACAGTGCACTAGGGTGGTCATTCCGAGTTGTTCGCTCGGCGATTAGGTGGAAAATGCGGATGCGCATGGTACGCAGTGCGCATGCGCTAAGTTATTGAACACAAAACTTAGTAGATTTGCTGTTGTTCGTGCTGCGCTTTTCAGTCGCACTGCTGATCGGTGAATGATTGACAGGAAAGGGGTGTTTCTGGGAGGTAACTGAGCGTTTTCTGGGAGCGTGCTAAAAAACGCAGGCATGCCAGGGAAAAACGCAGGAGTGGCTGGCCGAACGCAGGGTGTGTTTGTGACATCAAACCAGGAACTAAACGGACTGAGGTGATCGCAATCTAGGAGTAGGTCTGGAGCTACTCAGAAACTGCATGAAAATTTTTAGTAGCAATTCTGCTAATCTTTCGTTCCCTATTCTGCTAAACTAAGATACACTCCCAGAGGCCGGCGGCCTAGCGTGTGCAATGCTGCTAAAAGCAGCTAACGAGCGAACAAATCGGAATGAGGGCCTAGATTCTATATGCACATTGATGTGTTTACATGAACCAATAAAGGTCACTACCCAATCTCAAATATCTCAGTGCACTTTGTTTTATAGTAAATGGGCACGGCTGTCTTCTTGTGGAATAAAATAAGAGATTCAAAATAAAATTAATGTGATGGCTATATTCCCAGTAAGGCCTAATTTGGTAGCAGGAACTATATGATGAAAGGTGATCATTTACAGCTTCAGAATAATATATTTGCCTACATTTTGACAGTGTTCAAGAATAAAATCACTTTTAAATGTCAAAACCACAATGCCTTTGCCAGAACAAGAGTATATTTAAAATAAGAAAATGTCAGTCATATATCTTTTCCATTACAATTCTACATTAACTCTCAATGATTCCATTTTTCAAACCTTCCCCAAAGAATGTTTGCTCTGTAATATAGAGATTCTATAGCACAAATATTTTAGATCTCAAACATGCTATTTTTTAAGAACAACAAAATGGTAGATACACTTTGATTGCTTAACTCACAGACTTGTGATATGCAGCAAATAGATCTACTCTATATGGATTATTTCCTAAAACAGGGAATGTCCCAGTGCGGGTTCCTCCCAGAAGAGAAATAGTTGGCATGCCACAGATCATCTGTTGCTTGTGAGCTGATAGGAGACGGTGAATCTCTTTCCACTAAACCTCCCAAATACTGTATGTATTGAGCAAAAACTGCAAATTGCATTCAGTACCTCTAGGAAGGTAGCAGCAACTTGGTTCATATTTAATGGAGTCATTTCTGAAATGAGGTGAATAATGGAACCTATTCAGGTTGGATCGCAACTCGCGATCCAACTGCAACAAATACAATGATGAAGCAGGCGCCTATCATGTCCCCTCGGGAGGGGGGTAGCAACGCTCCGTTTCCTAGGCGGAGAAGAGCGTTGCGGGGGCGGTGTTACTGCAATGGTGGGCTGGTGGGGCAAACAGGGGGCGTGGTGTGGGAGTGATTGGTGGGGGGCTGTATTACGTCACACGTAGCCGCTCCAATCAAAAAGATGGCAGCAGTGCCAGCAGGAGACTTCCCTACTTTCTGCAATCACACTGAAATTGCACCGCAATTTCAGCGTGGTCTGAGAGGGGCTGCAGCGATTAGCATGTTGGGTGGCCTTGCGCTGCAATGGGTCCACGGTCTCTTCCTTTCATCCTGTGTTTTCAGAGAGAGGGCGGGATGTACTAAAGGAAAAATGCGGTAAAACCCCCGAAAACGGGGGTTTTACTGCATTTTCAAATTTACTAAGACCTTACCGCCGCGTTTTCGCCGTCCAGGGTATCGCCATCTTTGGATGGCGATACCCTATAGAACCCTATGGGCTTCTTATCGCCGACCGCCGCAACCCGCCGCCCCCGCCGCAGGCACCTCCCCCCCTCCCCCCACGGCATACCTTCCTCCAGGCTGCCCTGGACCCGGAAGGTAATCTCCTCCTCCCCCTAGCAACGCAGCCGGAGGTCCTTCCGGCTGCAGGGGGGAGGAGGAGGCGCCGGGGGCAGCCTGCTGCTGCTTCCCGGCGTGAATGGCAGTCTGGAGAGCCGAGGGAGATGATGGAGACCCCCCGCAGACCACCTCACAGGTATGGCGGGGGACCTCCGTCACCGCATTGCGATATTGATCGCATATGTTAGTACATATGCAATCAACATCGCTGCGGTAAGCGGTGAGGGGCGGCGATGTATCTTCATACATCCCGCCCAGAGTCTGAAATTCAGTGGTTTGGTATAGTGGACAACAGAGCAAAAAAAAAAAACACACTCTGCTATTGTCAAAGTTAAGTTTTAAATTTTTACCATGACCATAACAAGTTTTTGTTATCGATCAACACATGTTTTAATACTTGCTGTATTATGAAATTGTATTCAGCTTCTCTATTTTTTTCTTTTCTCCACTTGGATGTTATACTTCCGCTTTGCACACCCTGTCAGAATGAACCTATGCAGTATGTCACCTCACCTCCTACAATCTCATTATCTATTGATGGCACTACTATCTCCTCTAGCCCCCAAGTGCGCTGTCTTGGAGTAATCCTTGACTCCTCCCTCTCCTTCAAACCACACATTCAGCACCTCTCACAAACCTGCCGTTTTCATCTAAAAAATATTTTCAGGATCAGAGCCTTTCTGACCCAGGATGCTACTAAGACTCTTATCCACTCACTGGTCAACCCCAGACTGGACTACTGTAATCTCCTCCTAACTGGCATTCCTGACAAATACCTCTCTCCACTCCAATCTATACTCAATGCTGCTGCCCGGCTCATCTTCCTCACCAAACGCACTACGTCCACCTCTCCTCTCTTACTAGACCTTCACTGGCTCCCCTTCCCTTTCAGAATCCATTTCAAGCTTCTCACACTTGCCTACAAAGCCCTCTACCACTCCTCTCCCATCTACATCTCTGACCTTATCTCCCTTTACACTCCCACCCGTCCTCTTCACTCTGCTAATGCACGTCAACTCTCCTGCCTACGGATTACTTCCTCCCACTCCTACCTCCAAGATTTTTCACGTGCTGCACCACTTCTCTGGAATTCCCTACCTCTCCCCCTCAGACTCTACACCTCTCTACAAAACTTCAAACGGGCTCTCAAGACCCACTTCTTCACCAAACCTAGCCAAATCTCATCCTAAACCTCTGTTCCATGCTCTCTATGTACCCCATCTGTCTCACCCCTGTCTGTCTACCCTCCCCTTTAGAATGTAAGCTTTCACAAGCAGGGCTCTCTTCCCTCATGTGCTTATCCTTTTCTTACTTTAATAATATTCAACTGCACCAAATCCAACAGTCTTCTGCCACCTGATACTTATTCCAGTGTCATCTACTGATGTAGCTATGTTTAGTTACCCTGTACTTGTCCTATATTGTCAACTGTCAGTTGCTGTTTTTATTTGTTTATGTACTCTGTAATTGGGCGCTGCGGAACCCTTGTGGCGCCATATAAATAAAGGATAATAATAATAATAATGTCCCCAGATGGCTGCCTTGGGTGATTTTTTTCTTGGGCAGGGTGAACAACACATATATCTCACACATTGTAATCTTTGTGGTGCGCCGAAGATGGTTGCCTCACCTGGTATGCTGTATGATAAATCAAATGGCTCAATTTGACAGGGGTATATTAAAAAATGGAAGAGGAGTGCAACAAATGCCATATACAGGAACATGAAGAACATCATTCAGTAGTAATATTACAAGTCAAACATTAGAAAAAGACATCTGGATGTCAGGAAAGTCAGTAATGCACAGCCAACTAACTCAAAGGACGTCCCTTAACTATAGTATACCAAATAGACTCTGATCCTTAAGCGCTGTCCTGGATCAAGTGGAAGCTACCAAAAATATTTCTAATGTCAGATAAGAGACTTTTATACTGTAGCTCTAGCCCTCAATATATAAATATATGTAAAGTATCTATAGTAGGTACCAGCTAATAGAAAAAGGGTCAACAGTAACTAGGTTGACAGTCATTAGGTCAACCACGATTGGTCAACAGTGACTAGGTCAACATCTGAAATACTGTTGGTTGACACGGTCATTAGGTCAACTTGGAAAAGGTCGACATGAGTTTTTTTATATTTTTTGGGTGTCGTTTTATTCGTAAAGTGACCGGGAACCCCAATTAGTGCACCGTGTCCCCTCGCATGTCTCACTTCGCTCGCCATGCTTTGGGCAAGGGGCCTCGCTCCGCTACAGCTGCGCTCAGCACATGTTACTATTCCCAATTGTAGTCCACAAGGATCATAAAGTATGAAAAAAAGTAAAAAAACTGAAAAAAAAATGAAAAACGCATGTTGACCTTTTCATTTGTCGACCTAGTGACCAAGTCGACCTAATGACCATGTCAACCTAATGCATGTCAACCAATAGTGGTCGGCCTAATGAGCGTTGACCGTGGGTGCTGTTTACCTAAAGACAGGATACCTAGAAAAAGCACAGATACTGAATACTGGTTTGTTTGAAAACACTCTCCTTAGACGGTGAACAATAGCTGTGTATAAATGACTTTAAGGGCCTAATTCAGAGTTGATCGCAGCAGCAAATTTGTTAGCGGTTGTACAAAACCATGGGGGTAATTCCAAGTTGATCGCAGCAGGATTTTTGATAGCAATTGGGCAAAACCATGTGCACTGCAGGGGGGGCAGATATAACATGTGAAGAGAGAGTAAGATTTGGGTGGTTTGTTTTGTTTCTGTGCAGGGTAAATACTTGCTGCTTTATTTTTACACTGCAAATTAGATTGCAGATTGAACACACCCCAATCAAATCTAACTCTCTCTGCACACATTATATCTGCCTCCCCTGCAGTGCACATGGTTTTGCCCAATTGCTAACAAAAATCCTGCTGCGATCAACTTGGAATTACCCCCCATATGCACTGCAGGGGGGACAGATATAACATGTGCAGAGAGAGTTAGATTTGGGTGTGGCGTGTTTAAACTGAAATCTAAATTGCAGTGTAAAAATAAAGCAGCCAGTATTTACCCTGCACAGAAACAAAATAACCCACCCAAATCTAACTCTCTCTGCACATGTTAAATCTGCCTCCCCTGCAGTGCACATGGTTTTGCCCAACTGCTGAAAAAATTCCTGCTGCGATCAACTTGGAATTACCCCCTTAAATCCAGCATAAATCTCTTTATTGATAAGATTTTCATGTGCTATGGCCCTCATTTCGAGTTGTTCGCTCGCTAGCTGCTTTTAGCAGCATTGCACACGCTAGGCCGCCGCCCTCTGGGAGTGTATCTTAGCATAGCAGAATTGCGACCGAAAGATTAGCAAAACTGCTACTAAATAATTATTTGCAGTTTCTGAGTAGCTCCGGACCTACTCACAGATTGCGATCAGCTCAGTCCGTTTAGTTCCTGGTTTGACGTCACAAACACGCCCTGCGTTCGGCCAGCCACTACCCCGTTTCCCTAGCCACTCCTGGGTTTTTCCTGACATGCCTGCGTTTTTTTGCAAACGCCGGAAAACGCTGAGTTACCACCCAGAAATGCTCCTTTCCTGTCAATCACACACCGATCAGCAGTGCAACTGAAAAGCGTGCTGAAGCCACAGCAAAACTGCTACGTTTTTAGTAAAATAACTAAGCGCATGCCCCCTGCGTACCATGCGCATGCGCAGTTAGCAACAAATCGCAGCATAGCGAAAATCGGCAACGAGCGAACAACTCGGAATGACCCCTTGCTAATGTGGTATATTCGTGTCATACTGAAGCACACAAGGAAAAGAAGAAATGCTATATATCATAGTGCTACGTACTGTATCAAGTAGATTAATGGTGCACATCTTAAAATAATTGACACCTTACATGGTGAAATCTGTGCTGAGCATCAAAATGAAACATAATAATAAACAATAATAATAAATGTGGGACTAAATTTCCAATACAGTATGAGTAAAATAAATGTGAAACATAATGTAATCTGTGTAACAAACTGTAAAATATGTAATATGTGCTTGTCTTTCCCCAGATGTATACAGTATATGTTGTTCAGGAAGATAAGCATTAGTCAGCGCAAGCAATTTTTTAATTTCTGGCCAGTGCTGAGCACCTGCAGCAGATGGCTCAGGTGCTGCCCAGCTCCTGCTGCCCCCGGCTATGCGTAGCATGATGTCAGAGGTCATGCTGCACAGCCTAACACCAGTTACCCGGCAAGTGAGGAGGGTGAGTGACTGCAGGCCATGAGCTGATTTGTTTGGGCCAATGCCAGCCACACCGCCAGCCTGCACCATGCACCATGAGAGAGGAGGGTGAGTCAATGCCCAAGTATTCCTCTGCAGTACAATTATCTATTATAAAACCTGCTAACATACTGTACTCTTCAGTATCAATTACCAGTGCTATTCTGAAAAGCCATTTAGCTGTTTTCTATGTATACTACATTTTGTTATACTGTGTGTGATATCTAGTTAAATGGTACATTTAGCTAGTGCTTTAGGTGGTCATTCCGAGTTGATCGCTAGCTGCAGTTGTTCGCAGCGCAGCGATCAGGATAAAAAATGGCAGTTCTGCACATGCGTATGTGGCGCAATGCGCATGCGTGACGTACGGGCACAACAAACAATGTCGTTTTGCACAGGGTCTAGCGATGCATTTCAGTCGCACTGCGTGCCGCAGAGTGATTGACATGAAGTGGGCGTTTCTGGGTGGCAACTGACTGTTTTCAGGGAGTGTTCAGGAAAACGCAGGCGTGCCAGGGAAAACACAGGCGTTGCTGGGCGGGTGTGTGACGTCAAATCCGGAACTGGATAGTCTGAAGTGATCGTAAGCGCTGAGTAGGTTTTCAGCTACTATGAAACTACACAAAAATCTTTTGCAGGCACTCTGCGATACAACCGTTCGCACTTCAGCTAAGCTAAAATACACTCCCAGTGGGCGGCGGAATAGCATTTGCACGGCTGCTAAAAACTGCTAGCGAGCGATCAACTCGGAATGACCCCCTTAGATTCTTATGCCTTCAGTCTTTCTGAAGTGACCTTTTCCTTTAAAATATATGTATCTGTGAGCCTGCACTAACGGGGTAATTCAGACCTGATTGCTAGGGTGCGTTTTTTTCATCCCTGTGATCAGGTAGTCGCCGCCTACAGGGGGAGGGGGAATTTGCTGTGCAGGGGTGCGCTCGCATGTGCAGGAGAGCTGTGCAAACAGAAGTTTGTGCAGTCTCTGCACAGCCCAGGACTTACTCAGTCGCTGCGATGATTGGGGCCGGAGCTGACGTCACAAATCCTCCCACAAAATGCTGGGTCCCTCCTGCGTTTTTCTGGACACTCCCTAGAAATGGTCAGTTGCCACTCACAAACGCCCTCTTCCTGTCAATCTTCTTGCAATCACCGGTGCGATCGGATTTTTCACACCATCCCGTCGCTGCAGACCGTCGCGCGAAAACACACAGCAGCGATCAGGTCTGAATTAAGAGCTGAAGTCCTGGTGGAGCCAGGAGCCAAATACCAGTGAATATTAGTAGATCCAGGAAAGGGGCTTGTTATTAGTGATGAGCACCGGAAATTATTCGGGTTTTGTGTTTTGGTTTTGGGTTCGGTTCCGCGGCCGTGTTTTGGGTTCAAACGCGTTTTGGCAAAACCTCACCGAATTTTTGTTGTCGGATTCGGGTGTGTTTTGGATTCGGGTGTTTTTTTCAAAAAACCCTAAAAAACAGCTTAAATCATAGAATTTGGGGGTCATTTTGATCCCAAAGTATTATTAACCTCAATAACCATAATTTCCACTCATTTTCAGTCTATTCTGAACACCTCACACCTCACAATATTATTTTTAGTCCTAAAATTTGCACCGAGGTCGCTGGATGGCTAAGCTAAGCGACCCAAGAGGCCGACACAAACACCTGGCCCATCTAGGAGTGGCACTGCAGTGTCACGCAGGATGGCCCTTCCAAAAAAACACCCCCCAAACAGCACATGATGCAAAGAAAAAAAGAGGCGCAATGAGGTAGCTGTGTGAGTAAGCTAAGCGACCCTAGTGGCCGACACAAACACCTGGCCCATCTAGGAGTGGCACTGCAGTGTCACGCAGGATGGCCCTTCCAAAAAACACTCCCCAAACAGCACATGACGCAAAGAAAAAAAGAGGCGCAATGAGGTAGCTGTGTGAGTAAGCTAAGCGACCCTAGTGGCCGACACAAACACCTGGCCCATCTAGGAGTGGCACTGCAGTGTCACGCAGGATGGCCCTTCCAAAAAACACTCCCCAAAGAGCACATGACGCAAAGAAAAAAAGAGGCGCAATGAGATAGCTGTGTGAGTAAGCTAAGCGACCCTAGTGGCCGACACAAACACCTGGCCCATCTAGGAGTGGCACTGCAGTGTCACGCAGGATGGCCCTTCCAAAAAACACTCCCCAAACAGCACATGAAACAAAGAAAAAAAGAGGCGCAATGAGGTAGCTGTGTGAGTAAGCTAAGCGACCCTAGTGGCCGACACAAACACCTGGCCCATCTAGGAGTGGCACTGCAGTGTCACGCAGGATGGCCCTTCCAAAAAACACCCCCCAAACAGCACATGACGCAAAGAAAAATGAAAGAAAAAAGAGGTGCAAGATGGAATTGTCCTTGGGCCCTCCCACCCACCCTTATGTTGTATAAACAGGACATGCACACTTTAACCAACCCATCATTTCAGTGACAGGGTCTGCCACACGACTGTGACTGAAATGACGGGTTGGTTTGGACCCCCACCAAAAAAAGATGCAATTAATCTCTCCTTGCACAAACTGGCTCTACAGAGGCAAGATGTCCACCTCATCATCATCCTCCGATATATCACCGTGTACATCCCCCTCCTCACAGATTATCAATTCGTCCCCACTGGAATCCACCATCTCAGCTCCCTGTGTACTTTGTGGAGGCAATTGCTGCTGGTGAATGTCTCCAGGGAGGAATTGATTATAATTCATTTTAATGAACATCATCTTCTCCACATTTTCTGGATGTAACCTCGTACGCCGATTGCTGACAAGGTGAGCGGCGGCACTAAACACTCTTTCGGAGTACACACTTGTGGGAGGGCAACTTAGGTAGAATAAAGCCAGTTTGTGCAAGGGCCTCCAAATTGCCTCTTTTTCCTGCCAGTATAAGTACGGACTGTCTGACTTGGATGCGGTCACTCATATAATCCTCCACCATTCTTTCAATGGGGAGAGAATCATATGCAGTGACAGTAGACG
The DNA here is from genome assembly GCF_028390025.1 of Pseudophryne corroboree. Taxonomy (NCBI): domain Eukaryota; kingdom Metazoa; phylum Chordata; class Amphibia; order Anura; family Myobatrachidae; genus Pseudophryne; species Pseudophryne corroboree. The sequence continues at coordinate 59,429,680 of NC_086454.1, read as the reverse complement.
ACATGTCCGTAATCGTTGGCAGGTCCTTCAGTCCGGACCAGATGTCAGCATCAGCAGTCGCTCCAGACTGCCCTGCATCACCGCCAGCGGGTGGGCTCGGAATTCTGAGCCTTTTCCTCGCACCCCCAGTTGCGGGAGAATGTGAAGGAGGAGATGTTGACAGGTCGCGTTCCGCTTGACTTGACAATTTTGTCACCAGCAGTTCTTTGAACCCCAGCAGACTTGTGTCTGCCGGAAAGAGAGATCCAAGGTAGGTTTTAAATCTAGGATCGAGCACGGTGGCCAAAATGTGCTCTGATTTCAACAGATTGATCACCCGTGATCCTTGTTAAGCGAATTAAGGGCTCCATCCACAAGTCCCACATGCCTAGCGGAATCGCTCTGTGTTAGCTCCTCCTTCAATGTCTCCAGCTTCTTCTGCAAAAGCCTGATGAGGGGAATGACCTGACTCAGGCTGGCAGTGTCTGAACTGACTTCACGTGTGGCAAGTTCAAAAGGTTGCAGAACCTTGCACAACGTTGAAATCAGTCTCCACTGCGCTTGAGACAGGTGCATTCCACCTCCTATATCGTGCTCAGTTGTATAGGCTTGAATGGCCTTTTGCTGCTCCTCCAACCTCTGAAGCATATAGAGGGTTGAATTCCACCTCGTTACCACTTCTTGCTTCAGATGATGGCAGGGCAGGTTCAGGCGTTTTTGGTGGTGCTCCAGTCTTCTGTACGTGGTGCCTGTACGCCGAAAGTGTCCCGCAATTCTTCTGGCCACCGACAGCATCTCTTGCACGCCCCTCTCGTTTTTTAAATAATTCTGCACCACCAAATTCAAGGTATGTGCAAAACATGGGACGTGCTGGAATTTGCCCAGATTTAATGCACACACAATATTGCTGGCGTTGTCCGATGCCACAAATCCACAGGAGAGTCCAATTGGGGTAAGCCATTCTGCGATGATCTTCCTCAGTTGCCGTAAGAGGTTTTTTAGCTGTGTGCGTATTCTGGAAAGCGGTGATACAAAGCGTAGCCTGCCTAGGAAAGAGTTGGCGTTTGCGAGATGCTGCTACTGGTGCCGCCGCTGCTGTTCTTGCGGCGGGAGTCCATACATCTACCCAGTGGGCTGTCACAGTCATATAGTCCTGAGCCTGCCCTGCTCCACTTGTCCACATGTCCGTGGTTAAGTGGACATTGGGTACAACTGCATTTTTTAGGACACTGGTGAGTCTTTTTCTGAGGTCTGTGTACATTTTCGGTATCGCCTTCCTAGAGAAATGGAACCTAGATGGTATTTGGTACCGGGGACACAGTACCTCCACAAGTCTCTAGTTGCCTCTGCAGTAATGATGGATACCGGAACCACGTTTCTCACCGCCCAGGATGCCAAGGCCTCAGTTATCCGCTTTGCAGCAGGATGACTGCTGTGATATTTCATCTTCCTCGCAAAGGACTGTTGGACAGTCAATTGCTTGGTGGAAGTAGTAAAAGTGGTCTTACGAGTATGACTTCCCCTCTGGGATGACCATCGACTCCCAGCAGCAACAACAGCAGCGCCAGCAGCAGTAGGCGTTACACGCAAGGATGCATCGGAGGAATCCCAGGCAGGAGAGGACTCGTCAGAATTGCCAGTGACATGGCCTGCAGGACTATTGGCATTCCTGGGGAAGGAGGAAATTGACACTGAGGGAGTTGGTGGGGTGGTTTGTGTGAGCTTGGTTACAAGAGGAAGGGATTTACTGGTCAGTGGACTGCTTCCGCTGTCGCCCAAAGTTTTTGAACTTGTCACTGACTTATGATGAATGCGCTGCAGGTGACGTATAAGGGAGGATGTTCCGAGGTGGTTAACGTCCTTATCCCTACTTATTACAGCTTGACAAAGGCAACACACGGCTTGACAAATGTTGTCCGCATTTCTGTTGAAATACTTCCACACCGAAGAGCTGATTTTTTTGGTATTTTCACCAGGCATGTCAATGGCCCTATTCCTCCCACGGACAACAGGTGTCTCCCCGGGTGCCTGACTTAAACAAACCACCTCACCATCAGAATCCTCCTGGTCAATTTCCTCCCCAGCGCCAGCAACACCCATATCCTCCTCATCCTGGTGTACTTCAACACTGACATCTTCAATCTGACTATCAGGAACTGGACTGCGGGTGCTCCTTCCAGCACTTGCAGGGGGCGTGCAAATGGTGGAAGGCGCATGCTCTTCACGTCCAGTGTTGGGAAGGTCAGGCATCGCAAACGACACAATTGGACTCTCCTTGTGGATTTGTGATTTCGAAGAACGCACAGTTCTTTGCTGTGCTTTTGCCAGCTTGAGTCTTTTCATTTTTCTAGCGAGAGGCTGAGTGCTTCCATCCTCATGTGAAGCTGAACCACTAGCCATGAACATAGGCCAGGGCCTCAGCCGTTCCTTGCCACTCCGTGTGGTAAATGGCATATTGGCAAGTTTACGCTTCTCCTCCGACAATTTTATTTTAGATTTTTGAGTCCTTTTTTTACTGATATTTGGTGTTTTGGATTTTACATGCTCTGTACTATGACATTGGGCATCTGCCTTGGCAGACGACGTTGCTGGCATTTCATCGTCTCGGCCATGACTAGTGGCAGCAGCTTCAGCACGAGGTGGAAGTCGATCTTGATCTTTCCCTATTTTTGGAACCTCAACATTTTTGTTCTCCATATTTTAATAGGCACAACTAAAAGGCACCTCAGGTAAACAATGGAGATGGATGGATACTAGTATACTTATGGATGGACGAGCGACTGCCGACACAGAGGTAGCTACAGCCGTGGACTACCGTACTGCGTCTGCTGCTAATATAGACTGGATGATAATGATATAAAAAATATATATATATATCACTACTGCAGCCGGACAGGTATATATTATATAATGACGGACCTGCTGGACATTGTCAACTCAGCACTGCAGACTCCTAAAGTAAGCTACTAGTAGTATCAAGAAGATAGAAAAAAAAAAACACCACAGGTAGGTGGTATACAATTATGGATGGACGAGCGACTGCCGACACAGAGGTAGCTACAGCCGTGGACTACCATACTGCGTCTGCTGCTAATATAGACTGGATGATAATGATATAAAAAATATATATATATCACTACTGCAGCCGGACAGGTATATATTATATAATGACAGACCTGCTGGACACTGTCAGCTCAGCACTGCAGACTCCTAAAGTAAGCTACTAGTAGTATCAAGAAGATAGAAAAAAAAAAAACACCACAGGTAGGTGGTACACAATTATGGATGGACGAGCGACTGCCGACACAGAGGTAGCTACAGCCGTGGACTACCGTACTGCGTCTGCTGCTAATATAGACTGGATGATAATGAGATATAAAATATATATATATCACTACTGCAGCCGGACAGGTATATATTATATAATGACGGACCTGCTGGACACTGTCAGCTCAGCACTGCAGACTCCTAAAGTAAGCTACTAGTAGTATCAAGAAGATAGAAAAAAAAAAAACACCACAGGTAGGTGGTATACAATTATGGATGGACGAGCGACTGCCGACACAGAGGTAGCTACAGCCGTGGACTACCGTACTGCGTCTGCTGCTAATATAGACTGGATGATAATGAGATATAAAATATATATATATCACTACTGCAGCCGGACAGGTATATATTATATAATGACGGACCTGCTGGACACTGTCAGCTCAGCACTGCAGACTCCTAAAGTAAGCTACTAGTAGTATCAAGAAGATAGAAAAAAAAAACACCACAGGTAGGTGGTATACAATTATGGATGGACGAGCGACTGCCGACACAGAGGTAGCTACAGCCGTGGACTACCGTACTGCGTCTGCTGCTAATATAGACTGGATGATAATGAGATATAAAATATATATATATCACTACTGCAGCCGGACAGGTATATATTATATAATGACGGACCTGCTGGACACTGTCAGCTCAGCACTGCAGACTCCTAAAGTAAGCTACTAGTATCAAGAAGATAGAAAAAAAAAACACCACGGGTAGGTGGTATACAATTATGGATGGACGAGCAACTGCCGACACAGAGGTAGCTACAGCCGTGGACTACCGTACTGCGTCTGCTGCTAATATAGACTGGATGATAATGAGATATAAAATATATATATATCACTACTGCAGCCGGACAGGTATATAATATATAATGACGGACCTGCTGGACACTGTCAGCTCAGCACTGCAGACTCCTAAAGTAAGCTACTAGTATCAAGAAGATAGAAAAAAAAAACACCACGGGTAGGTGGTATACAATTATGGATGGACGAGCGACTGCCGACACAGAGGTAGCTACAGCCGTGGACTACCGTACTGCGTCTGCTGCTAATATAGACTGGATGATAATGAGATATAAAATATATATATATATCACTACTGCAGCCGGACAGGTATATATTATATAATGACGGACCTGCTGGACACTGTCAGCTCAGCACTGCAGACTCCTAAAGTAAGCTACTAGTAGTATCAAGAAGATAGAAAAAAAGAAAACACCACAGGTAGGTGGTATACAATTATGGATGGACGAGCGACTGCCGACACAGAGGTAGCTACAGCCGTGGACTACCGTACTGCGTCTGCTGCTAATATAGACTGGATGATAATGAGATATAAAATATATATATATCACTACTGCAGCCGGACAGGTATATATTATATAATGACGGACCTGCTGGACACTGTCAGCTCAGCACTGCAGACTCCTAAAGTAAGCTACTAGTATCAAGAAGATAGAAAAAAAAAACACCACGGGTAGGTGGTATACAATTATGGATGGACGAGCAACTGCCGGCACAGAGGTAGCTACAGCCGTGGACTACCGTACTGCGTCTGCTGCTAATATAGACTGGATGATAATGAGATATAAAATATATATATATCACTACTGCAGCCGGACAGGTATATAATATATAATGACGGACCTGCTGGACACTGTCAGCTCAGCACTGCAGACTCCTAAAGTAAGCTACTAGTATCAAGAAGATAGAAAAAAAAAAACACCACGGGTAGGTGGTATACAATTATGGATGGACGAGCGACTGCCGACACAGAGGTAGCTACAGCCGTGGACTACCGTACTGCGTCTGCTGCTAATATAGACTGGATGATAATGATATAAAAAATATATATATATCACTACTGCAGCCGGACAGGTATATATTATATAATGACGGACCTGCTGGACACTGTCAGCTCAGCACTGCAGACTCCTAAAGTAAGCTACTAATATCAAGAAGATAGGAAAAAAAAAAAACACCACGGGTAGGTGGTATACAATTATGGATGGACGAGCGACTGCCGACAGAGAGGTAGCTACAGCCGTGGACTATCGTACTGCTTCTGCTGCAGTGCTAATATAGACTGGATGATAATGATATAAAAAATATATATATATCACTACTGCAGCCGGACAGGTATATATTATATAATGACGGACCTGCTGGACACTGTCAGCAGAATGCGTTTATAGAATAAAAACACCACACGACGAGTGTTTAACTTTTTCAGGCAGACAATCACAATATACTGGTGGTCAGTGTGGTCACTGGTCAGTCACACTGGCAGTGGCACTCTGGCAGCAAAAGTGTGCACTGTTAAAATATGTACTCCTGCTATAACTGCTCCCCAGTCTCCCCCACAATTAAGCTGTGTGAGCAGTGAGCACTCAGCACAGTCAGATATACAGTATTACATAGATGATGCAGCACACTGAGGGCACACTGAGGCTGAGCACAGATATGGTATGTGACTGTGTCACACTGTGTATCGTTTTTTTTCAGGCAGAGAACGGATTAATTAAACTGGTGGTCACTGGTCACACTATCAGCAAGTAGTACTCCTAATATGCTCCCCAAAATTAGTAAATCAAGTGTCTCTACTACTCTCTAGTCTACTCTAAACGGAGAGGACGCCAGCCACGTCCTCTCCCTATCAATCTCAATGCACGTGTGAAAATGGCGGCGACGCGCGGCTCCTTATATAGAATCCGAGTCTCGCGATAGAATCCGAACCTCGCGAGAATCCGACAGCGGGATGATGACGTTCGGGCGCGCTCGGGTTAACCAAGCAAGGCGGGAAGATCCGAGTCTGCCTCGGACCCGTGTAAAAAGCGTGAAGTTCGGGGGGGTTCGGTTTCCGAGAAACCGAACCCTCTCATCACTACTTGTTATCAGTGAATTACTTGCCAAATGATTTCTGAAAAGCTCAAGATCACGATGGGCACTCATAATAGTCTCATTAGCATAACTAATTATTTTTTTAAGAAATAGGAGATGTACAGTAAATAAAAAGTAATTTTATTAAAGTAAAATAACGTCTGTTGTTAGTAGATCATTTTAGCTGAGTTTTTCAATATAATCTTGGTACAGCATATGTGCTATTCAATGTTTTTAGGGGGTTACTCAGTAAGGATTAGAGATTCTGCTAAAAAGCAGATTCTGCAATCCTTTCTATTGCATGCTGGGAGCTGCCCATTGCAGGACACGGCCGCCCAGCATGCTGAATGGCCTGCCCAGCATCTGTGACCGCAATTTACTCGCGGTTGCAGCAACTGTGGAAGACCCCTGCAGCCGCAGCTAGGCTGCGTATGCAGGCAGTCCACTGCCATTTTTCCCATCGGAGGGGCTGAGTTTGACGTCACACAGCCACCCTGAAAACGCTGCTGACCCACCCTCTTTTCCCCCACACCATCTCCACATTTGTCATTCAATCAGGCAGAGGTGTTGGCACCCATTATGGCCTGAACACATTCAGCGGCCGTGCATGCACAGTATAGAACCTCCCAGGGTCGTAACTAGGTGTGTGCAGAAGGTGCATTGCCCAAAGCGCACTTGCCCTGTAGGCTTACCTTCTACATACACACTGAGTGGTCGCATATACCTCCCGCTGACGTCCGCCCTCCCGCTCCCCTGTGCCTGGCACCCGCAGCAGCCCCAAGCTCCGAACAGCTGGAGCAGATGATTGCTGTGTAAAGTCAGCAGCAGCGCTGGACAGGATATCCCCCCTGTGCTGCTGCGCTCCCGCCTCCCGCCCCTCTCTGTCTGTGAAGTGTACAGACTCTGCAGAGGAGTCAGTTCTGTACAGGAGTCGCGACAGCGCAGCAAGAATGTAAACCTCACGTAAGTGCCTACACAGACAGTACACTCTACACTATATTACACTACACTTCACTACAGTATATTTCACTACAGTACACTACACTACACTATACTACACTACACTGCACTATACTACACTCTAAGGGCGGGGGGGGGGGTGTAAGGAGGAATCTGCCTGCCGTAATGTGTAAAATGGGGACTATGCCTGCTGTACTGCATATAAGGGGGACTCTGCCTGCCATAATGTGTAAAAGGGAGACCTATCCTTCCGTAATGTGTAAAAGGGGGAATCTGCCTGCCGTAATGTGTAAAAGGGGGACTCTGCCTGCTGTACTGCATATAAGGGGGACTCTGCCTGCCATAATGTGTAAAAGGGAGACCTATCCTTCCGTAATGTGTAAAAGGGGGAATCTGCCTGCCGTAATGTGTAAAAGGGGGACTCTGCCTGCCACAATGTGTAAAAGGGGGACCTATCCTGCCATAATGTTAAAAGGGGGACTCTGCCTGCCGTAATATGTAAAAGGGGGACTCTGCCTGCTGTAATATGTGTAAGTGGCACTACTGTGTGGCATATTATGAATTGGTATTATTTTGTGGCCACGCTTCTTCCCCATGAAGCCACACCCCTATATTTTTGGCACATGCCTACGGCGCACACTGGCCCTATTTTAAATATGATGTGGGAGGGGGCGCCAATACTGTTTCTTGCACACAGCGCTAAAATGTCTAGTTACGGCACTGGAACCTCCGCATGCACCAAGATGCCGACAATGGGGGATATTGTGGTCGCATCACTAAGCAATTAATAACGATCTTAATCTCTCAACTATTTAATATTTTTTCTGAAAAACTGTTCATAAAATGTGTGTAGTTCTCAATACCACGTGAATATACACCCTTACAAGAAAGTAGGAGAGTGTATCTGGAGGCATTGGGGGATGCACCATGATTTTGTTTAACAATGCGAACAACAACTTGCAACCCGAATCTGTTGATTTTCGTCCGACCGAAGGCAGAATATATATATGTAAGCACTGAGGTCAAATTAAACCACAAGGAGCTTTGAGGGTTGCCACTTTAAGGATGTGTTATGATTGTTTTTGTTTGTTATGGCATGATTAGGGGTCAGCCAATGGTGGTCAAGTGGGGAGGAGAGTTTTGTTTGACGCTAGGCTGAAGCAGATTATCTGCCTCTTGGTTCCTGCTTTCCCACCCTCCCACCCAGTTTGTGTGGTTGGTTAGTTGGTACAGTATGTGGCGGTAAAGAACGGTTGGTTGCTAAGTTTTTAGGCTTTAATGGGTATGCTCTCCTTGCAGTGGGGTATGGCGTAACTCAATTGTCCTGGACGGGAAATGGTTACACCACCTGAACGGGTGGGTTGTGGAGTGAAGAGTGGAACACCAACGCTTGGTTTTGTGTGTGTGTTTGTTTTCCCTGTCCGTTCTTTAGTGCCGCCACCATTTAAAGAAAAAATTAAAAATAGTACCTGTCAATAATAAATCTGACATAGATTTTAAACGCCAGCACTGTTGTCTGTGTCTTTATTTTAGTTGTTAAGTTATAATAGGTAGTTGTGATTAAATACAGGTGAAGGGGGTAACACGAAAAATACCCTGATAGTGGGTTTACTGAGACAACCAGTTTTTGTCATGACTTTACCCAGTATGAGTGTGGTTGTAACATATCTAATGGTTTTGGTGTTTTAATAAGGAATTTATCAGGTATAAAAACTGAAAAAAAAATTAAATTGCTGGTTGCTGGTAGAGTACTTCTTGAAGCATTCATTTAATAAGTATCTTCAGGGGAACTGTCCAGACTCCGGAACGCCGGATTGACTCCCTGCAGCAAACTCTGCCAATCTGGGGCTTGTAGTGTGTGCGTCCTCATCCGGGGGGATTGTCCCATCTCGGGGTGTGTATGTTACAGCTGTCACTGGGGAGAGGGGAAGGGAGAGATTACAGCCTTACTGTATGGTCTGCACAGATCTGTTTTTTTACACCATCCCTGAATCACACAGGGAGCCGGCAATCTTTCCCTACCTGTCTCCCTGGTGACAGCTGTCACAGACACCTCCCCCACCCAGATGGTACATTCCCTAGACAGGGATGTGCACTACTAGAGTAGCAAAGGTGCTGCATGGAGCCTATCCAGTCTGGCATTCCAGGGTCCAGACCCTTCCGGTTTTTACCCAATCCCTATTTTCAGTCCTAGTTGCAGCCACAAGATGTTTGAAAGTCAATCTAACAAAGGTTAAAAGGGTAAATATAAAAGTGAAAAGAATTATTATAATATTTTTGTAAGCATCTAAATATATATGGATAAGTTAAAAAGTCATTAATATTACCAGTCTTTTTCAGGTTATCTTTGTTAATTAATAATGGATCCATGCCTATTATTTTATCATATATTCATTATTTATGACTTGGTATAGAATTGAAATTGCTGTAGATTCTGTTATATTATGTTATTTTTTTTACATTAATACAAAACAACACAGAACCTGTGTTTCTTAAAACAAGTATATATTGAGTGACATAAGTGCACATTGTCACACAAGCGTATTAGCAAGAAATAACAGATAACAGATTTGAATTGATTTATTTTGACACAACATATGTACTGTATAGTCACATTGACACAACAGCCTGTACTCAATGTATAGATTTCTAGCATATGTCCAATATAATTATGAGTATGTACACGTATTGATGTCGTATTTTTTAAAATTACTGCAAAATGAACATTAATAAAACTGCAAAAGGTTAACTAATCACAGCAGCAAAATAATCCTTTAAATCTTAATTACTAGTGAATATTTCCTTTATTTCCCTAGAAAGACTGGCCGGATTAACCATATACTGTATATCTTTAGTATATTTATATTTTTATATGCATTATCAGGAAGACAGAAAGCATTTTATATGCTAGGAGCAGAATATATTTAGGAGCAATGGTTAAAAATGTATCATCCCCACCTACTTATTGTGATTGTTATGGAGCTTTATTGTTTAGCGGGAAAGAGCTGTGACAGGCAACCCCTGTATTGTTGTAGGGCTTGAGTTGATGGTCTCTCCCCACCAATACAAGGATTTAGACTAATTCAACCCTACTGGGTCAGTGACACCACCGGTACTGTAAGTGCCTTGTAAGTGTGTCATTGGCAGGGGAGTTTCAATACGTTTAGTTGTTGACTGTGGGCCGCCAGTTAGACCCCATCTAAGCCTTGAGCTGTTGGTGATGGGTTGGTCCCTATCTAGGAATTGAATTGATGGTGCTGGGCTGGCAGTTTGCACCCATCTAAGCCTAGAGTTTTGTGTGTGCTTGTTTTTAAGTGAGGTGTGTGTTTTTAAGGAAAGTTGTGCGTTCAAGTAAAAGAGGCATGTGTGTGAGTGATGTGTGTGTGTGAGTGGCATGTGTGTGAGAGGCAAGTATGTGTGTGTGTAAGTGGGAAGCATGTGTATGTAAGTGAGAGGCATGTGTGTGTGTGTGTGTGTGTGTGTAAGTGAGAGGCATGTGTGTAAGTGAGAGGCATGTGTGTGTGTAAGTGGGAGGCATTTGTATGTAAGTGAGAGGCATGTGTGTGTGTGTGTGTGTGTGTGTGTGTGTGTGTGTGTGTGTGTGTGTTTGTGTGTGTGTGTGTGTAATTGAGAGGCACATGTGTGAGAGGTGTGTAAGTGAGAGGCATGTGTGTGTGTGTAAGTGGGAGGCATGTGTATGTAAGTGAGAGGCGTGTGTGTGTATGTAAGTGAGAGGCATGTGTATGTAAGTGAGAGGCAGGTGTGTGAGAGGTGTGTAAGTGAGAGGTGTGTGTGTGTGTGTGTGTGTGTGTAAGTGGGAGGCATGTGTATGTAAGTGAGAGGCATGTGTGTGTGTGTAAGTGAGAGGCATGTGTATGTAAGTGAGAGGCAAGTGTCTGAGTGGTGTGTGTAAGTGAGAGGCATGTGTGTGTGTAAGTGGGAGGCATGTGTATGTAAGTGAGAGGCGTGTGTGTGTGTAAGTGAGAGGCATGTGTATGTAAGTGAGAGACGTGTAAGTGAGAGGCATGTGTATGTAAGTGAGAGGCACGTGTGTGAGAGGTGTGTGTGTGTGTATGTGTGTAAGTGAGAGGCACGTGTGTGAGAGGTGTGTGTAAGTGAGAGGCATGTGTGTGAGAGGTGTGTAAGTGAGAGGTATGTGTGTGAGAGGAAAGGATTAAAGGAGGCATTTCAGCATTTCTACAGGACTTTGCACAGAGCACACACCTGGTCTGGGTACATGCTACCTTATAAATATATGGAGGGGTGTCCGTTCTGAATGTGTGTGTGTGTGTGTGTGTGTGTGTGTGTGTGTGAGAGGCATGTGTGTGTGTGTGTGTGTGTGTGTGTGTGTGTGTAAGTGAAAGGCATATGTGTGGGTGTTTAAGTGAAAGCGGCGTGTGTGTGTTTCAGTGAACGCGGCGTGTGTGTTTTTAAGTGAAGGAGGCATGTGTGTGTGTGTGTGTGTTTTTAAGTGAAGGAGGCATGTGTGTGTGTGTGTGTGTGAAAGCGGCGTGTGTGTTTAGGTGAAAGAGACGTGTGTGTGTGTTTAAGTGAATGAGGCGTTTGTGTTTTTTTATATATATCTAGTGTTCACGCTAGGTGTCTGCCCCTTTTTTAGACAGCTGAATCCCGCCCTGCCCGTTTTTGTGCACCCCGCCGTTTTCTGGCTGCCGCACCCTGCCACGCCGCCGGACCCGGCCGCGCGCCGCCGGACTCGGTAAGCACATGAGAGTCCCCCTGGGCTAAATTAACCTTGTAAGTATTTTGCAGCTGTAAACTTCAATCTCAGTGCTCTCTACCTGGTGCAATGTGCCTCAGTGCTCTCTGTCTGGTGCAATGTGCCTCAGTGCTCTCTACCTGGTGCGGTGTGCCTCAGTGCTCTCTACCTGGTGCAGTGTGCCTCAGTGCTCTATACCTGGTGCAGTGTGCCTCAGTGCTCTCTACCTGGTGCAGTGTGCCTCAGTGCTCTCTACCTGGTGCAGTGTGCCTCAGTGCTCTCTACCTGGTGCAGTGTGTCTCAGTGCTCTGCCTGATGCACTGTGTATAACGTGCTCTATCTGGTGCAATATGTATAACGTGCTCTACCTGTCGCAGTGTGTATAGGAGGTTCTACCTGGTGCAATGTGTATTAGGTGCACTACCGTGTGGTGTAATGTGATTTGCCACTATTATGTGGCCACGCCCCTTCCCCTCAAAACAACGCCCCTAGATTTTTGCTTCGGCGCGCACTGTCCATGTTTTGGCCTATAGGAATGGAAGCACCAAGCATTATAGTATGTACCTAAGTTTGCCCATCTAACTTAAAAATGTGCCTTCCTGAATGAAAAATGTGCCCTCCCGAATGGAGAAATGTGCCCTCCCCGTGATCAGCACCCTGCCCTAAAAAAATCCTAGAGTGAACACTAATTATATCGGCACACCGCTGCGCCAAAGCATCTCCATCGAGAACTGCTGGCGGGTGAGGGAGCACTGTAGGTGTACTATAATGATATGCTGGTGTCTGTTTTATTGTAATGACTGACTTGGAGTGCGTCCACTTTCTATGTGTATCTATATTATTATTGGGAAAGGTACCTGAGCACGCTGCTACTGTTCACCCTTAGTGCCGGATAGCTACATATGGTATGTGTGTGTATATGTAGGGGTGCACCAACATTTATCATGCCTCCGGGCGACTGGGACGAACTTACGCCACTGAGTGTATGCCTAGCTAGATCCAGCAATTTCAGATGGTAGTCCTTGCACTCAGAACAGGGCTAGTGTAAATGTGTGCTGGTAACAACGACAAGTGGCTGTATAGGGTCTTTGCAACCACATAACAAGCTAAATTCAGTTTGTTGGTGGGTTTATAGGTTGGTGTTTATATGTTTAGTTGAAGCTACCAACTACCAGGCAACTTATAGACTCAATTCTGGCATAGCATTTAAAATCTTTACTGCACGTCTCCACGTGGGTGGTGGGTTCTACGTGACTCCAAATTGGAGCAGTAGCAGAATTTACTGATCATTTCTCCTGGAGTCTCCTCTGCAATCAAATTGAAGTTAATAATTGCACTAAAGCAACTTTAAATACTAGGATTTAGAAAAGGGTCTTTCAACAGGGACATATAATTACAAAGCCGATAATCCGAATGATTAATGACCAGCAAGTGATCACACAAAACAATGATGAAATGTTGGTAACTAAATTTGTCATGCAACATTTTTTGGGGGACATCTTTGAATCCGCAGAGCAGTGTTGGTTTTGGAGGATTAAAACAAGTCCTTTTTTGTACATGGCATTTCAATGGTACTACTGCAGAATCCATGATAAAAAGTAAGGATGCAGCTAGCCTGGGGTATTTTACCGGGAGTCCATGTATGCTGGGACAATGCTTAGAGGCATTGGGTTCTCCTGCACTTGCATTTACAAATGACATCACTGACTGAGGGTGATGTCAGCAATGCCATTGCATTTGCAGGAGTAGACAGCAGGATGACTCTAAACTTTGTCCTGGCATACACAGGATGGCATCGGATGCCATCAATAAGTTAATGAGTTTGTCCAACTCCGACCTCTCCATTATAGACATATGGACTGCTGTGGAGACTTCTCATGCCCTTACATTTCCAACTTGGTGATGCATTATTCCTTATATGAAAAATGTAAGTATTTTTATTACTTTGTCACTAAAATATGTGACAGCGTTCAATGGGGGAGATTCAAATGTTTGAAAAGTCGGTTGGGTGTCAGTTTTTTCCTGTCTATTAGATATGAAAAAACAGACTCCCAACTGACTTTTCAAACATTTGAATCTCCCCAATGTCTGTTTCTTTTTCTTCTCTTTTTTTTAAAGTAATAGAATCAGAGCTATTAACGTGATAATCCTGGCTCACCGCTCATGGCGTCCTGGTGCACAGCTAGGTTTATAAAATGATTCTATCTTGGAAAGCTTGTACTGTACATGTGGTTTGGTGCTGAGTGTATTGTGTGCAGCATAATCTCTGGCTGAGAATACAGACATGGAGAGAATGGAATGAAACGGAGTAGCAATGGGTATTGTTTGAAAACATTGTAAAGGCGAATAATATATACACTTACTTTTCTCCCTTTCCACCATGGAGAATGCGCATCTTACAATAGACACTGTAGTTACCGTATTATTATCTCTCAGGAGTGGCGATATCAGTGAGTGCCAAAGATTAGGATGCATTTTACAGCAGTGTATTCACACCACTTATGTTTTATTATTTTCTTTATCCCCTTATAGCTTAAACCACGCAAAAGCCATAATACGGTTCTTATATTATGCAAATGTTAGAAATGTCTGTGTGAAGCGAGAAAAAGGCATATTTTAGGATTTTAATAATGCTAAGTATAAAAAGTGCAATGAAATAACAAGTCTATTTTATGGACTGAGGAAACGTTATCTCACATGGGCATTATAATAATTGGTATTTTATTTTTATATTAAGAGTTATTTTATATACAGTCAGGCTTGGACTGGCCCACAGGGGTACAGGGGAAACCACCGGTGGGCCCCACTGCCTGGGGGCCCCACCTCCTACTCTAAGGATCAGGTTCCAGACTGTTCACATGAATTATACATTGTACATATGTCACCTTATACTGGACTATGGTGTATATTCTACAGTGCATTGCTGTTATTAATCTGTTATTAATCTGGTACATTATCATGCATGCAGCAGCTGAATTTACTGTATATATTTATGAAGGGGCCCAGACATTGCACTCTGTAATGGTTAGTCAAACCAATGATGTGGCAGGCCACACCCCCTCTGCAGACTGGCCACAACCCTAACATGGGGCCCTACCACTGCATTTCCCCGGTGGGCCCTACATGCCCCAGTCCGACACTGTATGCAGTAGTGCACACATATTTCACATAGCTTTACAGGGGATAATTAGTCATTAGTTCCTGCCCTAGTGGAGTGTACAGTCTATTCCCAACCACATGGATACACATACACACTAGAGTTAATTTTGTCATCAGCCAATTAACCTTCCAGAATGTTTTCTGGAGTACATAAAATACACCTGGAATCTGAATGTTGGTATTTAATTATGGAAGTATAATAGGTCCCTCCTTCTCCGTGGCACCATGTTACCTGTGATATTCGTAAAGATTGTCTATGCGCACAAGAGATCAAATGCTCTGGCACAGTGCCAGAGTCTTAGCTATCATTGTGCAGTGCCATCTTTCCGAAGATGTCACTGGCAAGCAGCCGCTGAGGAGGCGTGACCAGCTTGCCGGCACAAGAAACATGTTGAAATGCTGCATACAGTAGGTCATATATGTTCATAAAGCATTCTAAGCAAATACAGTTTTTTCAGATATGTTGTGGAGGAGGCAGAACAGTGAGGGTCTTGATTTCCTTAGATGTCGTCAGGGCTGGACTGGCCCAAAGGGGAAACCTGTCTGGAACCTGATCCCTAGAGGAGGAGAGGCCCACTGGGGGGGGGAGGGTTCCCTGTGGGCCTCTCCTCCTCTAGGGATCAGGTTCCAGACTGAGCACTAATTCCACATCGACCTTGTTCATTTTGATCTTTTGTTCATGTCGACCTATTTCTGGTGTCGACCTAAGGTCTGTCGGCAAATAGGTGTTGACCTAAGTGGTGTCGACCAAATTGGTGTCGACCTGGAGTCAGGGTACCGTCTTTAGACCACAGCTTTGAAAATCCAGTCCTTGTGCACCCTGGCGCTCATTTCTGAAAACATGAGCAGTTGGGGCAGAACATGAGGAACAGATTTGGGTAACACTGCTTTAGACTAACATACATGTTTACTGCTTTCAAAGGATGACTTGAAACGTTTTACAAGGGTCAAATGAATACAATGTGGCTTTGTACGCTAGCAAACTTCTCATTATCAGATAAAGCAGTTCTTTTGAGCATAACTAAATACCCATTTTTGTCAATATAGCAAGACCTATGTCACAGCCATATTTTTCTATTCATCAGAGCACTCTTGAAATAAATTGATGAACGGCTTTCATATTATTTAAACTCTCTTCCTGGGGAACCATCTAATATCAGTGTCAGTCTCCATAATCCTCAGTTCTAGTACTATTACCTGACACAAGGGGCACATTACCTAACACAAGGACCGTAAGAGGTGCAGTATGTATAGGTGATTATGTTGCTGATAGATCATGTTACAAAAGTTATTGTCATAGTAAGGAAGATGTATGTAATGTATCTACTGTAGTATATGTTATCTGTTGTATACTTTCCCCATGGACAACTTGATCACATTGATTAGCTTGCTACTTAAAAATTACATTACACTCATTTGTCAAGCAGTTACCAGTTGTTTGGTTTAATTCCCAAAGCAACAATATTTTATTCTAACACTAATTAACTTAATATTATCATTATTCTGATAATTCACCTTGTTTATAACATATATTTCTGCTGATAATAACAGGATAAATATTTCATTAAATAGTGTCTTTAACAAGACATGGAAAACTTACTAGAGAAAAAGACTGAGCAAATAAAAACATAAAAATGTTAATTCACAGAGATAAAATGTAACTACAGATATACAAAAATAACATATTGAATTAAGAAATACAGCTATGTATTTAACTAAATGGAACACCCGCAAGGGGGTGGGGGCATGCTGGAAACACACTGTTTCACAAGCAGTTTATGGCGATATCCATTAGCTGTGGTGATTACTGCAGCTAAAGGATTCCCCAGGGGCTATCCAATTAGCCCAGTAGACTGGCATTTATCAGGGATTATGCTTTTCATGCTGCAGAATCCCAATAAGCAGCCCCAGAGATCCGGTATCAGACGTAAACACATGGGACTGCGATGTTATCACAGATGACGTATTATTGGCCGATAATGGGTGATTTACTAGATGGTAAAAATGCCCATAATTGGATAGCCTGATAGCGTTATTGGGCTAAAAAAAAACATTATTATCGTGCACTAAATCATCACACCTAATTGGATACCGCCATTAGTATTTGTATCCTTTAATCACATTTTGGACACCAATGGTAAGGATATTAGGACATATATGGAAACAGTTAGTGAGCAACTGCGGAAACATACAGTAGATAAAGTGAATTTTTGCTCACCAGTCTGGCAGTATCAGGCCACACATAGTTCATAGGAATACAGTAAAATTTTGTTGCAAAGCTACCACAGATCAGCAGACAATGGTTATGCAACTCAAGGTCCAATTATAGATATAACAGTCTGGTGCACCCAGCATGGAGAAAGGCTGTTTAATAAAATCTGCACCTAAAATTGGGGCTTACCACACAGAAACTCAATGATTCAGATAAACTGCATGATAAATGGGTTTTGCCCGTGCGTGAACCACTAATTGTACTTTTTCCTTGCAGACTTGTCCTCTCAGTTCCTGAAGTTGCGTGGGATGTACACCGTTGGGGATTCATCTACAACTTTCAGAAGCTCCAGGTTTAGTGAGATATTTATCTCTCTCTTTCTTCTCTCTCTCTCTCTCTCTCTCTCTCTCTCTCTCTCTATCTATCTATCTATCTTTCTATTTTTTCTCTATCTATCTATCTATCTATCTATCTATCTATCTTTCTATCTATATATCTATCAATCTATCTTTCTATTTTCTATAGAATATCTCTCCTCAGGGACTTCTAGATAAAAAGTTAGTATGGACATTCCGAAGTGGTTCCCAGGAACTATAATCTAGCCCATACTCTTTCCATCTAATTAGAAAATACAATTGTTTTCCTCTCCCTTCAGAGTCTAAAATATATGGATTTTGCCTGGAGACACATTCATAGGAGCAGTGCTCAAGGACAATTTAACATGAGACACATGAAAAGTAGGATGGACATTTCTCATAGATAATGGTACTTGCAACTTCATTGTGACTGGAGAGGGAACTGACAAATAAATAAAAGGTCCAAAAAATGTATTAGCACATTTTGGAGAAAGAAGAATTTCAAGATCTTTTTTGATAACTACTGTAAACTCTATCTCCTACAGCAATTTGCGTGGTGGGACTATGTTTTCAATCTTCCAGCAATTTGTACTGTGATTGAATATTAGCTACAATTCTTGCCCGCATCACTTTCAATTTCATATGTATTTTCTGAACTTTTGGTACTAAGTACAAATTTTCTGGCCAGAAACCTAGCTGATAATTACTGTAGATTTGTAAATTCTGCTGAATACATTGATTGACTCTCTCTGTTTCTACAATAGCAAATGAATAATAGGAACACACACATGAGAAATAATAGTCTGCCAAGCTTCTTCCAAGACCCGAGTCCTTTTGGAAGTGAGCTTTTCTTTAATAGATTTCTAAATTTTTGAGTAGTAATAACAATCCATTTTCTGAGATCCCATTGAGCATAGGTTGCAATGATTTTATTTTCTGCAATGATGCACATCAAACTTTGGAAGTTATGTTGACTTTCATCATGGTGTCTGGGCTAGGGGTCTGCTTTGATCTGTTTAGATCCTGGCATTTCCCTAACTAAATTACATAGGTTAAATAGAGTAAAAACAAGGCCATCTAGCAGTCAACATTCGACTGACTCTATGCATTTCAAATTGTAGTGATCTGTAGAAATAATGATTGGCAAACCATACTCTCGAGCAAATATCTCCATTCCTTCTAGACCAAAACTAGCAGAATTCTCTGTTTTCAATTGAGTAGTTAGTTATTTGAAAAAGTAAGCACAAGGATGTCATATTTTGTTCATCAATCTCTAAAACAAATGCTAACTGGGGAACAGTGTATGTTGAATCTTGAATAGCCTTCAGTTTCACTTTATCTCTATTTCTTTATCAGAAATTATGTGACCCAGAATTTAAATGCAACTTGTTTCAAAAGTGCACTTTTCCAACTTGGCATAGAATTCTCTGTGGCATTGCTGCTTGTGCCACATTTAAATGTCTCAGACACCTCCCACTTGCATAGACTCAGAGTAAGACATTTTGGAAGTAGGGAAGAAAGTTTCTAGTGAAAATTATAAGAATTGTTTGCACAATGCATTTTAGATTCTTCCCTTTGTCTTTCAGTTAATTATGACTCACTCACCTATAATGGCCCATAAACTCCTGTAATACTTTTGATCCAATCTTTTCTGTATTGATTATTTTGCAGCCATAGCTTAATGCATACTGTAGCTAAATTACCTAGGTATGTTTACAACTATAGTAAGTCCAATATTACAACATTGACACCCATTTCAATCCTGATCTAGAAATGGCGAAAGATCACCATATACAGTATATACTATAAACACACTTCCTGGGGGTACTTGTGGTTTACAACCTACTTTTAACAGGACATACTTTTTCTCTAACCTTAGAGACGGTCTACCCTTTATTGATTTGTAATATAATTGCTTATTCCCAGACAACCATGTTATCAAAATGTTATCATATCTTGCAACTGTAATAACAATATACAATAACAGTATACAAGTGTTTTCATTTAAGATTTCCTAATATATATTACTTTTATAATAATATACATTAAAGGTGTTTTGTTGATGTGCATTCTTTTGATTAGATTTAGTTGCAAATGATGAGTCAATTAAATGCCTAGTTACGGTTCTGCTAAGTACAATAAAATGTAAACCTGTATCGGCTGCCTAGGTTTATTTTTATTTTTTTTAGGTGGGGGTTAATTATTTTCCTCCGAATTAAGCTTCTGAATTTATAGACCTTAAAATTGTTGTTATTGGTTTATATACTTTAAGGTTTAAACAGGCAATTTACATTTTAAATAGATTCACTGAAATGAGCAAATCTTGTGTCCAATATTGTGTAACCCTAAGGAAGTCTTACAATGAATATGAATACCATATATACTTTATATGATAGTCTCAACGTTATATTACTTGTAAAGAAAAACAAAATTGATCGGTACTTAGTACTGTATGTAGAATATTTTTCTAGTAGTTCATATCAAATAACATTGTATGTTATACTATACCAAGAAGAAAATCACAATGGCAAGAGTGACAAATGTGAAGTTAAGACATAACATATTTTAGAAAGCATAAACCTTTTATTTAGTAAAAAAAAATTTGACAGAAAAAAAATTAAAGGGATTAGCATAAATGAATCAGTCAGTACATAATAAAGGTCAATAAACATTGAGGAAAAATGTTCTGCTTGTTTTCTTTGCTCAATAAAGGTTACCATATTGATTTATTCATTTTGTTAGCTTCAAAGGGTTTAAAAATATACATTGTGCTCCAAGATTTCAGGTAGTATAGAAGAAAAAAAGATTTGACATACACGATGGTTGGAATAGCTCATGTGCCTTTTACGGGGCTATGTGGCGGAAGGTGGGCGGTGAAGCTGGTCCTGCAAGAAAGAGGTCTTTGCTCTGCTGTTTGCATCATGCCTAATAGCCTAGATAAGGCTTCACTATGCATGTGATGCCCCAGAGGAGAAGACAGGAGCTTCCAGAGCACATAGACAATCATCCTCACCCACCAATTAATT
Source organism: Pseudophryne corroboree (assembly GCF_028390025.1). Lineage (NCBI taxonomy): Eukaryota > Metazoa > Chordata > Amphibia > Anura > Myobatrachidae > Pseudophryne > Pseudophryne corroboree. The sequence goes on along the minus strand of NC_086454.1, from coordinate 59,409,071 downwards.
CTTGCAACGGTGCATAGTAGAAAAGAGATCTTACATCTGACTGTATTAAGTCAAACATACTGTAAAATTGTTGACCAAATCAGAATGTATAAATCAGTGGTCAAGAAGATGCTACAAATATCAGCCCCAGCCAATAACATTCTATAAAAAAAATTAGAGACATCTAACTCCCCCTCCTAAATTGCAATCTGCACCATGAAGTACTCACCTCCCTTTACTCATGCATAGACTATATCCTTCCACAAAGCACCCAAGTCCCCCCGTATAGAAAGGACAACTCGCCTTACTTCAAAGGGATAAGTGCCCTACAATGACCTTTTGTGTCACATGTGGCCATTGATTTTTAGAGCTTTTCCCTCGGGCTGACCCTCACCTTAGTTAAAAAATGTTATTAAATACCAGACAACCAAACAGAGAAAATTATGGGTTTGGGTGGATGGGTACGACTTGCAAACCAATAAAAGGCTGAGTTCAAACCAAACTCTATATGTGTCCCATCTACAAAACACACAATGTATGAGTCACAGCTGTTGCTATACATCAAACAACTTAAGCTCTGTTTTAAACATTACAAGCAAATACTATGGTAATCCCCATATGCATACCCATCTGCTTTGTGACAAAGCTAGTGTTTCGGACACTGTACAGTACCATATTTTGAAAGGGAAAAAAAATAGTGGGTCCTTTGGACATCCAATATATCTGATCTTTAAGCTGCTGATCAAGAACTACTACTAAATACTAGTCTGACGTCACTAGGTCTTTATATTCATGCCAGAGCGATTCAATTATTATGCATTATGCAAACCCTCGGGTAATGCACGGTAGCCAATAGATTCTGTGTAAAATGCAAAAATAATAAGTTTCTCTGAACTTTAAATCACAGAAGTTGCATTTTAGCATAGACTTTTCCTCAGAGCTCCTGAGGATGCGAGGAAGATGCACCCTTGGGGCTTAACTCGCAGGAATACAGGACCTAATTGAATAGGTCTGAGCTGGCAATGTTGAAGCCTAATTGGATATGCCCCTTAATGTTTAAAACTGGGCCTAACTTATTTTATTTATAGCAACACCAGTGCCTCATACATTCTTATTGCTACTGGTCTTTCTGGGTGCCGGTTGTTAAAATTTGCAGCTATGGCATGCAAACTTTGTTCTCCAGACATCAAAATGACCTCAAATCTCTCCTCTTTTGTCAAAGCCATCTTCAGTTACCTGTAACAAAAAAGTGTTGTAACGTTTGAACCATAACTGCTATTTCAAATCTGTTAGCAGCAATAAACTTTTCAGCAAATTCTGATGTTGGTTGACATGTTACACGTCTCCCTTTCCATTTGAAAAAAGCTGACTTAGATTCAAGATGGCTGATTTCAAGATGGCCCCCATGTTCGGTACATACCCTAAAAGATAGCCCACCTCACTCATACCTTACTGGAGTATTCAGTTTTCCAGTTTCCTGCACACTTTTGAATCACCCTGCATAAGTGCACAATTTGGAACTTGATCCCTAGAGGAAGGGATGGGGTACCAGGCTGTAGGGCCCACTGGGGTTTTAGGCTCTACTAAAAGTTACAAATAAAGCCTTGTGTTTTATCATATTGTGTATGAACAAATTTTGCCTTGAGCTCTATACCCTGTTCCCTGGTTTGTGGCTCTGCCAACAGCAATGGAATCCAACGCTAGGCAATTGGCTCACTGGCTCAATTACTATGTTTATCACATTGTTCTTCATACAGGGGTAGAATTACTATTGAGTGGTTTGTCAAAGCCTCCTATCATCTGCGGCTTTGACTGGCATTCTTAAAACAGCAATGCGCTAAAAAACAGGCTTGTTTAGCACTTATTTCTATTGCCATTTTCAAAATACCAGAGTCAAAGTTGTTTATGATTGGTGGCTTTGACAAACAATTCTCTGTAATATTGGGTGGTATTCAGTTTGCCGGCTGTTGGGATCCTGGTGCACAGTATACCAGCGCAGGAATCTCGCCACCTGGCATACCGCTTTTCTCCCTCTTGGGGGTCCAGGACCCCCCTGGAGGGAGAATAAATAGCATGGCGCGCGTAGTGTGCCACCGTGCCCGCAGCATGGCGAGTGCAGCGAGCCTGCAGGGGGCTCATTTGCTCTCACCCAGCTGTCTGTATGCCGGTGGTTGGGATCCCGGCGCCAGTATGTGGCCACCGGGAGCCCGGCTGCCGGCATACCATATTACACCCGTAATATTATTCTAGCTTAGAGTATACTGTAAGTGTCCTTTTTAAAAAGAATGAGCACAATCTTCTATTTTTTTATTTTTTTGCCTACTAGCCATCTGGAATGAAACTTATATTTTTCAATGTTTCTTTACAGTCTGCAGAAAACTGACAATATATTAAGATAGAAAAAGAAACTTAGTATAAAGACCTTTAAGTAAGTTGGATTCCTGTAAGCAATGATATCCGACATGTCACTTCTTTAATTCTGATTTATTACAAAACATTTGACAAATTTAAGCTCTTTTCGTGCATTCCAAGGCAGAATGTAAGGATTTGCCAATACTCGTTAATCAAAGCTCTATAGAAGAGATGACATTTCCCTGCAATCTGTCCAAGATTTTATTCCTGAATGCAGCCAGGCAAACACAAGGGCTTGTTACAGCAGAAGAATGAATAGCTCACTTGATATTAAAATGGGATTATAAACATCACAATGTTTCTTATTATATCTGTATATTTTTGGCTGATCCAGAAATGTTTAATCAAAATGTATCTTGATCGACACACAAAATAGTTTTGAAATAAAGATTTCACAGTGGAGGGCCTATAACCATTAGCATTGTTTATACATGAGGCACCAAGCTGAGTGTATGCCCCAGGTGACAGAAATCCTGGCTTTGCCCCTGTAGAAATGACGGCTCAGATGAGACTTTAAAAGGCATAATTTATCACCATGAGGATTTTAAAGACTATTCACACAGACTTTCAAAATAATGCAGGTAGATTTCTCAACAGAGTATGCAGGAAATACACTGTAGTTTAAGAAGTGTTTATGTTTCTCAGAGTGGTCTGTGTTAAGTTATGTCTGAGCCCACTGGCATATTTAAGATGGGTGCAGTGTGTGCAGTGTACATGGGCCCCCGGGGATCCAAGGGGGCCCACACCGCATACCCTGCACCCATAATTTGTAAAACTTACCTCTGGAGTCCTGCGTCGCAGCACATCGCTGCAGAAATTACTGTAAAAATGTTGCGGCGCCATTTTCCCATTGTGTAGCACATGCACAGTAGATAAATCACTGGGACAATGGCTGCCGTGCCATTTGCCCAGAGATCTGCACATGTGCTGTAGACTATAGTGCCAAGAGCTAAGCACTGCCAGCTACAAAGAAGGGGGCCCAGATGGAGCCTGCACACGGGCCTCCTCCTGCCCCTGTCTGAGCAGCTACGTTCAATGCTTCTCAAGGGTAAGGGTTACATTATCTGGTCATCCCACTGATTGCACCCTAGGGATATTAATCTGACAGATAAATGTTGTTAATTACAACAGAAAATCACCGTTAAATCCCAATAGAAAATTGCCAAAATTCTGCACTTTTTCAAACTTGACCCCTTGTCTCATTGGTGGAGAAAATGCTATAAGTTATAAAAATTGTGTCATTTCACAGAATGATTATGCAGTACATGGAATACAGTTTTTTGTGAAGATTGATAGTCTCTGTTCCTATAAATGTGTAGGCTTACAATACTATCCCTGTAAACCGGGATGGAGGGGTGAATCAGGCCCTTAATAAAGAGCCCCAAGGGATCCCAAGTTTGAGTACAGGTGACCACTGCAGAGGCATTATTTGTGCAAGACATGTAAGAGAGACATTGAGCCAATTTAAGGAGTAAAGACTGAGTCAATGGTCCCAGGAATAAATACTACAAGGAAAGCTATATTGTTAGAGAATCCATGATACCTTTGCTATTTACATCTTATTTGCAATACCCCAAAGTACAGTGGAATTTTGCTAATAAAGCCAAGGAGTAATATTATCTACACTAGTGCCATTACCACCCCATTGCAATGTTGTGGCATTGTAGTATCCATGGGGGTAATTCAGAGTTGATTGCAGCAGCAAATTTGTTAGCAGTTGGGCAAAACCATGGCCCTCATTCCGAGTTGTTCGCTCTGTAATTTTCTTCGCATCAAAGTGATTTTCCGCTAATTGCGCATGCGCAATGTTCGCACTGCGACTGCGCAAAGTAAATTTGCTAAGAAGTTTGGTATTTTACTCACGGCATTACGAGGTTTTTTCTTCGTTCTGGTGATCGGAGTGTGATTGACAGGAAGTGGGTGTTTCTGGGTGGAAACTGGCCGTTTTATGGCCGTGTGTGAAAAAACGCTGCCGTTTCTGGGAAAAACGCGGTAGTTGCTGAAGAAACGGGGGAGTGTCTGGGCGAACGCTGGGTGTGTTTGTGACGTCAAACCAGGAACGACAAGCACTGAACTGATCGCACTGGAAGAGTAAGTCTCGAGCTACTCAGAAACTGCACAGAAAAATCTTTTCGCAATATTGCGAATACTTCGTTCTGCTAAGCTAAGATTCACTCCCAGAGGGTGGCGGCTTAGCGTGTGCACTGCTGCGAAAAAGCGGCTAGCGAGCGAACAACTCGGAATGAGGGCCCATGTGCACTGCAGGTGTGGCAGATATAACATTTGCATAGAGAGTTAGATTTAGGTGGGTTATATTGTTTCTGTGCAGGGTAAATACTGGCTGCTTTATTTTTACACTGCAATTTAGATTTCAGTTTGAACACACCCACCCAGATCTAACTCTCTCTGCACATGTTATATCTGCCACCCCCTCCTGCAGTGCACATGGTTTTGTCCAACTGCTAACAAAATTGCTCCTGCAATCAACTCTGAATTACCCCCATAGCTCCTTGTGCCACAAAACACTTTACCACAGCCTCATTGCGAAACTGTGGCACTTCCGGATAAAAAGAGAGCTCCAACGTAATTTGCCCCAAGAAGATTGGAACATTATTGTTAGGTAAAGTTAGGAACATAGAAATTGTCATTGAGATCGTATTCTTCTCATCACCCTCATTATTATTTTGTTGTTGGAATTTGCATATATTTGTGATTAGATTGATTAAACCGTATATTGTGAGCTGTAGTCAAATGTAATTTTCCTTGCCTTCTTTAATTGTTCATCATCATTGTGATTATCTTATTTTGCTAATTAACCAATCACCGTCTTCAATCCAGAGTCTTTGCGGCTCAATAAAAGTTGTTTCCTGTCGGAGATTGCTGTCAGTGCATGCCTTTTGCATATCAATCTATTTACAGTGCCTCTATAAACAAGGTTGAAGAAACAAGGTAAGGGAACAACACTATAGGGAAAGGGTCCATCACATAGCCACCTAACATCTTTTATACCTCTTCCAACCACTTGGACACACCTGCCAACCCTGGGGTGTTACACATACTGTACACCAAATGTTACTACAAGAAATGCACATGGATAGTCTTGATTGTACCTGAGCTTTAATGTTCATGTATTACTCCTGCCCCCTCTAACATTGATGTGCAGCACTAAAATTAGTCTGCAGGAACAGGGAGCCTTACACCATTGCACAGTTGCATAGGCAAACGCAGGAGGGGTTTCTAGTTGCCCGGAAACCCCCCTCCTCTTGGCAAGTGGCTCAAATTTTGACCATAGCAATGGTATATAATACGATTACTAGAGCTGCCCCAACATCATGCAGTTTAAGGGACAGAGCAAAGCTGCTGCACATACCCAGTGGTAGCAGCTTCTACCAAGTTTGCAGTGTGTGTGGTTCTGAGTCCTCAGTCAGTGCACTGGACCAGAGAGTAGCTACCAGGAAGAAGACAGAAGTCTTACCATGAGGTGGGAGAATGTTTGCTCAGAAAGTGCAGTAATGGTTCTATTATGCTTGTGTATTTATTTATCATGGTATGTTCAACCTTTTCCTGACTACTTATTTATATTATTTCAATATTTTTTGATACAGCCCATATTATAGACCATCTATAGTGTTAAATATGAATACTATATTCCATACATTATCCAGTGTATAAAAAGACTAAAGTTTACATAAATATCCAGGGTCATTACTAGAGATGAGCGCCTGAAATTTTTCGGGTTTTGTGTTTTGGTTTTGGGTTCGGTTCCGCGGCCGTGTTTTGGGTTCGAACGCGTTTTGGCAAAACCTCACCGAATTATTTTTGTCGGATTCGGGTGTGTTTTGGATTCGGGTGTTTTTTTCCAAAAACACTAAAAAACAGCTTAAATCATAGAATTTGGGGGTCATTTTGATCCCAAAGTATTATTAACCTCAAAAACCATAATTTACACTCATTTTCAGTCTATTCTGAATACCTCACACCTCACAATATTATTTTTAGTCCTAAAATTTGCACCGAGGTCGCTGTGTGAGTAAGATAAGCGACCCTAGTGGCCGACACAAACACCGGGCCCATCTAGGAGTGGCACTGCAGTGTCACGCAGGATGTCCCTTCCAAAAAACCCTCCCCAAACAGCACATGACGCAAAGAAAAAAAGAGGCGCAATGAGGTAGCTGTGTGAGTAAGATTAGCGACCCTAGTGGCCGACACAAACACCGGGCCCATCTAGGAGTGGCACTGCAGTGTCACGCAGGATGGCCCTTCCAAAAAACCCTCCCCAAACAGCACATGACGCAAAGAAAAAAAGAGGCGCAATGAGGTAGCTGACTGTGTGAGTAAGATTAGCGACCCTAGTGGCCGACACAAACACCGGGCACATCTAGGAGTGGCACTGCAGTGTCACGCAGGATGTCCCTTCCAAAAAACCCTCCCCAAACAGCACATGACGCAAAGAAAAAAAGAGGCGCAATGAGGTAGCTGTGTGAGTAAGATTAGCGACCCTAGTGGCCGACACAAACACCGGGCCCATCTAGGAGTGGCACTGCAGTGTCACGCAGGATGTCCCTTCCAAAAAACCCTCCCCAATCAGCACATGATGCAAAGAAAAAGAAAAGAAAAAAGAGGTGCAAGATGGAATTATCCTTGGGCCCTCCCACCCACCCTTATGTTGTATAAACAAAACAGGACATGCACACTTTAACCAACCCATCATTTCAGTGACAGGGTCTGCCACACGACTGTGACTGATATGACGGGTTGGTTTGGACCCCCCCCAAAAAAGAAGCAATTAATCTCTCCTTGCACAAACTGGCTCTACAGAGGCAAGATGTCCACCTCATCTTCACCCTCCGATATATCACCGTGTACATCCCCCTCCTCACAGATTATCAATTCGTCCCCACTGGAATCCACCATCTCAGCTCCCTGTGTACTTTGTGGAGGCAATTGCTGCTGGTCAATGTCTCCGCGGAGGAATTGATTATAATTCATTTTAATGAACATCATCTTCTCCACATTTTCTGGATGTAACCTCGTACGCCGATTGCTGACAAGGTGAGCGGCGGCACTAAACACTCTTTCGGAGTACACACTTGTGGGAGGGCAACTTAGGTAGAATAAAGCCAGTTTGTGCAAGGGCCTCCAAATTGCCTCTTTTTCCTGCCAGTATAAGTACGGACTGTGTGACGTGCCTACTTGGATGCGGTCACTCATATAATCCTCCACCATTCTATCAATGGGGAGAGAATCATATGCAGTGACAGTAGACGACATGTCCGTAATCGTTGTCAGGTCCTTCAGTCCGGACCAGATGTCAGCATCAGCAGTCGCTCCAGACTGCCCTGCATCACCGCCAGCGGGTGGGCTCGGAATTCTGAGCCTTTTCCTCGCACCCCCAGTTGCGGGAGAATGTGAAGGAGGAGATGTTGACAGGTCGCGTTCCGCTTGACTTGACAATTTTGTCACCAGCAGGTCTTTCAACCCCAGCAGACCTGTGTCTGCCGGAAAGAGAGATCCAAGGTAGGCTTTAAATCTAGGATCGAGCACGGTGGCCAAAATGTAGTGCTCTGATTTCAACAGATTGACCACCCATGAATCCTTGTTAAGCGAATTAAGGGCTGCATCCACAAGTCCCACATGCCTAGCGGAATCGCTCCGTGTTAGCTCCTTCTTCAATGCCTCCAGCTTCTTCTGCAAAAGCCTGATGAGGGGAATGACCTGACTCAGGCTGGCAGTGTCTGAACTGACTTCACGTGTGGCAAGTTCAAAGGGCATCAGAACCTTGCACAACGTTGAAATCATTCTCCACTGCACTTGAGACAGGTGCATTCCATCTCCTATATCGTGCTCAATTGTATAGGCTTGAATGGCCTTTTGCTGCTCCTCCAACCTCTGAAGCATATAGAGGGTTGAATTCCACCTCGTTACCACTTCTTGCTTCAGATGATGGCAGGGCAGGTTCAGTAGTTTTTGGTGGTGCTCCAGTCTTCTGTACGTGGTGCCTGTACGCCGAAAGTGTCCCGCAATTCTTCTGGCCACCGACAGCATCTCTTGCACACCCCTGTCGTTTTTTTAAAAATTCTGCACCACCAAATTCAAGGTATGTGCAAAACATGGGACTTGCTGGAATTTGCCCATATTTAATGCACACACAATATTGCTGGCGTTGTCCGATGCCACAAATCCACAGGAGAGTCCAATTGGGGTAAGCCATTCCGCGATGATCTTCCTCAGTTGCCGTAAGAGGTTTTCAGCTGTGTGCGTATTCTGGAAAGCGGTGATACAAAGCGTAGCCTGCCTAGGAAAGAGTTGGCGTTTGCGAGATGCTGCTACTGGTGCCGCCGCTGCTGTTCTTGCGGCGGGAGTCCATACATCTACCCAGTGGGCTGTCACAGTCATATAGTCCTGACCCTGCCCTGCTCCACTTGTCCACATGTCCGTGGTTAAGTGGACATTGGGTACAACTGCATTTTTTAGGACACTGGTGAGTCTTTTTCTGACGTCCGTGTACATTCTCGGTATCGCCTGCCTAGAGAAGTGGAACCTAGATGGTATTTGGTAACGGGGGCACACTGCCTCAATAAATTGTCTAGTTCCCTGTGAACTAACGGCGGATACCGGACGCACGTCTAACACCAACATAGTTGTCAAGGACTCAGTTATCCGCTTTGCAGTAGGATGACTGCTGTGATATTTCATCTTCCTCGCAAAGGACTGTTGAACAGTCAATTGCTTACTGGAAGTAGTACAAGTGGGCTTACGACTTCCCCTCTGGGATGACCATCGACTCCCAGCGGCAACAACAGCAGCGCCAGCAGCAGTAGGCGTTACACGCAAGGATGCATCGGAGGAATCCCAGGCAGGAGAGGACTCGTCAGACTTGCCAGTGACATGGCCTGCAGGACTATTGGCATTCCTGGGGAAGGAGGAAATTGACACTGAGGGAGTTGGTGGGGTGGTTTGCGTGAGCTTGGTTACAAGAGGAAGGGATTTACTGGTCAGTGGACTGCTTCCGCTGTCACCCAAAGTTTTTGAACTTGTCACTGACTTATTATGAATGCGCTGCAGGTGACGTATAAGGGAGGATGTTCCGAGGTGGTTAACGTCCTTACCCCTACTTATTACAGCTTGACAAAGGGAACACACGGCTTGACACCTGTTGTCCGCATTTCTGGTGAAATACCTCCACACCGAAGAGCTGATTTTTTTGGTATTTTCACCTGGCATGTCAACGGCCATATTCCTCCCACGGACAACAGGTGTCTCCCCGGGTGCCTGACTTAAACAAACCACCTCACCATCAGAATCCTTCTGGTCAATTTCCTCCCCAGCGCCAGCAACACCCATATCCTCCTCATCCTGGTGTACTTCAACACTGACATCTTCAATCTGACTATCAGGAACTGGACTGCGGGTGCTCCTTCCAGCACTTGCAGGGGGCATGCAAATAGTGGAAGGCGCATGCTCTTCACGTCCAGTGTTGGGAAGGTCAGGCATCGCAAACGACACAATTGGACTCTCCTTGTGGATTTGGGATTTCAAAGAACGCACAGTTCTTTGCGGTGCTTTTGCCAGCTTGAGTCTTTTCAGTTTTCTAGCGAGAGGCTGAGTGCTTCCATCCTCATGTGAAGCTGAACCACTAGCCATGAACATAGGCCAGGGCCTCAGCCGTTCCTTGCCACTCCGTGTGGTAAATGGCATATTGGCAAGTTTACGCTTCTCCTCCGACAATTTTATTTTAGGTTTTGGAGTCCTTTTTTTTCTGATATTTGGTGTTTTGGATTTGACATGCTCTGTACTATGACATTGGGCATCGGCCTTGGCAGACGACGTTGCTGGCATTTCATCGTCTCGGCCATGACTAGTGGCAGCAGCTTCAGCACGAGGTGGAAGTGGATCTTGATCTTTCCCTAATTTTGGAACCTCAACTTTTTTGTTCTCCATATTTTATAGGCAGAACTAAAAGGCACCTCAGGTAAACAATGGAGATGGATGGATTGGATACTAGTATACAATTATGGACGGACTGCCACGGTTAGGTGGTATAAAAAAACCACGGTTAGGTGGTATATATTGTAATACAATTATGGATGGACGGACTGCCTGCCGAGTGCCGACACAGAGGTAGCCACAGCCGTGAACTACCGCACTGTACACTGGTTGATAAAGAGATAGTAGTATACTCGTAACAACTAGTATGACACTATGACGGTATAAAGAATGAAAAAAAAACCACGGTTAGGTGGTATATATTATAATAATACAATTATGGATGGACGGACTGCCTGCCGAGTTCCGACACAGAGGTAGCCACAGCCGTGAACTACCGCACTGTACACTGGTTGATAAAGAGATAGTAGTATACTCGTAACAACTAGTATGACTGACTATGACGGTATAAAGAATGAAAAAAAAACCACGGTTAGGTGGTATATATTGTAATACAATTATGGATGGACGGACTGCCTGCCGAGTTCCGACACAGAGGTAGCCACAGCCGTGAACTACCGCACTGTACACTGGTTGATAAAGAGATAGTAGTATACTCGTAACAACTAGTATGACTGACTATGACGGTATAAAGAATGAAAAAAAAACCACGGTTAGGTGGTATATATTGTAATACAATTATGGATGGACGGACTGCCTGCCGAGTTCCGACACAGAGGTAGCCACAGCCGTGAACTACCGCACTGTACACTGGTTGATAAAGAGATAGTAGTATACTCGTAACCACTAGTATGACTGACTATGACGGTATAAAGAATGAAAAAAAAACCACGGTTAGGTGGTATATATTATAATACAATTATGGATGGACGGACTGCCTGCCGACTGCCGACACAGAGGTAGCCACAGCCGTGAACTACCGCACTGTACACTGGTTGATAAAGAGATAGTAGTATACTCGTAACAACTAGTATGACACTATGACGGTATAAAGAATGAAAAAAAAACCACGGTTAGGTGGTATATATTATAATACAATTATGGATGGACGGACTGCCTGCCGACTGCCGACACAGAGGTAGCCACAGCCGTGAACTACCGCACTGTACACTGGTTGATAAAGAGATAGTAGTATACTCGTAACAACTAGTATGACACTATGACGGTATAAAGAATGAAAAAAAAACCACGGTTAGGTGGTATATATTATAATACAATTATGGATGGACGGACTGCCTGCCGAGTGCCGACACAGAGGTAGCCACAGCCGTGAACTACCGCACTGTACACTGGTTGATAAAGAGATAGTAGTATACTCGTAACAACTAGTATGACTGACTATGACGGTATAAAGAATGAAAAAAAACCACGGTTAGGTGGTATATATTATAATACAATTATGGATGGACGGACTGCCTGCCGACTGCCGACACAGAGGTAGCCACAGCCGTGAACTACCGCACTGTACACTGGTTGATAAAGAGATAGTAGTATACTCGTAACAACTAGTATGACACTATGACGGTATAAAGAATGAAAAAAAAACCACGGTTAGGTGGTATATATTATAATACAATTATGGATGGACGGACTGCCTGCCGACTGCCGACACAGAGGTAGCCACAGCCGTGAACTACCGCACTGTACACTGGTTGATAAAGAGATAGTAGTATACTCGTAACAACTAGTATGACACTATGACGGTATAAAGAATGAAAAAAAAACCACGGTTAGGTGGTATATATTATAATAATACAATTATGGATGGACGGACTGCCTGCCGACTGCCGACACAGAGGTAGCCACAGCCGTGAACTACCGCACTGTACACTGGTTGATAAAGAGATAGTAGTATACTCGTAACAACTAGTATGACTATGACGACGGTATAAAGAAAGAAAAAAAAATACCACGGTTAGGTGGTATATAATTATACAATTATGGATGGACGGACTGCCTGCCGAGTGCCGACTGCCGACACAGAGGTAGCCACAGCCGTGAACTACCGCACTGTACTGTGTCTGCTGCTAATATAGACTGGTTGATAAAGAGATAGTATACAACAATATACTACTATACTGGTGGTCAGGCACTGGTCACCACTAGTCACACTGGCAGTGGCACTCCTGCAGCAAAAGTGTGCACTGTTTAATTTTAAATTAATATAATATTATGTACTCCTGGCTCCTGCTATAACAACCTGCAGTGCTCCCCAGTCTCCCCCACAATTATTATAAGCTTTTATACATTGATGTGCAGCACACTGGGCTGAGCTGAGTGCACACAGACTGAGTCACACTGTGTGACTGCTGTGTATCGTTTTTTTCAGGCAGAGAACGGATATAGCAGAGAACGGATATATTAAATAAAAGTTAACTTAACAACAACTGCACTGGTCACTGTGGTAAACTCTGTCTGCACAATCTCTCTCTCTCTCTCTCTCTTCTAATCTATTCTAATGGAGAGGACGCCAGCCACGTCCTCTCCCTATCAATCTCAATGCACGTGTGAAAATGGCGGCGACGCGCGGCTCCTTATATAGAATCCGAGTCTCGCGAGAATCCGACAGCGTCATGATGACGTTCGGGCGCGCTCGGGTTAACCGAGCAAGGCGGGAAGATCCGAGTCGCTCGGACCCGTGAAAAAAAAAAGTGAAGTTCGTGCGGGTTCGGATTCAAAGAAACCGAACCCGCTCATCTCTAGTCATTACTAGGTTCTTCTACTGCTCCCCCAACTCCCACACTTGCCCCAATATTCCGTAGAGTGGGAGATTGTGGACTTCATTTGGAAACCCCCCTATAGAAATTCTGTGTTTGCCACTGAGCTGATCATACAGGTAGAAATGCCATTCTCATCTAGTTTATATTTCCAGGGGCAGCAAAAAGCATGAAAAAACCACTGTAGAACTTTTCTGTGTGATTCACAATAACAGACACCTGCTAAATCAGTGTCATAGCAACATGGATAGCTGTGCTAGTAACCAGACTAAAGCCCATAGCACTTAGTGCCCCTCTCTGACCCCAGTAGTTACGCAGGCTAAAGATGCATATATTGTCCTCTCACTTTGTAACCATGGAAGCATGAACTTGTTTTGTTTACCAGTTATAGCAGGTTTCCTAAATCACTGTGCTCTGTACCATGCCATCACTGTACTCCAGCACAAATGTAAAATCCTCCAACAACTTCTATAAAGACTGCAATGTCGTTTCTGCATAATCAGGGATCTAAGGTCTCAGATTGTTTAATAAGGCTCAGGCTTTTGTTGTTGTTGTTGTTTTTAAGCTTTGCCACTGCACTGTGGGTCGATCTGATCGCGGCTGTGCATTTTTTCACAGCAGGCGATCAGATCCGAACTGCGCATGCATATGCACCGAACTGCACCGGCGCATCGCATGGCTGAAACGGGCATCGGCGGCCTGCGATAGGATGGTGTGAAAAATCCATTTGCACGGGCGATCACAAGGAGATTGATAGGAAGGGCCAGATGTACTAAGCTTGAAAAGTGATAAATATCACTGTGATAAAACACCAGCCAATCGGCTCCTAACTGCCATTTCACAGGCTGTGTTTGAAAAATGACAGTTAGGAGCCGATTGGCTGGTGCTTTATCACAGTGATATTTATCACTTTTCAAGCTTAGTACATCTGGCCCGAAGAGGCCATTTGTGGGTGGCAACTGACTATTTTGTGGGAGTGTCAGGCAGGATCTAGCATTTTCAGGGATGATGTCTGACGTCAAATCCGGTCCCGATCAGCCTGTTGTGATCGCAGCGGCTGAGTAAGTCCTGGGCTGCGCAGACACTGCACAAAATCAGTTTGTGCAGCTCTGCTACACATGTGAATGCACACCTGCACAGCAAAAACACTCTCCCCCTATAGGCGGCAACCAGGGGCGTTTTAAGAGAGGAGGAGGCCCGTGTTCCTCCTCCGTCGTGCCCACTCCTCTCTGCCCGGAGCGCTGTAGAGTCTGAGCACTAGAGGGCTCAGACTCTAAAGCGCATGCGCAGATCTCCGGGAAAATGGCATGGCGGACATTTTTCCTGAGATTTCCCTACTGCGCATGCGCAGGACTCCGTGAAAATGGCCGCTGGGCCATTTTCACTGTGTTCTAATGGCGCTGCGGATGGCTGCGCTGGACTTCGGAGGGGTGAGTATTTTAAAAATGGGTGCAGTGTTTGCGGTGGGGGCCCCCTCTGGACTCAGGGGCCCGTGTAAACAGCACACACTGCACCCATTATAGAAACGCCAGTGGCGGCGACTATCTGATTGCAGGGCTGCAAAAATCGCTGCCCAGCGATCAGATCTGAATTACCCCCTGTGTCAGGTGATAATTGTGCTGTTTCTATATATTGCTGAAGAACTGTTTAACAGAAATCCATTATACATTCCTTGCGGTTTGAAGGACACATTTACCCAAGAGTTAGGGCTAAGGGAGTACAAAAAAACTAAAAAAGTATAGAGACTAGGGTAATAAATATCAACAAATCATCATGGGCAACAGAAGAAGAGCCTGTAGAATAAATGAAACATCCATAAAATATATGGCCTAAAATAAGCAACTAATTGAAGATACTGTAGACACACCATCACTGTCAACTGAGGAAAATGGCTGCTTGGAAGATAGACCAGACACCACATTCTTTACATACTGGTACTCACCCAGGATCGGACTGGCCAACATGGGACAAGGATAAACCCACGTGACATGCACCACTGCCTCAGGGCCAACCTCTTCTTCTAATCCTGACTGTGCACTTGAATCAGGGGTAGATCTTGGGGTGGGCAATTTATACAATATCACATTATATACATTTATTGGCATCCGGATTATAGATCTACAGTAAAAAGGTCTACAGTCAATAGGTCTACCACTAATGTTAAACATGCATTAGGTTGACAGGGTCAGAAGGTCCACAGGGTCAAAATGTCAACAGGTTCAAAAGGTTGACATGTAAAAGGAAGACAGTTCAACATTTGACAGGGTCAAAAGGTCATGTGGTCAAAAGGTTAACATGACAATGGTCGACACACATAAAGTAGACACAAGTTTTTCAATTTTTTCCAGCTTGTTCATACTTTACCATCCAGGTGGATTACGATTGGGAATAGTAACCTGTGCCGAGTTCACCGATAGCGGAGCGAGGCACCTTGACCAAAGCATGGCGAGTGAAGCGAGGGGACGTGGTACACTATTGGGGCTTGTTTGTGGCAGAAAAGTGACAGCCCCCCAAGAAAATAAAAATAAAATTGTGTCTACCTTTTCTGTGTCGACCATTTACATGTCGACCTTTTGACCATGTCGAACTTTTGACCCTGTTGACCTTTCCTACTGTGTACCTATTCTATATCGAACTTTTGACCCTGTCGACCTAATGCATGTGTAACATTAGTGGTAGACGTATTGAGTGTAGATCTTTTTAGTCTAATAATCCACACCCAAATTTACCTACATTTCAGATCACACATTAATAATGGCTCTATGTGAAGGTAAGACCTACAGCAGATAAATGTATATCATGTGATAGTATTAGAGATGGTTAGGGACCCATGTCCCTAACATGGGTCCCTAACATGAAGTCACCTGTTGCAGTGCATGGGCCCGCATATTTGAGCAAATGTGGGCTAAGAACTTCACTTCTACTCCATGTTAATTGTGAGGGTTTATTTAAATGATTTATATTATCAGTGTTCTTAGTGCTAGTAGTGTGCATCAGCATTTCTCTTTCTCCAGCATAGTATTAGAAGCCTCAGCATGATAGTACCTCTTATTATCTTTAGTAATAAGGTGTGCAGTCCAGCTCCCCCCTCTGTCCTCTATATGTTTTGTATATACAGTATATTCAGGGTCGGACTGGCCCACAGGGGTACAGGGGAAACCACCGGTGGGCCCCACTGCCTGGGGGCCCTCCTCCTCCTCTAGTGATCAGGATCCAGAATGTGTTCTTGAATTATACATTATATATATGTTACCTTATACTGCACAGGACTATGGTGTATTCTCTACAGTGCATTTCCAATATTTATCTTGTACATTATCATGCACATAGTATTTACATATTTGTCAAGGGGCCCAGCCCATACACTCACTAATGGTTAGGCAAACCAATGTAGCGGCTGGCCACACCCCCTCTGGAGACTGACCATACCCCTTGTGAATTTCTAATTATTTTAAATAAACATTTCAATGCCAGCGTTAATATATACTGCAGACGCAAGGCGCATCTTATTACCATTCACGATAAAAGTGCGCTGAACGTCACAGCACTATATCCCTTAAGATAATGCAATCAGTCGCACACATTGTATACTGACTGAGGTCCAATGCCATAACATATATACAGTATATCATTAAGTATAACATGTATATGGTTGCAGAGTTACAATTATAAAAGAAGCAGTTGTAGTTACATATGAATCAGTTACAGCCAATATACATACGCTTAGGTTCACTGGTCCCAGGTAACCAGTCATCAGGTAGGATACTTCTGATAAGGGTGTGTGTGTGTGTGTGTGTGTGTGTGTGTGTGTGTGTGTGTGTGTGTGTGTGTGAGAGAGAGAGAGAGTGTATGAGAATGTATCAGAGCCTTCCTGCTTCTGGGTCCCTATTTTTATACATTAAAATAATCAGTGTATACAACAGTGGGTTTCATCTTCTTCCATTGGTCCAGAGGCTAGACCTCTCGAGAACTCGACGGCTCATAGGTCAGTGTGAGGGCTTTTGTCCTATGTTGCAAATACATGTGTCTGCCCCCAGGGCCATGACTGTAAATCCAGATTCAAGTCCTTAGGATTTTTTGTATTCATACATTTGGTCATAACTAATCATTGCAATGTGCTACAATCTAACCATAGCTATCAAATTAATACACACATTCTCTTGATCATTTTGACACTAAGCATGATATATTTAACTTGTTCCATTCCAATAATACATATATATCTGATGTTACACTCTATTATATAAATACATTATAATGTCTGGTGCTTGTCATGTTTTGTCTATGTATAATTTATGTGTTGTATGAAATATGTGTTGAATATATCTTTGTGGCTTCTCTGTATGGATGCGTATGCTACCGTATATCCTGCGCACGCTGTGTGTATGCGCATGAACAGAGACCGCTCTGTTTGGAGTTTGTATGTTGTCTGTAATATTTTGACTTCGACAGTCCACCCTTTGACAGTAGACAATAACTGTCATAACTGTCACACTAAACATAATTACAAAAAAAAAATATTTCAAACAATAATCGGTGACCTAGACACACGCATGTATCCATTTTGCAAATCAGACATTGGGGAAGACAGGGAGGAGGACGGGACATCCTCTATATGCGCTCGGCGGTCACGGGACCACTCGTTGGGTGTGGGATGACATTTAACCTATAGAGTAGGCTGGGACAGTGCTATAGCCTATGATGGCTGACTTGAACGAACGTTACATACATACATGTACCTAGTCTTTGCACACTGATGTTCGGATTCGATAGAGGTTTTGCTGGGTAGAGGGAGGAAAAAAAAAAAAAAAAATCGTCAAAGAGACATATAAAATTTTCATGATATATATTCCTATCACCCCCTGAACATTTTTTCCATTTCTGGATCATATACCAAATCTGTTTCATCATTGAACAAGGGTTATTATTTCAGGTAGTGTCCTACCAAGATAACATGAACCTTCGGAGTTCGGGGAGAGTCACTCATAAACTTTTCTTCCACATATATTAATGAGCTCTTTATCTGCTATGTGTGAATAAGCCATTGTCTGATTGTTCCTGATTACCTCCCAATTTCCTGATTTCCTGAAACTGGTGAGATTTAAACATACCAGAGATTTATCTATGTTACTGGTGGATCTTAAGACTAGGGGGTCTAGTTATTTTATGTTCCTTGTCCACCGGTCCCCTCCCCTCCGTGTAATTCAAGTATCTTCACTAACTTGAAAGAATATGGCACTAATCCTGCATTATTTTGTCTTAGAGATACCTGAGAGCACATCCAACATTCCGTTTGGTTTAAGACCTTACCCAATAGTGAGTGGTAATCACTCATAGAATGTCTGTCAAATTCAACCTTACCACTTGACTAACATCTCTGGATGCACTCATCTTCAATTATAGGGTCACAATAACTACAAAATACAGTATTCCTCAGACAATAGCCTATCTTGTTACCTCTGAACTCCGTAACTACTAGACTTTTAATTTTCTCTGGCTTTAAACAAAGTGACAGGCTGATCCTGGGATCCTATAAAGACATAACTTCTTTCTCCAGAACCAGTTCCAGTCACATACTCGACTCCTAATGAAACCTCACAAAAATAGAATGTCCTGGAAAAAAAGTTAGTCAAAAGAAAAAGAAAGATAGAACAAAACAAATATTGCTTATAGCAAATTCATTACAACGACTGTTCTTTTTGTAATCCTTTAGTACGCTCAGGTAGTGTTCAACAGTGCTACCTCTCAGTCTTCACGGAACAGATCCTTGAGTGATATTTCTGCAATTTCACTCCTTTTACGAGTTCCTTACGGTCTACCGACTTTCCTGCGATAGAAATCGTGGACCCAAGTCTCTCTCTCGGCTACTTTCACTGAAATCGTGCTGTCAACAAAACTTGGTACGGTCCTTCCCACCTGTCTATTAAGCAACCTGTGCGTAAGAATAATCACACAGTCTCTTCATAATCAAGACAGTTAGTAGTTGGCCTATCAGGAATCAACAGTTTCAAGTTCTTTTGTTAAGTTCTCAAATGCTGGCTCATCTCGATAAGGTACTGTACTATCACGTCATTGGTGTATTTCTGATCATGGTGCGGATCGATCATGACATGAGGTTGTCTTCCAAAAAAAAGAAAAACAAAAATTTCAAAGAGGGTGATTCATTAAGTTGGGATCTGGGAGTGGTTCCGATGCTACATAACACTAGTGGCAGTGTCTATGCCCACAATAGTCCAGTTTCAGCTATCACTTCGTTTCTACTCCTAAGGATACCATATCTACACTCACATTTCTGCACAATTTTCTTTGCAGTAAACACAGCAATATTTGTGGTGGCAGGAAATGCCTCTACGCAGTTTGAGAAAACATCAGTGCACACCAATCCATATTTCAAATTCCTACAGTGTGTTAACTGTACAAAGTCGATTTGTATTACCGGAAAAGGTCTGTCTGCAGGAGGAGTATGGGATGGCTCTGTTAGTACTACCTTACCACATGTTCTTCCTCATGCAAGTAAGACAGGTCATTGCTTTCCTGCTTGCCTGAGAAGAGAACCCTGGTGCACACCAGTAAGCTCTTACCAATTTGCACATATCTTCCCTAACCAGATGAGTCAGACCATGTGCTGCCTCAGCTAGGCCTGGGAGATACGTCCTGGGGGCCACTGGCTTACCTTGTCCATCTCTTCAGAGTCCTGAGGACTCCTGGCCATACCCCTTAACCTTCCAGACCTCCTTTTCCTGTAGGGAACACAAATTTGCCTAATATTTAATTGTTCTGTGTTTGCAATGTAGAGTAAAAACATCTCTAGAGGAGGAAAAAAAAAATTAGGTCTGCGTTCACCAACGGGCTGTCACTTATGTCTGGTCTCGTAGTAAAGGTCTGATTCAGTTATTCCATACCATCATGCATATCAGTGTCTATACAAAATTTCCCTTCACCAGCATTCTCATCCTCCACCCTTTGTGCATTGCAAGGCACATGCAGTATTATGGAAAAAACAAAATCAGCTGCGCAAAATATCAGGGAAAAAGATACAATGAATTAAAAGAGAGCCGATGTATATATGTAAACAAATAGTAAATTTATTATGAAAATAAGAAATAAAAATAATAGATAAAATTTGCAATTGCTAATGTGACAATAATTATTGATAATTAAAAAAGCACACCTTAAACCGTTATATCCATTAAGGCAGACAGTGAGATGTGGTCCCATATCATGGATTTATGCCAGTGTTGGTTGCTGATTAAATTACGTATAGTGCATTTCATTATTATTGTGACACTATTATATTCTCTGAGCGGTTTTTTATACTGTATTGAATTAAACAATCAATGTAGCTACAATTCAACACTGTTGGATAGTTTGTTTTAGCTTCACCATTCGAGAGCCGATGTATGTAACCAATTAGGAATGATTTAACATTGTTCACATCTGTGTATAATTATTTGCCTTTAAAAACGGATTTGCACTGAGGCTGGTATATTCCTTTGAGAAAGTCACGGGTCACGTGACGAAACGCGTTAGGCCACGCCTCCTGCTCTTGCACACCTGCCGAGGTATCCGACCTGGAAGCATCAGCGGTTTACCTTCCCCGTCAGCCGTCTTACATCTCTATGGAGCTCTCAGAATAGCCGCGGACTTGATTCCTTGAGCCGTTTACCTTACCATACGGCTCCCTGCCAGCAGTCTACACCAGCACACGGCAATCACTTTACAGTGAATTCACGGCATTCCCTCCGCTGCGGCACTCGCATTGTGGGCACTGCAGGATACACTGCCGAGGACGCTCGGCTCTGGACCAGCCCACCCAAGGAGAGGTAATTTAATCAGCAACCAACACTGGCATAAATCCATGATATGGGACCACATCTCACTGTTCATTTACCGCATTCTGAGTATTAAACTCCACGGCCATAACCACCAAACTGCTTCCAAAACACTTGGACTTTGTCTTTTGTGGACTATACCTAGAATATTGACACTATCAGTGTCTGCCTTAATGGATATAACGGTTTAAGGTGTGCTTTTTTAATTATCAATAATTATTGTCACATTAGCAATTGCAAATTTTATCTATTATTTTTATTTCTTATTTTTATAATAAATTTAATATTTGTTTACATATATACATCGGCTCTCTTTTAATTCATTGTATCTTTTTCCCTGATATTTTGCGCAGCTGATTTTGTTTTTTCCTTGTTTCTCCACTAACACCCACATAGTGTTTCTCAGCTGCGCATAAACCAGGGAATTAGTCCATCAGTTTCTTGCTATTTAGGCGCTGTATAAACTGTTTTTTTTTGTTGTTGTTGTCTTACATGCAGTATTATACTGGTGTCATCAGTGACAGCTCCCTTTTATGCTGATGAGACATACCGGGTTCGGGCAGAACTTTGAAGGACCAATACGGCAGGTGGTGTATGAACTGTCAAACCATGTACCAGTACTAAGTCCTAAGTATTTGACCCTTGTCCTACACAACTGTAGTTTATCCCTTGAGACCTTGTGTCCTGTCTGGAAGAGATTAAACAGAAACTGTTTAGTGTCTGCCAGGGACGACTCAAATGAATCAGCGCACAACAACAAGTCATCAACATATTGTATCAGCACCGACCCATTCTCAGGCTGAAAGGACTGTAAACAGTCATGTAGGGCTTGGGAGAAAATACTCAGGCTGTCACTTGAAACCTCGGGAGAGTCGGGTCCATATATTGTACCCCCTTTGTGAACGCAAAGATGAAGAGGAAACTGTGAAGAAAACAGAATAGAGGTTGGTGACTGTAACGTTTGTAGAGGTGGAGAGGATTTTATTAAAATGACAACTGGATTGGGCACTACGGGGAATTGATTCTTAAATACTTGGTCTACCAACCTTAAATCTTGTGCTTGCTGTATCACTACTGGGACTACCTCAACCATCAAACTAGTGCCCTGTCCATCCTAAGTTCATAGGGAACCCGGTATCTGTGAGATAATTTCCTCTACCTGTGATGGACATGAATCTATAACAGTGGAATGCAACATTAGTCTTTGAGGAGTATCTAACATACCTTGTACTTCCTGAGCGGGAGTACAATATTTGTATTTCACATTTCAATTTACATAACAAAATCTCTGTTGATTAAGTTAGTCAGGGGCCACTGCTGCTAGGAAAAAAAGAAAAGGGTTTAGCATTAAAGAGGCCCAATTGTACCTTCAGCAGGTTTTGTCAAAGGGTAATGTTGCACTTCTCCCATTACTCCCATTTGCCGAATTAGTATTTACCTGTGATTTTTCTTACTATATATTTACTTGAATGGCTCCATACTTACCAGTTCCACTGGTCTCAGCCACTTCCCCTGCAGGCTATAGCTCCTTTTTTACCGGTTGGATATTACTCCCCTGAGTGCATGAGAAATGGCTGAAACCAGTCGGGTCTCCTTCTCCTCCTAAATAAAACTTTTGACATTCATTAGTACATATTATAGGTTACATTCATAATTTTAATATGTTTATTTTTATTATATTCTATAGTTTGTATACTGGCTGTAACTGCTTCCACATCCACATATGGCAGTGTACTTGCTTTCTCTTTTTCCTTACTTATTGTTGCTACGAGTTCAAACAGTTATTATGTTTTCGTTCTTGTATTATATGATTTTTGGTTAAACATACTATCTGCAATACCTTAGGATCAAAACCACCAATCACTGGAAATGATATTTCACCATTCATATGTACTCAATCATTACAAAAAGCCTCCGTGTGTAAGGACCATACTTCTTACACCTAATATACCGAGCGGACCCTTTCGGCCTCTGCTCCTCAGCCTGAACACTGGCTCCTGAATGTCCCTCACGTGCCTACTTGGCTCCCATTGTGGACTTTTGAAACACAAACACCAAATGGCCAACACGAGACGACGGTGAAAAGTTCCTCCGAGCGCTTTTCACCTGCTCCGTTTCTGCTGGACAGTACCACAGTCCATTCCAGTAGTGATCGTCCCGCATACCCAGTGAGGACCCCTGCCAGACCCCTCAGCACTGGAAGTATGAAGCATTAACAGCAATAAATCAATACTTCACCTTTATCAGTGGAGGTTAAAATCCTGATCTTTTTGGTTTCTTTCCACAGGAATTCCACCTGGGAAACGTCACCAAGCCTTCCTATGGAGTTCCACCAGGAATATTTCCTGAGAGAGAGTCAGCAAAAAATTCCTTTTCTTTACACAAATCACATCTACATATGCTAACACAACACGTATGATGCCGCAATTGCGAAAAATGATGCAAATGGTATCACGTTGCGCCGCGTATCACATACACACATGTGCGGTCCGCGTGGCTTATAGATACTTGTTATCTATACGCCCTACGATCACGGGAGTCGAATTCACAAGCTGCGCTCCACAGCCAGAGTGTAACACCAAAATCACGCTCCTCCGCACATTTTACTTTTAAAACACACACACTACGTGCCTTAATACCAATTAATACATGAGGTCACTAACCTCCAAGCCACCGAGCCTCTGCTAACTCTGTGCCTCACCGACGAGATCCCGCTTTGTCCTGGGGTTAATTGCATTCACACTTACTTTCAACAACCCACACTTTTAGATTTTCTGTACAGAAAAAAAAGTCATTTACCAGTGATTGATAACATCCCCTTAGAGATATTACACTTTAAACAAAGTATTATGGTAATCTGCTTTAAAATCGGATAGTTACCTGTTAAAATATGTTTTATCCTACCTTAACAATTAATTTCTATTATGCGGCTAACTTCCGCTTGCGTAAATTTGCACTCACGTTTCCCGCCTTCTGTGCGTCCATGTGTGTACCCGTGCATCACTGTATACGCGTCCACGTACTATGACACGTGTAAACTTGCGTACGCAAATGTGTATCGCTGCGTACTTTGCACTCAGCTTGCCACACTCTCTTACTCAACTTTAGTAATACAATAAAAACACTGTACTTGTATTGTAACAGTTAAATGCTTCCACGTTCCCTTCGAGCACCGGAAGTCCCCTGCCGGACAACTTCCGCTACGTGCTACCTAAACTTTTAGGCAGGAACGGAGCTTCACTTATGAAATGCAAATATTTTGCACATTTTTCGTTAGCAATAACACTTTAACAATCAATTTTAAAACACTTGAATATAATATGGCTATTGGCTATAATTTAAATGCTATGATTCAGACTGGATAGCTATCTTGCAGAACATACTTGGAAAAGATATACAGCGCTATACACTGGATAAAGACAATATAACTTCTTTATTTTACAAAATAAGATATTTGGTTGCAACCATAAATATAATTGGAAATTTAAAAATAAATATATATATATATATATATATATATATATATATATATATATATATATAAAACAGGGCAAACACAGCACAGCACTTCGGCCCTCATTCCGAGTTGATCGGTCGCAAGGCGAATTTAGCAGAGTTACACACGCTAAGCCGCCGCCTACTGGGAGTGAATCTTAGCTTCTTAAAATTGCGACCGATGTATTCGCAATATTGCGATTACTAACTACTTAGCAGTTTCAGAGTAGCTCCAGACTTACTCTGCCTGTGCGATCATTTCAGTGCTTGTCGTTCCTGGTTGACGTCACAAACACACCCAGCGTTCGCCCAGGCACTCCCACCATTTCTCCGGCCACTCCTGCGTTTTTTCCGGAAACGGTAGCGTTTTCAGCCACACGCCCCTGAAACGCCGTGTTTCCGCCCAGTAACACCCATTTCCTGTCAATCACATTACGATCGCCGGAGCGAAGAAAAAGCCGTGAGTAAAAATACTTTCTTCATAGTAAAGTTACTTGGCGCAGTCGCAGTGCGAACATTGCGCATGCGTACTAAGCGGATTTTCACTGCGATGCGATGAAAAATACCGAGCGAACAACTCGGAATGAGGGCCTTCATTCGGTATATTACCACGTGTAGAGGCCACACACAGTTTCCTGTATAGTCCTATGGGGACTATAACTGTCAAAAAATCAAGCTTCAAAGGCTCTCCATCCACTCCGTATGGACTTTACATCTCCACAAGTGATATTTATACCCCTTGGACTGTGGCAATATTTTCCAAAGGATTCTATACAGGAGACTGTATGTGGCCTCTACAAGTGGTAATATACCGAATTAAGTGCTGTGCTGTGTTTGCCCTGTTTTATATATATATATATATATATATATATATATATATATATATATATTTTTTAAATTTCTAATTATATTTATGGTTGCAACCAAATATCTTATTTTGTAAAATAAAGAGGTTATATTGTCTTTATCCAGTGTATAGTGCTGTATATCTTTTCCAAGTATTTATTCTCAGGGACTAACTATCTCTGTCAACAGCTGCTTGGGTTAAACATCACATTTTGAAGCGCCGGGCTTATTACCTTGGTAATTCCTATCTTGCAGAACATATCCTGATATAAATATATATATTTTATATAATAATAGTAACATATATATATATATATATATATATATATACATACATACATACATACATACATGTGAAATACATCTGAATTAATGTAGTTTCCACATAGCCTAATTTGCATCTCAGATGTTCACATGCTTGCTGTTCCAGAGTGGTTGAACAGGTTCATGAACATTTCAATTGCCTATGTTGTAGCAAGTAGAGGGGTCATTTTACACACTCAGTATTCTTCCAAGTCTAAAACAAATCCTGGGGGGGAAAAACAAACTCTCATCTGTGTGTAATTTTTACATCAAGCTAACTATTTATCTCACTATTACTCTCACCAGATCTAACTGAAACACTATTTATAATTGACTATGGCATGGGTTAGTTAAATTCATTGGTAGCTTTTAAATGATGATGGATTTGTATAAATATTTGTTTACATTGTGACAAAGGTTATAGATTGTTTAACAAACTATCAGGAACAGCTGGAAGTCAGCTGTTAGCTAGTTGGATAGGGAGTGACCTTATGTTATGTGGCTTTTAAGACCAATGCAGACTGTACCTTACACTAAATCCAAAATGGCCACTGCTCCTCCACCTCCCAAGCCATGTGCTTGGACAAAATGGTGTCCACGCCATGCGGCAAGAATACACAAACACTCTATCCTTTGTCACAAATAAATCACAAATTATACAAGCACCGGAACCTGCCCTAATAGACAATTCCCACTGCATGGGTTCAAAAATTTCCACACGCTACTTTTTTAGCGCGAACAAAGCTTTGTTACTTCAGGCCTATGTTAGCAGTATGAGAATAGGACGCAGCATGCTAACACAGCTATATCCATATTATGTACCAACTTTTAAATGCTCTTTAAATTTACTTAACAGATAAACAATCCAATCTGAATCAAACACAATATGACTTATTGAACCTCGTTTAGCAACAATAAAAAAATATGCTGTAGCATTTCTAATATAGTGCGTTTTTGTCACACTCACGCAATAAATAAATCTATTGTCCCTTGATTCATATCAGCACCTTACTGATAACGCAAAAAAAGTATGCAGTTCAGCAGCATTTAGATGCGTCCATCCTTAGCTGGTAGATCACAGCGCATCTGTACAGCGCATCATTAAGTACGTGATATCGCGGACATAGCCCCCAAATGTGAATTTCTAATTATTTTAAATAAACATTTCAATGCCAGTGTTAATATATACTGCGGATGCAAGGCGCATCTTATTACCATACATAATAAAAGTGCGCTGAACATCACAGCACTATATCCCTTAAGAGAAAGCAAGCAGTCACACACATTGTATACTGAGGTACAACGCTCAGAAATATATATATATATATTTGATATTAAAAGGGTATGCATACAAAATAACATATGTACAGTGTATAATTAAGTATAACATGTATATGGTTGCAGGGTTACAATTACACAAGAAGCAATTGTAGTTACATAGGAATCAGTTACAGCCAATATACATACGCTTAGTTTCACTGGTCCCAGGCAGCCAGTCATCAGGTAGGAGACTTCTGATAAATAAAAGCTAATGATCACACATATTTCCATATACTCTATTGGACAACATGTAAATAATACCAATTTTAAAAACATCAGTTGAACATTAATTTAAGTCAATGGCTTTGAGTAAAATATTAAAATCAATCTTTATCTCAGTCGGATCTTTTTTTTTTAATTGAGTTACATGCAGCTATACATATTCATACTCATTAACATTGCAATCATCATATAGTTATAATTTATGTTCTGCCTAATAACTAATACATATATTTTATGACAAAGTAAATGATATGCAGATTACACAGTTAATGCACACAGCAATGGTTTAGTGTGCCTGGACGGTAATTGTGTATTCCACATGCCTTGCTACGGGTATCACTCTGCTCTCAGTCAGCAGTAAAATTCTCTCTGCAGGCTTTGTGCACTGATACTGCTGCTGCTGCTTTCAGGCTGCACTGCAGTGAGACCCAGGACTCCCTGAAGTACATTAGCTGTTCTAAAAGAAAGAAAAATAAGTTAAACTGTCATGAAATTCCTGCTAACTAAAATTGCTTGTTCTAAATGCAATACACATATTTTCTGTTTGCAGGAAAAATGAAAAGAAAACATGCTGTGTATTAGCTTTCAGGTTTATTATGCCTGTGAATGCTGGCATAAAGCATACCTCCCAACATTACCCTCTCCAGGAGGGACAAAGTGCTCTGCTCCTGGACTTTTCTCTTAATTTATGATTGCTGGCACCTGTTTTGAACACGTTAATGGATAAGAAAGGTGTTTCACCCCAGGTGATGGCAATCATATATTACCAGGGAAGTCCGGGAGCAAAGCATTCTGTCCCTCCTGGAGAGGGTCATGTTGGGAGGTATGCATAAAGTACCCCCAACAGTTCATGGTTTCCAGGACACCTAGCAGATGAACAGGTGTAATAGTGTTTTTTGTTTTAGGACCAGATCTAAAATTTAAAATTTTGCTTACATGTTTTCTCCTTACTATACACATACTTATTATAAGGGTCATTCAAGTCTATAAATATCTATGCACATAGGCGTGCGCAGGGGGGGTGCCTGGTGCGCACAGGCACCCCCTAATGTAGGGCATGCCGATCTCACATGCCTGAAGCAGCGATCGCCGAGCAGGCTGAGTACTGTCCCCTCTGCGCTGCACCCCGTCAGGACTGCATTACTGACCGGACGCCTGCATTAATCAAGGGTGCCACTGCCACCGGCTTTCAAATTCCTTCCTCCACCTCCATGCACCATACCCTCCAACATTTTACACATAAAAATTTGTACAAATTAGAAAAGGGGGTGTGGCCATGCCCCTTTCCCTATACTTTCAATGGAAGTTTGGAGAGCCAAAAATCGGTATAGACCTTAAAAAAAGGTCCTGTACCTGCCAAAAAGGTACAGCTGGAGGGTAAGGTGTACAAAAACAGCGTGATGTGACGTGATGACGTCATGCTGCTCGCACACCCATCCGTCACACGCCCACCTCTCTCATTCTATTCTATGCCAACACCAGCCACTGATGAGCAGCATGCAGCCAGCGTTCAATACTGGCAGGCGGTCGGCAGCAGCATTGACACGTCACACGTTTTTCCAGCAGCAGCAGTACTAGTGTGCGACTGTCAGTGTCAGCTTGCAGGGGAAAGAGAGGGGGAGCCAGACCAGGAGGAGCAGTGTAATTGCAGTGAGTGCCATCAGGGGTGTTTGTTTGGTGCACATCACAACATCTGACAATGCATCTGCTTTATTAGGATTGGTACAAGGGTGGATATTTTATATTGCGTTGACCATCAATAGATGATGCTAGACACGCCCAAAAGGCGGTGCTAGACACACCCCTCCAACAGTGCACCCCCTAATAAAATGTGCTGCGCATGCCTATGACTATGCATATTGTTTCAATCTGTCTATACTAAAGCTGGGCAGTCCAGGGGCGTAGCCAGAACTTTGTGGGCCCCATAGCAACTTTTTGAAAGGGCCCCGTCCCACTGCTTCTAGAGAGACACTTCTGTACAGCAGTTGTTAATTTTATGCCCTATAAGAGTGCCCTAGTTCATTTTCTGAACCATAGTAGAGCCTTTTTTATTGTTATGCCCCATAGTAGTGCACTAGTTTCTTTTATGAATCGTAGTAGTGCTTAAGTTCGCACTACAGTATGTCACGTTTCAGAGCTGCCAGTACACATCATGCCGCACAGTATAATATATAGTGCTCCCCATTCATATTGTGCTTCATTACAGTACCCCAGTTCAGATTATATAATATTAGAGAATGCCCTCCAGTTCATTTAATACCATACTTCAATGAGCAAGTCCAGGAGCATACCTACCCATATTGCAGGCCCCTAGTAAAAGTTTGAAACGACCCCTTTGTACCACCCAGTGGAGACAAATGTATATAACGCATATATCTGTGACAGGGAAGGAGGGCCCCTCTCAGCTCTGGGCCCCATAGCAGCTGCACTGCCTGCACCTATGGTAGCTACGCCCTTGCTGGGCACACCTTTCCAATCACTCAGGTGATCGTGTAGACCAGTGGTTTCCAACCTCGCTCCTCAAGTACCCCCAACAGTTCATGGTTTCCAGGTCACCTAGCAGATGAAAAGGTGTATTCATTACTCACTGACACATTATAAAAGACCAACAGGTGGAGCAAATTATTTCACTTGCAAGCCTGTGAGGAGACCTCGAATACATGAACTGTTGGGGGTACTTGAGGAATGAGGTTGAGAACCACTGGTGTAGACGATCCCAATCAGGCGAGTGCTGTGTCCCCAATTTAACCTACCTGTGGTCCTGTAGGACTTTCTATGGGATTAGGAGTTTAGGCAGATATATATTAAACAGCCCTTAAAGGGCCCGATTCAGCATGGGTTGTAGTTGTGCGAAAAATCACTGTCTGCACAGCCCAGGCTACCCGACATCTTTTGAGTCAATCGGCTGCGTGTGACGTCACGCAGTCACTGCGGGCCTCCCTGCAAATGGTCCGCAACCTCACAATGCTGCAACACTGCCCCCAAAACATAGACGCGAAGCCCCTTACCGCCCCACAAACGCCCCTGTCAATCAGACAGAGGCATTCACATATGTGAGATGCCATTGTATCTTACTGTGTGCACACGTGCAGTGCGGCTTCTGCGCGTGCGCACACTGTAAAAGTGTTTCAGCATACAAACGCTGAAGTTCCTCAATACTGAAGATAAGAACAATAAAGTTTGTGCTGTTGGCAGGAATATGTAACAAATGCTCTATACAGTAAGAAGATTTTACCCCAAGGAGAGTGACATCTGTTCAATTCGACTGTTACATGCAGTGTCTGAAAATTTGTACTCATTTGAAATTTGATGGGTCCCCAGGAACCTTTGCAGCACTAATCTTCCTGGGCTCCTGTTGTGGTCCTTGATAATAAGTACAGCACTCCTGTACTACCAGACTACTTTGCAAGTATTGAGCTAAATGGGCAGATTCTCAGGAGACATGCCTCAAAAATTAACAATCCTTAATTGGTTAAATTTAAAATGTAAAAGGTTGGAGTTTCCACTGTCACTGATTTAATTGTTTTTTTTTAAATATGCTTAAACAGAGGCGTATCTAGGGCATGGCGAGCAGGGCATCTGCCCTGGGCGCTACGGCAGGTCCAGCAGAGGGGGCCGCCTCTGGCCAGGGCAGTGTACCCAGCGGAATGTCCCACCAGGTGTTTCCTTAATCATGCTCCATCTCTGACTGTCAAGGGATACGGGGTGCTGTGTAGCTGCAGCCACAGCCGCCGGGCCCATAGGAATGCAGTGGGATGGACGGGGAATTAACTAGACGTAGTCGTACCGCTTAGTGGATGGGGTGTCCATAGACATCATAGATGTGGCTGGTATTTTACATTTACAATTTACAGGATCCTGCCTCCGAGTCCAGCGCATTCATAGTGGGCAGAGCGATGTGCTCAGCAGGGTAAGAACACGGACAATACGATGGGTAAGTGTAGTCAGGGATACAGCAGTCACACCGAATGCTTAGTACTGTTCTCTACCCTAACTTTATAAGCACCCCAAAAAGTACTGCTATGCTCGGGGGTAGCGTGTCATGGATGCCACCCAAAAAGGTGTTGACATGCTGGGTTCATAGGTCATGTGTCCACCCCCCCTTGAGAAGTGTCATGCTGGTGTGTTTACAGGTGCCTCCCCCCCCCACACACACCAAAGTGTTGTCATGCTGGGGTTCAGAATTTTGTTTGTTGCCGCACTGGGATAGGGACACCCTATAACGTGTGTTGACCTACTGTGGTAGTCATATGTGCCCCTATAAGGTGTTGTCATTCTGGGGTCCTCATAGGTGCCTTCTATAATAAGGTGTTAAGCTGGGGTGCTCATATGTGCCCATATAATGTGTGGAGGACATAGCATTGGTGATGCTGATGCTCTGGTGGCCAGCAGCGTGAGATAGGCAAATACCGGCCCCAGTACTTCCTGCCTCTAACCCCTTCCTTCACTCCAGAACTGTCCCAACTACTGTCTACACTTACCTCCTCCCTACCCCCAGCACTGCCCCCAGGACTGCTTACCTCTAGTACTGCCTCGACTACTATGTACCTTTACCCCCTCCCTGTCTGAACTGCTCTGTGCCTAAACCCCCAATACTACACCAACCCCAGGCTGCCTCAACCCACAACACTATACCAGCTGCTGCCTGCTTCAACCCCCAACTTTACCCTAAATGCTGCAATACCAAGATGCCACCTAATTACACCCCAGCACTGTTCCAAATTACCCCTGTCCCTCTCTGGCCCCAGCACTGAACCTGTTAGCTATGTCAGATCAAGGCAATGTATACTATTTATAAGCATTAGTACTGAATATTTAAGTGTGAATTGCCATGGTGTATGTTTAGGGCATGTGGCATGGCCTGATGCTATGTGGGAAGTCATATGGGCAGCTCAAAATAATAAACTCTGATGGGATGCTGCAGTTCTGGACCCAGGTAAAGAAATTCTAGTATATTTGTCACCCAGTGCCTCTTCCCAGCATCACCCAGGGCCTCTCCCCAGCATCACCCACTGCCTCTCCCCAAAATCACCCACTGCCTCTCCCCAAAATCACCCAGTGCCTCTCCCCAGCATCACCCGCTACCTGCCACCCAGTGCCTCTCCCCAACATCACCAAGGGCATCTCCCCAGCATCACCAACTGCCTCTCCCCAAAATCACCCAGTGCCTCTCCCCAGCGTCACCCACTATCTGTCACCCAGTGCCTCTCCCCAATGTCACCAAGGGCCTCTCCCCAGCATCACCCACTGCCTCTCCCCAAAATCACCCAGTGCCTCTCCCCAGTGTCACCCACTACCTATCACCCAGTGCCTCTCCCCAGCGTCACCCACTACCTGTCACCCAGTGCCTCTCCCCAATGTCACCAAGGGCCTCTCCCCAGCATCACCCACTGCCTCTCCCCAAAATCACCCAGTGCCTCTCCCCAGCGTCACCCACTACCTGTGATCCAGTGCCTCTTCCCAACGTCACCCAGGGCCTCTCCCCAGCATCACCCACTGCCTCTCCGCAAAATCACCCAGTGCCTCTCCCCAGCGTCACCCACTACCTATCACCCAGTGCCTCTCCCCAACGTCACCCACTGCCTCTTGCATTTGTAGGAAGAAGCAAATTAATAGTTTGCAGTGGGGCACCGAACACCCTAGTTCTGGACCTGCTCTCATCTCAATTACTCTGCCTGCTTCCCTGCAATTGTATTGTGAAGTGTCTTTCTATTCTAAGGAGCCTAGCCCTGGAGGGCAGCTGTAAGTAAACTCTGTAGTGCACAGATTACAATAATTGATTTGACTGTGGGCGTAATTCAGATCTGATTGCATCAGCAAATTTGTTAGCTAATGGGCAGAATGGGATAATGGGCAAAACCATGGCCCTCATTCCGCTAGCTACTTTTAGCAGCCGTGCAAACGCATAGTCGCCGCCCACGGGGGAGTGTGTTTTTGCTTTGCAAGTGTGTTAACACCTTTGCAGCCGAGCTCTGCAAAAAACATTTTGTGCAGTTTCAGAGTAGGTTTGGACTTACTCAGCCCTTGCGATCCCTACAGCCTATTCGTGTCCGGAATTGACGTCAGACACCCTCGCTGCAAACGCTTGGACACGCCTGCGTTTTTTCAACCACTCCCAGAAAACGGTCAGTTGACATCCATAAACGCCTTCTTCCAGTCAATCTCCTTGCGATCAGCTGTGCGAATGGATTCTTCGTTAAATCCATCGCTCAGCAACAAACCGCTTTGTACCCATACAACGCGCCTGCGCATTGCGGTGCATACAGTTTTGCCATTTTTTTTACCTGAGCACCGCGCTGCGAAAATCGTCGAGCGAGCGATCAACTTGGAATGACCCCCCACCATGTGCACTGCAGGTGGGGCAGATATAACATTTGCAGAGAGAGTTAGATTTGGGAGTGTTATATTGTTTCTGTGCAGGGTAAATACTGGCTGCTTTATTTTTACACTGCAATTTAGATTTCAGTTTGAACACACCCCACCCAAATCTAACTGTCTTTGCGCATGTTACATCTACCCCACCTGCACTGCACATGGTTTTGCCCATTAGCTAACAAATTTGCTGCT
Source organism: Pseudophryne corroboree (assembly GCF_028390025.1). Taxonomy (NCBI): domain Eukaryota; kingdom Metazoa; phylum Chordata; class Amphibia; order Anura; family Myobatrachidae; genus Pseudophryne; species Pseudophryne corroboree. The sequence goes on along the minus strand of NC_086454.1, from coordinate 59,375,431 downwards.
GCGATCAGATCTGAAATAGGCCCTGTTTCTGTCTCCAGTCTCAGTCATGTTAATGACCTTAAGGTGGATGGCGGAACTGCATTTGTACTGTGTGGTGCAATGTGTATAGTGGACACTAGTATGTGGTGTAACATGTACATGGGGTACTATTGTGTGGCGTAACATATATATATGGCATTGTGTGGCATAACATATATATTGGGTACTACTACTGTGTGGTATAATGTGTACATGGGGTACTACTACTGTGTGGCACAATATGTATAATGGACACTACTTTATGACATAATGTTTAGAATTGGCACTACTATGTGGCATAATGTGGACATAGGGTACTACTATTGTGTGGAGTAACATGTGCATGGGGTTCTGTTACGGTGTGGCATGTGTTTAATGGGCACTATTACAGTTTGGCATATGTATAAGTAGTACTACTATGGTGTGGCATGTGTATTATGATGTGGCATGTGTATAGTGGGCACTATTACAGTTTGGCATATGTATAAGTAGTACTGCTATGGTGTGGCATGTGTATAATGGGCACTATTACAGTTTGGCATATGTATAAGTAGTACTACTATGGTGTGGCATGTGTATTATGATGTGGCATGTGTATAGTGGGCACTATTACAGTTTGGCATATGTATAAGTAGTACTGCTATGGTGTGGCATGTGTATAATGGGCACTATTACAGTTTGGCATATGTATAAGTAGTACTACTATGGTGTGGCATGTGTATTATGATGTGGCATGTGTATAGTGGGCACTATTACAGTTTGGCATATGTATAAGTAGTACTACTATGGTGTGGCATGTGTATAATGGTGTGGCATGTATAATGGTATGGCATGTGTATATGGTGTGGCATGTGTATAATGAGCACTACTACTGTGGTGTAACGTGTATAATGGGCAGTACTATCTTTTGGCATGTATATAAGTGGTACTACTATAGTGTGGCATGTGTATGGGCACTACAGTATGTGGCATTTCTTGTATATGTGGTACTGTGTGGCGTAATGTGAATTGTGGGCACTATTATGTGACATGTAAGTTTTGGGCACTGTGTGGCATAATATAAATTGGGGTATTTTATAATTGTACATATAATGTAACATGGATCTGACTTTTTCAGTGTGTCTATTCAATGTATTCAATGACACAGGCCTTTCTTATATATGAAAACAAAACCACCAGGCAACAGTAAGGCTTATACTTGCAAATCCTTTTTTTTCTTTGTTTTGTTTTGTATTTCATTATGTAAGCAGTTTCATAGTAAGTAAGCAGTTTATGCATCTATATAAGATTTCTATTGTGTGATTAGTTTATTCTTATTTATTTATGGGGTGTTTTTTTTTTTTTTGGGGGGGGCGCCGTTTTTCATATTTCCCTGGGTGCTGAAAAGCCTAGTTACGCCTCTGTGCTTAAATAAATCCTTTAAAAAAAATCTGTATATCATGAAGCCAACTCAGTGGCACAGACCTAAAAAACTGCATTTAAAGGGCCTGGACTTCACTATTAGCCATAATTATGGGGCAGTACAGAAGACAGTCTGTGGGGCCTATTCTTTATCCCAGGGGCATCACTTACCACTATGACCACTGGTGTATTTATAATGGTCTCAGTGTGTGCGGTGCACACAGGCCCCCATTGTCCAGGGGGGGCGCACACCGCATACCCTGCACCCAGTATTTTTAATACTTACCCTCCGTAGTGCCGCTGTGCTGCAGAAATCACTGGCAAAATGGCCGCTGCGCCATTTTCCTGAAGATCTGCACATGCACTATAGACTCTGGGGAAATTCTAGGGTCCCCTAGGGACCCTACGGAGCTGGTTCTAAAAATACGGGGGACCCCACAGTCTTTTTTCATTCATATTTCTAGAATCAGGACTGGTTCTTACAATTCGGGGGAGAACCTTTTACACATTTTTCTCCTGAACTTTAAGAACCAGGATGTACTCAAAGAGCCAGGGCTGGTTATGTGTTTTGGGGGGTACTAGTGATGAGCGGGTTCGGTTCCTCGGAATCCGAACCCCCCCGAACTTCAGCCTTTTTACACGGATCCGAGGCAGACTCGGATCTTCCCGCTTTGCTCGGCTAACCCGAGCGCGCCCGAACGTCATCATTCCGCTGTCGGATTCTCGCGAGGCTCGTATTCTATCGCGAGACTCGGATTCTATATAAGGAGCCGCGCGTCGCCGCCATTTTCACACGTGCATTGAGATTCATAGGGAGAGGACGTGGCTGGCGTCCTCTCCATTTAGATTAGAAGAGAGAGAGTGAGAGTAAGACACTTGATTTACTGGAGCTTAGGAGTACTCAGAGAGTGCAGAGTTTACTAGTGACTGACCAGTGACCACCAGTGCTGTTTTATTATATTATTATTTAATATAATCCGTTCTCTGTGCTCAGCCTCAGTGTGCTGCATCATCTATGTATATCTGACTGTGCTGAGTGCTCAGTGCTCACACAGCTTAATTGTGGGGGAGACTGGGGAGCAGTAGCAGGAGTACATATTATTTAACAGTGCACACTTTTGCTGCCAGAGTGCCACTGCCAGTGTGACTGACCAGTGACCACTGTCTGACCACCAGTATATTGTGATTGTCTGCCTGAAAAAGTTAAACACTCGTCGTGTGGTGTTTTTATTCTATAAACGCATTCTGCTGACAGTGGCCAGCAGGTCCGTCATTAATTAAATAATATATACCTGTCCGGCTGCAGTAGTGATATATATATATATTTTTTATATCATTATCATCCAGTCTATATTAGCAGCAGACGCAGTACGGTAGTCCACGGCTGTAGCTACCTCTGTGTCGGCAGTCGCTCGTCCATCCATAATTGTATACCACCTACCTGTGGTGTTTTTTTTTTCTATCTTCTTGATACTAGTAGCTTACTTTAGGAGTCTGCAGTGCTGACAGTGTCCAGCAGGTCCGTCATTATAATATATACCTGTCCGGCTGCAGTAGTGATATATATATATATTTTTTATATCATTATCATCCAGTCTATATTAGCAGCAGACGCAGTACGGTAGTCCACGGCTGTAGCTACCTCTGTGTCGGCAGTCGCTCGTCCATCCATAATTGTATACCACCTACCTGTGGTGTTTTTTTTTTCTATCTTCTTGATACTACTAGTAGCTTACTTTAGGAGTCTGCAGTGCTGCTGACAGTGTCCAGCAGGTCCGTCATTATATAATATATACCTGTCCGGCTGCAGTAGTGATATATATATATATATATATATATTTATATCATTATCATCCAGTCTATATTAGCAGCAGACGCAGTACGGTAGTCCACGGCTGTAGCTACCTCTGTGTCGGCAGTCGCTCGTCCATCCATAATTGTATACCACCTACCTGTGGTGTTTTTTTTTTTCTATCTTCTTGATACTACTAGTAGCTTACTTTAGGAGTCTGCAGTGCTGCTGACAGTGTCCAGCAGGTCCGTCATTATATAATATATACCTGTCCGGCTGCAGTAGTGATATATATATATTTTTTATATCATTATCATCCAGTCTATATTAGCAGCAGACGCAGTACGGTAGTCCACGGCTGTAGCTACCTCTGTGTCGGCAGTCGCTCGTCCATCCATAATTGTATACCCACCTACCTGTGGTGTTTTTTTTTTCTTTCTATCTTCTTGATACTAGTAGCTTACTTTAGGAGTCTGCAGTGCTGCTGACAGTGTCTAGCAGGTCCGTCATTATATAATATATACCTGTCCGGCTGCAGTAGTGATATATATATATTTTTAATATCATTATCATCCAGTCTATATTAGCAGCAGACGCAGTACGGTAGTCCACGGCTGTAGCTACCTCTGTGTCGGCAGTCGCTCGTCCATCCATAATTGTATACCACCTACCTGTGGTGTTTTTTTTTTTCTATCTTCTTGATACTAGTAGCTTACTTTAGGAGTCTGCAGTGCTGACAGTGTCCAGCAGGTCCGTCATTATATAATATATACCTGTCCGGCTGCAGTAGTGATATATATATATTTTTTATATCATTATCATCCAGTCTATATTAGCAGCAGACGCAGTACGGTAGTCCACGGCTGTAGCTACCTCTGTGTCGGCAGTCGCTCGTCCATCCATAATTGTATACCACCTACCTGTGGTGGGTTTTTTTTTTCTATCTTCTTGATACTAGTAGCTTACTTTAGGTGTCTGCAGTGCTGACAGTGTCCAGCAGGTCCGTCATTATATAATATATACCTGTCCGGCTGCAGTAGTGATATATATATAGTAGTGATATATATATATTTTTTATATCATTATCATCCAGTCTATATTAGCAGCAGATGCAGTACGGTAGTCCACGGCTGTAGCTACCTCTGTGTCGGCAGTCGCTCGTCTATCCATAATTGTATACCACCTACCTGTGGTGTTTTTTTTTTTCTATCTTCTTGATACTACTAGTAGCTTACTTTAGGAGTCTGCAGTGCTGCTGACAGTGTCCAGCAGGTCCGTCATTATATAATATATACCTGTCCGGCTGCAGTAGTGATATATATATATATATATATTTATATCATTATCATCCAGTCTATATTAGCAGCAGACGCAGTACGGTAGTCCACGGCTGTAGCTACCTCTGTGTCGGCAGTCGCTCGTCCATCCATAATTGTATACCACCTACCTGTGGTGTTTTTTTTCTTTCTATCTTCTTGATACTACTAGTAGCTTACTTTAGGAGTCTGCAGTGCTGCTGACAGTGTCCAGCAGGTCCGTCATTATATAATATATACCTGTCCGGCTGCAGTAGTGATATATATATATTTTTTATATCATTATCATCCAGTCTATATTAGCAGCAGACGCAGTACGGTAGTCCACGGCTGTAGCTACCTCTGTGTCGGCAGTCGCTCGTCCATCCATAATTGTATACCCACCTACCTGTGGTGTTTTTTTTTTCTTTCTATCTTCTTGATACTAGTAGCTTACTTTAGGAGTCTGCAGTGCTGCTGACAGTGTCTAGCAGGTCCGTCATTATATAATATATACCTGTCCGGCTGCAGTAGTGATATATATATATTTTTTATATCATTATCATCCAGTCTATATTAGCAGCAGACGCAGTACGGTAGTCCACGGCTGTAGCTACCTCTGTGTCGGCAGTCGCTCGTCCATCCATAATTGTATACCCACCTACCTGTGGTGTTTTTTTTTTTCTATCTTCTTGATACTAGTAGCTTACTTTAGGAGTCTGCAGTGCTGACAGTGTCCAGCAGGTCCGTCATTTTATAATATATACCTGTCTGGCTGCAGTAGTGATATATATATATTTTTTATATCATTATCATCCAGTCTATATTAGCAGCAGACGAAGTACGGTAGTCCACGGCTGTAGCTACCTCTGTGTCGGCAGTCGCTCGTCCATCCATAATTGTATACCACCTACCTGTGGTGTTTTTTTTTTTCTATCTTCTTGATACTAGTAGCTTACTTTAGGAGTCTGCAGTGCTGACAGTGTCCAGCAGGTCTGTCATTATATAATATATACCTGTCCGGCTGCAGTAGTGATATATATATAGTAGTGATATATATATTTTTTATATCATTATCATCCAGTCTATATTAGCAGCAGACGCAGTACGGTAGTCCATGGCTGTAGCTACCTCTGTGTCGGCAGTCGCTCATCCATCCATAATTGTATACCACCTACCTGTGGTGTTTTTTTTTTTCTATCTTCTTGATACTAGTAGCTTACTTTAGGAGTCTGCAGTGCTGACAGTGTCCAGCAGGTCCGTCATTATATAATATATACCTGTCCGGCTGCAGTAGTGATATATATATATTTTTTATATCATTATCATCCAGTCTATATTAGCAGCAGACGCAGTATGGTAGTCCACGGCTGTAGCTACCTCTGTGTCGGCAGTCGCTCGTCCATCCATAATTGTATACCACCTACCTGTGGTGGTTTTTTTTTTTCTATCTTCTTGATACTAGTAGCTTACTTTAGGAGTCTGCAGTGCTGACAGTGTCCAGCAGGTCCGTCATTATATAATATATACCTGTCCGGCTGCAGTAGTGATATATATATAGTAGTGATATATATATATTTTTATATCATTATCATCCAGTCTATATTAGCAGCAGATGCAGTACGGTAGTCCACGGCTGTAGCTACCTCTGTGTCGGCAGTCGCTCGTCCATCCATAAGTATACTAGTAACCATCCATCTCCATTGTTTACCTGAGGTGCCTTTTAGTTGTGCCTATTAAAATATGGAGAACAAAAATGTTGAGGTTCCAAAAATAGGGAAAGATCAAGATCGACTTCCACCTCGTGCTGAAGCTGCTGCCACTAGTCATGGCCGAGACGATGAAATGCCAGCAACGTCGTCTGCCAAGGCCGATGCCCAATGTCATAGTACAGAGCATGTAAAATCCAAAACACCAAATATCAGTAAAAAAAGGACTCAAAAATCTTAAATAAAATTGTCGGAGGAGAAGCGTAAACTTGCCAATATGCCATTTACCACACGGAGTGGCAAGGAACGGCTGAGGCCCTGGCCTATGTTCATGGCTAGTGGTTCAGCTTCACATGAGGATGGAAGCACTCAGCCTCTCGCTAGAAAAATGAAAAGACTCAAGCTGGCAAAAGCACAGCAAAGAACTGTGCGTTCTTCGAAATCACAAATCCACAAGGAGAGTCCAATTGTGTCGTTTGCGATGCCTGACCTTCCCAACACTGGACGTGAAGAGCATGCGCCTTCCACCATTTGCACGCCCCCTGCAAGTGCTGGAAGGAGCACCCGCAGTCCAGTTCCTGATAGTCAGATTGAAGATGTCAGTGTTGAAGTACACCAGGATGAGGAGGATATGGGTGTTGCTGGCGCTGGGGAGGAAATTGACCAGGAGGATTCTGATGGTGAGGTGGTTTGTTTAAGTCAGGCACCCGGGGAGAAACCTGTTGTCCGTGGGAGGAATAGGGCCATTGACATGCCTGGTGAAAATACCAAAAAAATCAGCTCTTCGGTGTGGAAGTATTTCAACAGAAATGCGGACAACATTTGTCAAGCCGTGTGTTGCCTTTGTCAAGCTGTAATAAGTAGGGGTAAGGACGTTAACCACCTCGGAACATCCTCCCTTATACGTCACCTGCAGCGCATTCATCATAAGTCAGTGACAAGTTCAAAAACTTTGGGCGACAGCGGAAGCAGTCCACTGACCAGTAAATCCCTTCCTCTTGTAACCAAGCTCACGCAAACCACCCCACCAACTCCCTCAGTGTCAATTTCCTCCTTCTCCAGGAATGCCAATAGTCCTGCAGGCCATGTCACTGGCAATTCTGACGAGTCCTCTCCTGCCTGGGATTCCTCCGATGCATCCTTGCGTGTAACGCCTACTGCTGCTGGCGCTGCTGTTGTTGCTGCTGGGAGTCGATGGTCATCCCAGAGGGGAAGTCGTACTCGTAAGACCACTTTTACTACTTCCACCAAGCAATTGACTGTCCAACAGTCCTTTGCGAGGAAGATGAAATATCACAGCAGTCATCCTGCTGCAAAGCGGATAACTGAGGCCTTGGCATCCTGGGCGGTGAGAAACGTGGTTCCGGTATCCATCATTACTGCAGAGCCAACTAGAGACTTGTTGGAGGTACTGTGTCCCCGGTACCAAATACCATCTAGGTTCCATTTCTCTAGGCAGGCGATACCGAAAATGTACACAGACCTCTGAAAAAGACTCACCAGTGTCCTAAAAAATGCAGTTGTACCCAATGTCCACTTAACCACGGACATGTGGACAAGTGGAGCAGGGCAGGCTCAGGACTATATGACTGTGACAGCCCACTGGGTAGATGTATAGACTCCCGCCGCAAGAACAGCAGCGGCAGCACCAGTAGCAGCATCTCGCATACGCCAACTCTTTCCTAGGCAAGCTACGCTTTGTATCACCGCTTTCCAGAATACGTACACTGCTAAAAACCTCTTACGGCAACTGAGGAAGATCATCGCAGAATGGCTTACCCCAATTGGACTCTCCTGTGGATTTGTGGCATCGGACAACGCCAGCAATATTGTGTGTGCATTAAATCTGGGCAAATTCCAGCACGTCCCATGTTTTGCACATACCTTGAATTTGGTGGTGCAGAATTATTTAAAAAACGAGAGGGGCGTGCAAGAGATGCTGTCGGTGGCCAGAAGAATTGCAGGACACTTTCGGCGTACAGGCACCACGTACAGAAGACTGGAGCACCACCAAAAACGCCTGAACCTGCCCTGCCATCATCTGAAGCAAGAAGTGGTAACGAGGTGGAATTCAACCCTCTATATGCTTCAGAGGTTGGAGGAGCAGCAAAAGGCCATTCAAGCCTATACAACTGAGCACGATATAGGAGGTGGAATGCACCTGTCTCAAGCGCAGTGGAGAATGATTTCAACATTGTGCAAGGTTCTGCAACCTTTTGAACTTGCCACACGTGAAGTCAGTTCAGACACTGCCAGCCTGAGTCAGGTCATTCCCCTCATCAGGCTTTTGCAGAAGAAGCTGGAGACATTGAAGGAGGAGCTAACACAGAGCGATTCCGCTAGGCATGTGGGACTTGTGGATGGAGCCCTTAATTCGCTTAACAAGGATTCACAGGTGGTCAATCTGTTGAAATCAGAGCACTACATTTTGGCCACCGTGCTCGATCCTAGATTTAAAACCTACCTTGGATCTCTCTTTCCGGCAGACACAAGTCTGCTGGGGTTCAAAGAACTGCTGGTGACAAAATTGTCAAGTCAAGCGGAACGCGACCTGTCAACATCTCCTCCTTCACATTCTCCCGCAACTGGGGGTGCGAGGAAAAGGCTCAGAATTCCGAGCCCACCCGCTGGCGGTGATGCAGGGCAGTCTGGAGCGACTGCTGATGCTGACATCTGGTCCGGACTGAAGGACCTGACAACGATTACGGACATGTCGTCTACTGTCACTGCATATGATTCTCTCCCCATTGAAAGAATGGTGGAGGATTATATGAGTGACCACATCTAAGTAGGCACGTCAGACAGTCCGTACTTATACTGGCAGGAAAAAGAGGCAATTTGGAGGCCCTTGCACAAACTGGCTTTATTCTACCTAAGTTGCCCTCCCACAAGTGTGTACTCCGAAAGAGTGTTTAGTGCCGCCGCTCACCTTGTCAGCAATCGGCGTACGAGGTTACATCCAGAAAATGTGGAGAAGATGATGTTCATTAAAATGAATTATAATCAATTCCTCCGTGGAGACATTGACCAGCAGCAATTGCCTCCACAAAGTACACAGGGAGCTGAGATGGTGGATTCCAGTGGGGACGAATTGATAATCTGTGAGGAGGGGGATGTACACGGTGATATATCGGAGGATGATGATGAGGTGGACATCTTGCCTCTGTAGAGCCAGTTTGTGCAAGGAGAGATTAATTGCTTCTTTTTTGGTGGGGGTCCAAACCAACCCGTCATTTCAGTCACAGTCGTGTGGCAGACCCTGTCACTGAAATGATGGGTTGGTTAAAGTGTGCATGTCCTGTTTATACAACATAAGGGTGGGTGGGAGGGCCCAAGGACAATTCCATCTTGCACCTCTTTTTTCTTTCATTTTTCTTTGCGTCATGTGCTGTTTGGGGAGTGTTTTTTGGAAGGGACATCCTGCGTGACACTGCAGTGCCACTCCTAGATGGGCCAGGTGTTTGTGTCGGCCACTTGGGTCGCTTATCTTACTCACACAGCTACCTCATTGCGCCTCTTTTTTTCTTTGCGTCATGTGCTGTTTGGGGAGTGTTTTTTGGAAGGGCCATCCTGCGTGACACTGCAGTGCCACTCCTAGATGGGCCAGATGTTTGTGTCGGCCACTTGGGTCGCTGAGCTTAGTCATCCAGCGACCTCAATGCAAATTTTAGGACTAAAAATAATATTGTGAGGTGTGAGGTGTTCAGAATAGACTGAAAATGAGTGGAAATAATGGTTATTGAGGTTAATAATACTTTGGGATCAAAATGACCCCCAAATTCTATGAATTAAACTGTTTTTTAGGGTTTTTTGAAGAAAAAAAAACCGAATCCAAAACACACCCGAATCCGACAAAAAAAATTCGGTGAGGTTTTGCCAAAACGCGTTCGAACCCAAAACACGGCCGCGGAACCGAACCCAAAACCAAAACACAAAACCCGAAAAATTTCCGGTGCTCATCACTAGGGGGTACCCCATATTTTTTTATATTTTTTTAACTATTTCATAACTTTTACAGACAGAAGAATACATGGATCTCACTGATCTCTGCATGCTTCTGTCAAGCTCGCCTATAAAAAGCTGGTCTATTTCTAGGTGAGTTTTTGGTAAGGTTTTGGTTATACTGGATTTATCACATTGGCCAAGTTGTATGTTTTCCATAGGAAAACAAATGAATGCAAGTTTGGCCTGTGTGAATTCCAGGATTGCAGGAAACGTGAGTTTGCATGTTCTTCATCCTATTACATTGTCTAAGTTGTAGAAATGTGCAAGTTTAGTGCTAAACTTGCACATTTTACAAACTCGGACATTATTACATTTCCCCCCAACTGTTTAGCCTTGCTAATAATAAGGGGAATTGCTCAGACAATGCTTGGAGCATACACTATTTTCTTCTATTAGTAACTAGGTGCTTCATCGCGCCCTACGGGCACTCTTCACACCGTCGGAAGGGGCTGCGCCTCTTTAACCACTGCAGAGACGCGGGACGTCGGGGAGGGGACACAAAGACGCGGGGCGGCGGGGAGGAGACAGACGGTGAGGGGACACAGAGATGCGGGGCGGGGACACAGACGCAGGGCGGGGACACAGACGCAGGGTGGCAGGGAGGGGATACAGAGAGGCGGGGCGGCAGGGAGGGGACGCAGAGAGGCGGGGCGGCAGGGAGGGGAGTCAGATTCGCGGGGCGGCAGGGAGGGGACGCAGAGACACGGGCGGCAGGGAGGGGACACAGAGACGCGGGGAGGGAGGGGACGCAGAGACGCAGGGTACCAGGGAGGGGACGCAGAGATGTGGGGCGGCAGGGAGGGGACGCAGAGAGGCGGGGCGGCGGGGAGGGGAGGCAGATACGCGGGGCGGCAGGGAAGGGACGCAGAGACGCGGGGCGGCAGGGAGCGGATGCAGAGAGGCAGGGCGGCAGGGAGGGGACGCAGAGACGCAGGGAGGGGACACAGACGCGGGGCAGCAGGGAGGGGACGCAGAGATGCGGGCGGCAGGGAGGGGACGCAGAGACGCGTGCGGCAGGGAGGGGACGCAGAGAGGCGGGCGGCAGAGAGGGGACGCAGAGAGGCGGGCGGCAGGGAGGGGACGCAGAGACGCGGGTGGCAGGGAGGGGACTCAGAGATGTGGGCGGCAGTGCGTCCCTGCAGAGACGCGGGCGGCAGAGAGGGGAGGCAGAGACGCGGGACGGCAAAGAGGGGACGCAGAGATGCGGGGTACCAGGGAGGGGACGCAGAGATGCGGGCGGCAGGGAGGGGACGCAGAGACGCGGGCGGCAGGGAGGGGACGTAGAGACGCGGGTGGCAGGGAGTGGACGCAGAGACGCAGGCGGCAGGGAGAGGACGCAGAGACGCAGGCGGCAGGGAGGGGACGCAGAGACGCGGGGCGGCAGGGAGGGGATAGAGAGACGTGGGGGGCAGGGAGGGGACGCAGAGACGCGGGTGGCAGGGAGGGGACGTAGAGACGCGGGTGGCAGGGAGGGGATGCAGAGACGCGGGCGGCAGGGAGAGGACGCAGAGATGCGGGCGGCAGGGAGGGGACGCAGAGACGCGGGGTGGCAGGTAGGGGACACAGAGACGTGTGGTGGCAGGGAGGGGACAGAGACGCGGGCGGCAGGGAGGGGATGCGGGGCGGCACGGAAGGGACACAGAGACGCGGGGCGGCAGGGAGGAAACGCAGAGACGCGGGGCGGCAGGGAGGGAACGCAGAGACGCGGGGCGGCAGGGAGGGAACGCAGAGACGCAGGGCGGCAGGGAGGGAACGCAGAGACGCGGGGCGGCAGGGAGGGAACGCAGAGATGCGGGGCGGCAGGGAGGAGATGCAGAGACGTGGGGCGACAGGGAGGGTACATGCACACAGCCACACACGCACAGTATACATGCACACAACACACACACAGTACACATGCATACAGCATATATACATACACACACAGCATACATAGTTACACACTATACATGCACACAGCATACTGTACATACACACAGTATACATGCACACACAGTACACATGCATACAGCATATATACATACACACACTATATATGCACACAGCAAACATACATAGTTACACACACACACACACACACACACACACACACACACTATACATGTACTTAGCATACATACATACATACATTAATACACACACACTATACATTTTACATAGCAATACACACATCCATTAACATTGAACAGAACCCCCTCCTCACCTTACACTACAGTGGGAGCCGAAAACAGCAGACACTGCCTCACGTAGCTCTGTCTCATGGCCCCTTGAACTGCCTGAGAGGAGCTGCGCGCTTCCGCTGTAGCTCCCCCTACAGGCAGCCAGTAGCGGCAGCAGCCAGGTTCACACTGTCACTCGGACAGTGTAAAGAGGAGGGAGCTGCTGCATAAGCTTCTCCTCATTTAGAAAAAAAAAATCAGACAGGAGCGCAGATGGATCGGAGACCAGGGGGGGTTTCTAGGTACTCGGAAACCCCCCCTGCGTGCGCGTATGTGGCTGGTGGGCGGATTATGTGTCTGCAGCTCCGTCCTGTTAGTGGTGTGCTGGGACAGGGGAGGAGCTGCTAACTCCGTCCACCACTGTGACTCCACCCAGCGTTAGAGGGCCAGGCACAGTCACAGGGCAAATATACAGTATAGGAGATAATTTGGATTAATATGTGATACAAATGAATGAGAATATAAACATATATTGACTGTGAATTCATTTTTAGAGTCAATTCTAAATTATTCCAACTACAGGATGTCTAAGACATATTGGGGAAATTTACTCGGAATTATGTCAATATGCTCCAAAAAAACAGTTCATTGGTTTTGAGCATTGAGGTGTGGTTTATATATGATTTTGTTGCAAATTTGTGTGCATTTGCAAAGACGATTCTTAGTAAATTTACAATTTCCATAGATAGCAACGTGATTTTGCCGATGTTTGTACTGATGGTGAGCAAACTTTATCTGACATTATCTATTACCTCCTTACCCATCAGATGTATGGAGAAGAACCCTAGTGCTGTTGGCACTAGGGCTGGTTGGAACAAGGATAGGGCAACACTTTTTTTTTGCCTGGCTCCACTTTCCTGGTGAAACCAGCCCTGTGCCAACTGGCCAAGGGCTGGTGGCATTATAGTGGCGATACACCCACATTGTGAGCTTCCCCTTTATGGTTCCATTGGCTGGTCAAGTTTAGTACTGATGAAGGAAAAATTGGGGGTGCAATTGCAGCTATTTTCCATCCGGTTACTTGTACTGTATGTTTCATTGGAGAAGATCGAGTTTTACTAAATCAGACCCTATTGTTTTCCTCCATCAAGGTTAAATTTAAATTGTATGTTAAATAAGTCATGTGCTCCAAGTTAATGTAGTTACTACCAGTGGTGGCTCAAGAGGTGGGGCTGAAGCACAGTGCAAAATTCAAATACGGGAGCTATACCAACTGCCAAACATCACTGGTCGGAACTCCCATGCAGTTGTTGTGGCTCACCTACTTGAATTTTGGACTGCGCTGCAGCCCCACTTCTGGAGCCACCTCTGGTTACTACTGTATCTTACTATCATGTGTCACAGAATCTCTCCAACACTGATAGAGTTTATGTACTGTAAATGACTAGCGAATTATCAATTACAGTAGACTATCTATAAAATGTGAGCTTTAACGGTTCCCACCTCTGACCCTCTGCTCCTTTTTGACCATCTTTCTCCTGAATTTTTTTTACATTTGAAAATATCTTTGATTTGCAAGTCATGCCTTGTACAAATCCCATCTCTTGGGGTGTGGCTGTTGTTTCGTCTTCTGTATTTTGCATATTGTAGTATCCTACAGGATTTAAGCCACACAGAAAGTAAACAAAAATAAATTATCTATGGATTTGAAGGTTTAGGAATTACGGGGGTAATTTCAAATTGATCGCAGCAGGAATTTTGTTAGCAGTTGGCCAAAACCATGTGCACTGCAGGGGAGGCAGATATAACATGTGCAGAGAGAGTTAGATTTGGGTGGGTTATTTTATTTCTGTGCAGGGTAAATACTGGCTGCTTTATTTTTACACTGCAAATTAGATTGCAGATTGAACACACCACACCCAAATCTAACTCTCTCTGTACATGTTAAATCTGCCTCCCCTGCAGTGCACATGGTTTTGGCCAACTGCTAACAAAATTCCTTCTGCGATCAACTTGGAATTACCCCTACATCTCCACTCCTTCAAGACTAAAGGATATCCATAGCCTCTTCTACAGTTTGGTGAAGCATTATCAATAAGGGTGCTGCTTCACTTGCTACTGAGATTCCGGGTAATTGATTTATACTTAAATTAGAAACTTTCTAGCAACAGTATATTAAATGTACTAAGCCATTACTGTCTGTCTGTCTGTCTGTCAGTCACACACAATAGACCAAAATTCCTTCTAGTTCTAGTTGTCAGCTCTACTGAAAATGATAAATGTCATTGTATTAAAAAGTTTTTGTTTTTGTAATAAAGATACTGTATTCTGTTTAGGTTAACCTTAGATCAGTTAATTCTTCAGTACACTTACTTGACGTAGAATACATTTACAGAAGAATAGGCATTTTTAATTACACAGCTTTTTTCCAATTGCAAAGTGAGATCATTTAAGTGCAAGGCTTGGGAGTGTTAACAGGAAACTCATTATTAGTGCGCAGACAATTTGACATCTAATACTAGTTGATGAGCTTCACTGGCAGAGGTAAAGATTACCTTTGTGATAACATGGAGAGATTTTCAGTAAATTAGGGCCAAAGGTCTTACAAGACTTTTGACTTGACACCAATTAAGTTGACAGTTGTGTATTTGTTGTACAGTGTTGGACATGGTGCAGTGTGTGTGATATGCTGTTACAGAACGATGCATGTAAAGCTAAGAGTGTTGTCTGCTGTAGTTTCAAAATAAGATTGTATACACTGTATGATCTGAC
Organism: Pseudophryne corroboree; assembly: GCF_028390025.1. NCBI lineage: Eukaryota > Metazoa > Chordata > Amphibia > Anura > Myobatrachidae > Pseudophryne > Pseudophryne corroboree. The sequence continues at coordinate 59,360,280 of NC_086454.1, read as the reverse complement.
ACTGTCCTCCATAAATTCTTACAATATTGTCATGAAATCAGTTTTAGGAAATGCAAGTAGTAGATTCTTTTTTGAGTGTGAACCTTACTATGGATACCTATTTTGAATAACAGAGATACTTAAGATGTGTGCCGGCATATTTTTTGCTAGTTTTGGTTCTGCATAAACCGTCTCACTGGTTTTGGATACAGATTTTTATTTATTTTTTTTAGAAAAAAAAATTGATAAAAACAGCTAAAGTCAGTTTGCAATCCAAACCGAATACAAAACACGAAATACAGATTTAAAATCCGAATTCTGAGCCACAGGAAGATTCAAAACAGAACTCAGTTCAGTTCGGATCTTCTCCGGAGATCCGGGCCAGGGTGTATATTTATTAACGTTTGATTTTCAGTTTTGAGAGATTTGCCATTCGAGTTCATTTGATTTTGAATTTGGAGATTTACAAAATGCAAATCGAATGTCAAATCAAACCTAAAACCAAATTCAACTCAAATCCCACACAAAATTGTATTTCTGAAAAACATCTATGTTTTCCCATACTCAAATATAGGATCCCCTCATTTAATAAAATGTAATTGCAAATCAATTCAAATTGAACTCTAAATTGGACTTCAAATCCCCAAATGAATAGAATAATTAGAGACATTCGATTTGAGCTTCTAAACACCATTCAATTGGTTGGAAATGATTCTGATGACTGTAGAAGTTTTCACAAGCATATGGGGCAGTTTGGCTATAGGAATAATGGCTTCTCAAGGTTATAATAAGCTGTGCACCCACCTGCAAAACACCACCAGAGTGAGAGAGCCCAGGACCATCAATCAGAGCAACACATAGCACATGTGTGTAAACATAGGCTTTATACCTACTGTATTTCATGAATGTGCAGGTGGCCTACGTTGCAAAACTAAAAATCATGAGTGTTTTGACTGTCTATCCTGGTTCTATGATGCCTATATCCTCAGCATTTCATCCCTGTTTGCAAAATTTGAGGGAGGTCAAATGCCAGAGGGATGGTTGTTGAGTCCGTTTTCTGTATGTGTTAATGAAGCAGCTAATAGTTCTTATTACTATATTATTTTAACTCATTTCCACCACCCCCAATAGGTGATGTCGGCTATGGCTGTTGCTCCTGGCTTCTGACTCCATTGTCAGATCAGCAAACTCCTGTTGACCTTAATATAGCCATCTGATCCATGACAGCATACACCTTTAGGCTATTAAAAACAAGGTTGATAAAACAAAAGGCATATTACTATATAATCTGGCAAAAGTGATATTGTGCTCTGCTGCTGTCTTTTGCATAATTGCGCATAAAATCAACCACTGCCCCAGATTATACAATAAACAGCAAGCAGGCAGAGGTTTTGTTACCAATAACTGACTATGTGAGCACAAAAAGTAGAAGGCAGACAGGAAGGCAAATTAGGGATATGCTTATTACCAACTATTACTGTATTTTTTAAAATTAAATATTACAAAACTAGATGTTCTATCCATTCTTCACATGGGAGTTTCTGATTTTCATGGTTGTAAATATAAATGAGTGTTGAAAATTTGGTAAATCTATAGAGATGTAAATTTGAGACGTCTTTATGTAAGTAAATATTAATCCATGGTTCTTGGCGTTACCTGAGGAGCACCCGTAGCAGATACAGGAAAAGGTGACAGGACCATTTTTGTAGTTTATTAAATTCTACACACTGGAGGTGCATTCCAAATTTTGTTCCGATTGGCTGTTTGGGCGTTATCGTTCATGCAATGCAAGCCACGCATCGTAATGACGTCCTGTTCATCCCTTTAGGGGAGTTTTTTTAAAATTCGAATTACGTAGTTTTCCTATTTCCCATCTGAAGAATACCTACGCTAAATTTCAGCTTCCTAACATATTGGGAAGTAAGGGGATTAGTGATCAGTCAGTTAGTAAGTGAGTGAAAGAAATGGTAAAAAGTGACAGGATAATTTTTGTAGTTTATGAAATTCTACACACTGGAGGTGCAATCCAAATTTTCATCCGATTGTCTGTTTGGCATTATCAGTCTCGCAACGTAGTGCAGTCCAGGTCCCCCCCTTTTTCCACTATATTTGTGTATATTGTACACTGGAAGGCAAGGCTTCCTTCCTCTGGTATTGGCACTCCTCCCATTCACCCTCAGGTGTTTTAATTAGCTGGGTTCCTGCATTTCAGATCACACATTGATAAGGCCCTATTTAGAGGTAAGTCCTGAATAAATTTATAGAATGTGATAGTATTAGGAATGTTAGGGACCCATGTGATGAAGTCACCTGGCCGCGGTACATGGGCCCGCATATTTGCGCAAATGTGTGCTAAGAACTTCAATTATACTACATGTTAATTGTGAGGGTTTATTTAAATTATTTTTACTATCCGTGTTCTTAGTGCTAGGAGTGTGCATCTGCATCTCTCTTTCTCCAGCATAGTATTAGAAGCGCAAGCCTTGCATTGGTAATGATGTCATTATGTCAACCCCCTTTTCATCCCCTTAGGGGAGTTTTTTTTTAATTCTAATTACGTAGTTTTCCTATTTCCCACCTGAAGAATACATTCAGTATGTTACATTTCAGCTTCCTAACATATCTGGAAGTAAGAGAATTAGTGATGAGTCAGTCAGTCAGTCAGTGAGTGTGGACTTTCGCATATATATATATATATATATATATATATATTGATTGTATTCTTCAGTTAGGTGTTCATGTATAAAACAGTGCAAATAGAGAGTTTCCCCTTTAATTTGTGTACATGTGATACATTTGGCCCAATAGAAGGGATATAGAAATTCTGTAAGGTTTGCATTCGATTCTGCATTCGATTTTAATAGGGATTTGAGGTTCGATTTTGGAAGGGTCTTCATAAACTGAACACAAACTCCCTTCTTAAAATTGATTAAATTGAATGCAATTTGAAAATTAAACGCAAAATCGATTATTAGTAAATGGAGGATTTTTCAAGGGAATTTGCAGTTCAATAAGAATCAATATCAGTTGATTTTTAAGATTCAATGATGAGTAATTGCTGTGTGTCCTTATGAGTTAACAAATCTCAAAAGAAAAAATAAACTTTATTCAATGGACTTATACCCTCTCTGGTGGATGGTTACACATCCTTTAGCAGCGAGCCATTTTATTGGCTTCTCTGTTTTATATTCCCTGGTGGGCCTTTTTGTGCTTTGGATTGCAGTGGAACTTAAAATGTTTCTCTTACTAAAAAGCAGTGTCAATTTGATGAGCTCATGTTACCCCAGGATATGTTTGACTAAACCTCCCCATTTACTATGATAAACAGTGATATCCACTATCACTTAATGAAACATGCTAAATAAATGGGTTTCATTATTTCCGATGGGAACCGCTATAATAGTTTGTTTATTTCCAGTCTAAGGGCCTGATTCAGATATACAAATGGATTTAGTAAGTACAGTGGGGTGGTCAGTGCACACAGGGCATGGGGTATGTAGGTTGGGGGAAAAAGAGGGGGGGTTAAAAGTTGTGAGAATAAGAATGTGAAGTGGCGGGTTATATGTGTAGTGGCTATCAATGTATCCACAGCCTAAAATGTATGTTATGTATTTCTAACAAACTTCACAACTAATGGATATTTGTAAAAAATGGATAATGATTTTATTGTAAAAATATCAGAAAAATTGGAAAGATTACTGCTCATGCAAAAAAAATCATGAATTCGTGTCATCAGGTGAGTCCTGCAGACTACCCTTTTGCTGTATACTATCCTGTTGGTAAACAAGTATTACAAGGGTCCCCTATGTGGGGAAAATGTCAGGTGAACTTTTAGAGAACACCTTTACCATAGACTCTTATACGAGCCTATGCACCTTGTATATAATCACCAAAGTGGTGGTAGGTATGATGTAATGTTCTGGCACTGCTAGGTGTTTGACTGGTGCGGCGTCCCGCAAGTCATACCTTATGTCTGTGTATATACCATTGGGAAACAGGGTACCAGGCTTGTTGTTAATACTTACCGCCGGGGATGCATTCTGCGCACCTAGGCCGGCTCAGCTTCTGTCCCTTTTCCCTCTGATATGCCGCTTGTCTCTTAGGTGCGTGTCTGTCCGTTCACCATTTCAGTTTGGCAGCCGCTGGTTTCCCCGGGTCGTTCTCCGCTAGTTCCAGTTGCTGCGGTCACGTGATCCGGTGCTGTACCGTGTAGCTTTTCATGGGCTTTCTCTCTCTGGCCAGGGAGGGAGAAAGACAGCGTTCAGGGTGTATGTGTCCTTGTTCATTCGTGGGCTTGGTACCAACGCGTTTCAGCAACTCAGTGCCTTTTTCTAGGATGCTAGAAATGGATTTAGCCAAAATTGGGATCAGGCGCAAAATAGGGATGTTGTTCTAATTGAGCTGCTGCTATAAAAACAGGGTTAGTCACACCTGTATAACTAGAACAACAAAGAATACACAGTAGCAGCGCTTAACATGTATAACCAATGAATGAGATTAAAAAGGGAGATTTATGACACATAGAGATGGATGGATTGAAAGGTAATGATAAAACATTTAATAAAAAAAAACACATAAATGTATTTAAATGACATAAAAAATTCAGAATCACCAATAGGAGCTGCTTTGACACTAGTGTCCATTCCTTAAATAACATGGACTGCAGATAGGTATAGAAATGATAGTGTTGTAGGGCTGATGGCACAGTCCAAATATAACGTTACCAAAGGGGAGTCCGCTGGAGGTGAAGGTACCCTGATTTAGGTCCCTGGAAGGGGTGATGGTCGCGGGGTCCTGAGTCCTCACTAGAGTGCGGTGTCCTTGGTGCAAAGCAGATGTGAATCGGCACCAGTGGTGAAATCATACACCAATTTTTGTATGCACAATGTAGTTGAGAGTCCAATAAAGGTCCGGGCACATCTAGAGCAGCTTCCAATAAGGAATAAGTGATCTGGAATAACACCGACGCGTTTCGCTGCAGGTCCTGCAGTTTTTTCAAAGGTGATCTAGTAAGTATACAAGTTGGGTATTTATACCCTTAATGGCTGCCAATTAGCCAGCACCTGTTCAATCCAACCTTCTCAACTGGAATGGACACTAGTGTTAAATCAGCTCCTATTGGTGATTCTGAATTTTAGATGCAATTTAAATACATTTATGTGTTTTTTTTAAATTAAATGTTTTATCATTACCTTTCAATCCATCCATCTCTATGTGTCATAAATCTCCCTTTTTAATCTCATTCATTGGATATACACGTTAAGTGCTGCTACTGTGTACTCTTTGTTGTCCTGATTCAGATATGTACAGTATTGCACAGCTGCAGAGAATCGGCTGCACAATACTGTACAAACGATATGCTAATGCAGCCGGCGGTGACTGTAGGAAAAAAATAACATGCCTCCTACGTGCATCACAGATCCGAGTTCTGCATTCAAAGGTGCAGCATCGGATCTCCATCATGACCATTGATCGATCTTCGCAACCCTCGGCCATATGAGTAACAGAAGCATTGGAGAGATATGTTAAGTACTATACATTGGGCCTAATTTAGACCTGATCGCTAGGCTGCGTTTTTGTACAGTGGGCGATCAGGTCTAAATGGCGCATGCGTATGCACCGCAATGCACAGGCACATCGCACGGGTACAAAGTGGATCGCATTTTCACTGCAACTGTATATTACATATTAGATAAATCAATGGTAGGAATTCTGATATATAGACTGTTCTTGTATTTTCATGATGCTTAAAGTATCAAGATAGACTTGATATAACCCAATTCTATACGTTAAAGTCAACATCCTACATTAAAGGCAAAATAGTGAAAAATCGCTATAGGGAGAGTGTAACTGAATCATTAATAATATAAAAATTCACAAAAAATTATTTCTGTGTTTTTAATTACAAAAAGTACATAAAACAACAATACATTCACTTATTTATTTCCCTCTGGTTTGGATAATATTACAATTCATCAGTTCCCTGTTAATCACAACCAGTGCAAAACTCATTTAATAGTGCAAAGTTCTTTCAAAACAGTGCCAGGCAACCTAGCTCTCAAGAAACAATCCGTATTTACGGTTCCGTCAAATTAGGAGCATGTCTCTTTAAATTTAAAATGAAAATTGCTGGTTCAGTTTGCAAACAGGGGAGAGTGCTACCTGGTTCGCCAATATGCACTGTGCTAGACCCTTTTTCCCAGTTGCTGACGGATCAACCCAGCAGCTTCTGGGAGTACCTAACGGACGGAGGGCACTTAATGATAAGTATACAGTTTTGCACTGTCCTCAACCTCCTTAAATTAAAATTTACCTCATCAATGGTAAATTTAAACACAGCAGATTTTACCAGTGTCCCCGGCCGAAAGTGAAGCATATATACGGTATAAGCACTTTTCTTTAGTCCAGGTTTGTATTCTCCAGGGAGCAGATGCTTTATGCAGTAGTGTGCCATAGAGATTATCTTTGAGTCCTACATATTTGTCCCCTTCAGATTGCAATCTATGCATGCTAGTTTCCAACACTGTACATTTAAATGGAAAGAGTGTCAGACTGGGGCATGAAGGACCCACCAGGAAAATGCAATCCCAGGGGCTTACTAAGGGGCGTTGCCATATTCTGGAAGGGGTGTGGCCAAGTGACCAGAGAGGAGTGGTCAGCCATTATAGGCACCACCTACCATAGTATATAAAGAAAAAGAGCTCTTCCTCTCTGCCCACTTCAAGCTGTTGGGTATGTGCCTGGGTTACACAGGGAGAGAACAGTAAGATATGATCCAGATACAAATAATGACCCCGGTAGAGTGGCAGATACACATACTGCCCCCAGTAAAGTGCCAGATACAAATATTGACCCCAGTAGAGTGCCAGATACACATTCTGCCCCAGTATAGCGTCAGATACACATATTGACCCCACTAGAGTGCCAGATACACATAATGACCCCAGTAGATTGCCAGATACACATAATGACCCCAGTAGAAAGCCAGATACACATATGCCCCCAGCAGTGCCAGATACACATACGCCCCCAGCAGTGACAGACACAAATACGCCTCCAGCAGTGCCAGATACACATAAGCCCCCAGTAGTGTCAGATACACATAAGCCCCCAGTAGTGTCAGATACACATGAGCCCCCAGCAGTACCAGATACACATAAGCCCCCAGTAGTGTCAGATACACATAAGCCCCCAGCAGTGCCAGATACACATGAGCCCCCAGCAGTACCAGATACACATACCCCCCAGTAGTGCACTGCCAGATACCCAAATGCCCCCAGTAGTGCAGTGACAGATACACATACCCCCCAGAACTGCAGTGACAGATACACATACCCCCCAGTACTGCAGTGACAGATACACATACCCCCCAATAGTACAATGAGAGATTACACACACTCCCCATCTGTGCCAGTTACACATTCTGCCCCAACAGTGCTGCTTATATATATATATATATATATTACTAGCCTGTCATGCAGAACCAGACAAGGCAGCTAGCCTGCTATTGACATCCGTCATCTGTGGTCCCAAACATATAGACATCACGGGCGGCACACTGAACAGCTCACAGTAGCTGGGGGAGGCTCCCAATATTGACAGCACAGGAGGACCCCCTCATCTGTCAAACCAGAGGGTCCCCTCAGCCCCCTCCCGCTTGTGGTGCCCGCTGACCGCACTCACCAGCTCCTGCGGACCATGACGGTGGGATCCACAGCAGGACTGTTCAGCGCAGTGTGACGTCATGGCGCTGCTAGACATCATGATGCTACAAACCGCAGTGCTTCTCTGGGAACGGAGCCTGCCACCTGCCTGGCTAAGTCCCTGCCCCCTGCAGGCATGGGCATGGCTATCAACTGGCAGGACCTACCGGTGGATCCCTCAATACCCTAGCATGCCTGTACGAGCCTGAATGGAAACATGTTACAGGGAAACTGTGACCATTAATAACAGTTTTAATTGGCAACCTTATACACTCATAGGTAGCATTGTCAAAACTGGGGTTGTTGGATTTGTTTCACACAGTAAAGTGTTAGTGCTGGCAGTGTTGAATCATGGGGGGATATTTATCAAAGCTTGGAGATAGATAAAGAGCTAAAGGAGGATATTTATCACAGCTTGGAGAGAGATACAATAGAGAGATAACATATCAACTAATCAGCTTCTGTCATTTTCCATGCACAGCCTGTAAAATTGTGCTAATGCACTTCCTGCTTCACCTCATTACCGAGTAGAAGCAGGAACCTACACCAAAAAGATGTTTCCATTTTCTCTGCTGAAGCAGGGGAGTAAAAACTGCCTCCACCGGCAATCGCTGTCAGCCTCTCCCCACGACTGGCCCCACTGAGCATGTGCAAGATCTCGCTACTCTCGCGAGATCACCTGTGCAGCCCAGACCCGCAGCTGCCGCAGCCAGGGACAGTGCTGTGATTTATAGTCAATGTCACCAGTAGCTGTCAAAATCAATAGCTGAAGGTGTCGGAATGGTCAGTGCAACTGATCGTTCATACATTGCCCCCATACATCGGCATACTATCTTTCAGATATTAGACACAGCAGATTGAACACTGATTCTAAATCTAATGTGGCTGATGGCATTGATTTTATAGTAGGAAAAATTGTGATAATATTGTACATTTTCTAAACCTCCTACAATAAATGTTATGCAAATACTGATGACCTGCACACCTACTCCTCCTAGCATGTGCGGGGACTGTGTATAGCACAGTGTTGGCCTGCTTGGGCTTTCCGCAATTGAATACGCAAATGGGTCTTCATTGTTCATGTACCAGCGTCTTTATGTGCTTAGGAGAACAAACCATAGGAGCCCCAGTCTCCCCACCTTCAGGTGCTGAAGTTGCTGCACTCATGGCGGTTGTTCGGCCACTGCTGCTATAACTCCACTGCACAGATAGTAAAACCAGAAAATAAAACACAAACACAGTAAAAAACGCTCTATGTGAATTTCTCCCTGTGCAGGTTCCATAAATCCTGCTCATGTTGGTTTTTAAAAAAATATTTTTCCACTTTGCATAATTTGTTTCCAATATGGTCATATGCATGCAATTTTAAAAGCCAAGCATATTTTATGAATGCTCCTTATCATGTCTGAGCTGACCTTTGCAGTGATATTGAGCCAATCAAATATTGATAAATATGCAATGTTGAACGATCAAACATAGAAATGCTTGACATACGGAAGGGCTGTAATTAGATAACACCCAGCATCAGCAGCAAAACAAACCATGAGTCATGCCTAGTACAGAATTTGATTTCGGTCTCTCTTTTATGTTGGGCAGACTCATTTGATGGATTTGTTGATAGTTATAGGCTCAGTTTAAACTCAAGTTATCAGTGTGAATGCTCTGCCAGCTCTTTACTTTGTTTCATCCTTGAGTATTGAATATGCAAGTCCAACCGCAGGCCTCCAGAAAATCCATTCTGCGTGGTTACATGTGGCTAAAAGTACAGTATCTTGTGCTTGCATACCCTGGGATGAAGATAAACAGCATGCAAATACAAATAGTTTAAAGAGCTGCAACACAAATCCATTAAGTGGTTAACACACAAATAGCAAATCAGATGGATTACATGGGAACCTCACTTCTGTTGTCTGCTTGTGCATTGTCCCAAACAAGTTTCTTACTGTCATTTTTTTCAAACCCAGCTTGTAACATGGCAGTTAGGAGCTGATTGGCTGTACTTTATCACCGCGCAATTTATCACTCTCCAAGGCTTCATAAATATAGGCCATAGTTACTATGTCAACATTCAGAAAATTGTCACTGTAATGCCAACAGCTTCAGGATGTGGGTTAATTTGCAGATAGGGTTAGTCTGCAGTTAGATTTAGGAAGAGGCTGCACTTATTGTTAGGGTTAGGGTAAAATTGTACTGTCGTCATGCATAATGTCGATATGTTTAACTTATCGACATTATGGTACTGTCAACATTGTCGATGTCAAACATCAATATTGTGACCATGTTGACATCCTGAATGCCAATAAGGTATGCCACACACTCTGCAAGGAGCAAAGAGAAAGTAACATTAGCAACATATTTTATAATTGATTCACTTGGAGCAGGGCCGTAACTGGGGGCGGACTAAGGGGGCATGCGCCCCGGGTGCAGGACTTGAGGGGGCACCAAGGAGTTACAGAGGAGCAGGGTTTTTTGTTTTGTTTTTTACCGGCAGTGCTGTGCTGCTCTAGCGAGACAGCAGACAGCTCCCGGGGCAATGGCTCTGACCAACCTGTCTGCCCACAGCTGGCGCCGATGCTGTGCGGGTTAGCTCCAGTTCCTGGAATCTCTACTATGGGGATGTAGTATTTAGGGGATGTAGTATAGTGATGTAGTGCAGTGTATAGGGGAATGTAGTGCATTGATGAAGTGTTATGATATAGTGCACTGCATGGGGACACTCAGAGGAGCATGTAGTTGAACACACTGGCGGGGCATGTGACACATTGGGCATTTGGGGCACATAAGGGAATATTGTCCAATAGTATTCCCTTTTTAAAAAAATTCTGATAATCTGATTATTTAAATCTGACAGGGTGGCGTAAATCCTAGTTTTGGCCCTGCTTGGAGATAGGATACTAATAAAGAGGAAGACAAAAGGATTAAAAGGAATTATATTTGAAATAAAAGTGTTTTAAAAAATGCTCTTGCCAGCAATAGATGATTCCTCAACAGTACATTCTTTACTGTAGACCACTATCCAGCACCCATTACCTAAGGTTTGCTGGGATGGTCCTCAGTGCTACTCAGCACAGAAATTGTTGTCTGTAGAGGGCATTTTGCATGGTATTTATAGACCTTGGAATTTCAGCCCATGGTGTTAAGTTTTGTATAAGGAGCACCACATGGTGTCTTGGTTTCCCTGTTATAGTGTGACCATCCTAGGGAAGCCAATCCCAGGCCATTTTTTTCAATCCCGGGTAAAAAATGGCCAATCCCGGGATTCCCAGGATACCCGGGATTGTCTTTTAACTATGTGGCCACCTGTAAAGAAAGCTCAACTTTTACTTAGGATGGGATGCACTATGCATGGCACTTATGGGGTACAATAAAATTGTAATTGTAATTAGAATTGCAAAGGATAACTCTTCCAAACAGAGCAGTCCTTTGCGACAAATGGACTTCTGTGTTTATGACCAATAGATGCATTAAAAAGTCCATAGGCGTCCATTAGTCCTTGTAAATGGCATTGCCTAATGGGTCCAAGCTCCTGAAAGTATTGCATTGCGGAGCTTAGTACCTATGGGAAAAGCAACCAAATTTCAGAAAAATTTCAGTTTTCAGCGTTTTGGATGCATTTTTCTTTTAGTACATCCCACACTTTATCACAAGTAATTGAGCAGAATCTTGTCCATCTCAGCATCCAAATAACAATTCTACACGGAGCCATTTCTATTTAAACTCCACCAGCCAATGTTAGCTATTCATAGTACTTGTGGCCCTCACAGAGGCTTCTCTCAAGCTGTACTCATACTATTATACCCATGCCCAAACCCAGGCTCAGCCAAAACTTGAAGAACACATGCAGTACAAAGTGCAAAGATTCTTTTTCGGTCTTTGACCCATCTGACTAAAGGTAGGGGAGAGACTTAACCAAAACTGCAAAGTAAGTAATTGGGTTTTCTTTTTAATGCGCTTGGATGTTTTTGAATCAGTTTTTTTGTTCCTGTTCACCGTTTACAACCGTTTACAGGTTCTGTCCATATTTACAATATGCTGCAATTGTTATCTGTCACTTTCAGTTTTGAAACTAATGAACACATGGATAATAATAAAAATTACTGTATATGCCACTTAATATATTCTTTTAATATCTTATGTAATTGATAAAAAAAAACTCCCATTTGAACATCATCCTTTAGCAAAAGTTGTTCCTCGGTATAAAAATGCAAGCACAAAGAAATACGTTAAATGACTAATAGCTTCTCTGAAATGGTCCACATCTGATGTTCAGCCATTTCTTACTTATCTAATGAAGGAGATAGGAGGGGAGCAGTCAGTTAATATCCTTTGCAAAGGTGACAGGGCTTAGAAGGAGCAGGCGTATGTGACTGTAAATGAGCAATTATCAAACTGAAAAGCCTTAATTATTAGACCTTTATCAAGCCGTGTCATTATGTTTTAATCTTACAAAGCTTTAAAGTGTCAAATGCTGACAGAAACTAGAGATGAGCGCCTGAAATTTTTCGGGTTTTGTGTTTTGGTTTTGGGTTCGGTTCCGCGGCCGTGTTTTGGGTTCGAACGCGTTTTGGCAAAACCTCACCGAATTATTTTTGGCGGATTCGGGTGTGTTTTGGATTCGGGTGTTTTTTTCAAAAAACCCTAAAAAACAGCTTAAATCATAGAATTTGGGGGTAATTTTGATCCCAAAGTATTATTAACCTCAAAAAACATAATTTACACTCATTTTCAGCCTATTCTGAACACATCACACCTCACAATATTATTTTTAGTCCTAAAATTTGCACCGAGGTCGCTGTGTGAGTAAGATAAGCGACCCTAGTGGCCGACACAAACACCGGGCCCATCTAGGAGTGGCACTGCAGTGTCACGCAGGATGGCCCTTCCAAAAAACCCTCCCCAAACAGCACATGACGCAAAGAAAAAAAGAGGCGCAATGAGGTAGCTGTGTGAGTAAGATTAGCGACCCTAGTGGCCGACACAAACACCGGGCCCATCTAGGAGTGGCACTGCAGTGTCACGCAGGATGGCCCTTCCAAAAAACCCTCCCCAAACAGCACATGACGCAAAGAAAAAAAGAGGCGCAATGAGGTAGCTGTGTGAGTAAGATTAGCGACCCTAGTGGCCGACACAAACACCGGGCCCATCTAGGAGTGGCACTGCAGTGTCACGCAGGATGGCCCTTCCAAAAAACCCTCCCCAAACAGCACATGACGCAAAGAAAAAAAGAGGCGCAATGAGGTAGCTGACTGTGTGAGTAAGATTAGCGACCCTAGTGGCCGACACAAACACCGGGCACATCTAGGAGTGGCACTGCAGTGTCACGCAGGATGTCCCTTCCAAAAAACCCTCCCCAAACAGCACATGACGCAAAGAAAAAAAGAGGCGCAATGAGGTAGCTGTGTGAGTAAGATTAGCGACCCTAGTGGCCGACACAAACACCGGGCCCATCTAGGAGTGGCACTGCAGTGTCACGCAGGATGTCCCTTCCAAAAAACCCTCCCCAATCAGCACATGATGCAAAGAAAAAGAAAAGAAAAAAGAGGTGCAAGATGGAATTATCCTTGGGCCCTCCCACCCACCCTTATGTTGTATAAACAAAACAGGACATGCACACTTTAACCAACCCATCATTTCAGTGACAGGGTCTGCCACACGACTGTGACTGATATGACGGGTTGGTTTGGACCCCCCCCAAAAAAGAAGCAATTAATCTCTCCTTGCACAAACTGGCTCTACAGAGGCAAGATGTCCACCTCATCTTCACCCTCCGATATATCACCGTGTACATCCCCCTCCTCACAGATTATCAATTCGTCCCCACTGGAATCCACCATCTCAGCTCCCTGTGTACTTTGTGGAGGCAATTGCTGCTGGTCAATGTCTCCGCGGAGGAATTGATTATAATTCATTTTAATGAACATCATCTTCTCCACATTTTCTGGATGTAACCTCGTACGCCGATTGCTGACAAGGTGAGCGGCGGCACTAAACACTCTTTCGGAGTACACACTTGTGGGAGGGCAACTTAGGTAGAATAAAGCCAGTTTGTGCAAGGGCCTCCAAATTGCCTCTTTTTCCTGCCAGTATAAGTACGGACTGTGTGACGTGCCTACTTGGATGCGGTCACTCATATAATCCTCCACCATTCTATCAATGTTGAGAGAATCATATGCAGTGACAGTAGACGACATGTCCGTAATCGTTGTCAGGTCCTTCAGTCCGGACCAGATGTCAGCATCAGCAGTCGCTCCAGACTGCCCTGCATCACCGCCAGCGGGTGGGCTCGGAATTCTGAGCCTTTTCCTCGCACCCCCAGTTGCGGGAGAATGTGAAGGAGGAGATGTTGACAGGTCGCGTTCCGCTTGACTTGACAATTTTGTCACCAGCAGGTCTTTCAACCCCAGCAGACCTGTGTCTGCCGGAAAGAGAGATCCAAGGTAGGCTTTAAATCTAGGATCGAGCACGGTGGCCAAAATGTAGTGCTCTGATTTCAACAGATTGACCACCCGTGAATCCTTGTTAAGCGAATTAAGGGCTGCATCCACAAGTCCCACATGCCTAGCGGAATCGCTCCGTGTTAGCTCATTCTTCAATGCCTCCAGCTTCTTCTGCAAAAGCCTGATGAGGGGAATGACCTGACTCAGGCTGGCAGTGTCTGAACTGACTTCACGTGTGGCAAGTTCAAAGGGCATCAGAACCTTGCACAACGTTGAAATCATTCTCCACTGCACTTGAGACAGGTGCATTCCATCTCCTATATCGTGCTCAATTGTATAGGCTTGAATGGCCTTTTGCTGCTCCTCCAACCTCTGAAGCATATAGAGGGTTGAATTCCACCTCGTTACCACTTCTTGCTTCAGATGATGGCAGGGCAGGTTCAGTAGTTTTTGGTGGTGCTCCAGTCTTCTGTACGTGGTGCCTGTACGCCGAAAGTGTCCCGCAATTTTTCTGGCCACCGACAGCATCTCTTGCACGCCCCTGTCGTTTTTTAAAAAATTCTGCACCACCAAATTCAAGGTATGTGCAAAACATGGGACGTGCTGGAATTTGCCCATATTTAATGCACACACAATATTGCTGGCGTTGTCCGATGCCACAAATCCACAGGAGAGTCCAATTGGGGTAAGCCATTCCACGATGATCTTCCTCAGTTGCCGTAAGAGGTTTTCAGCTGTGTGCGTATTCTGGAAAGCGGTGATACAAAGCGTAGCCTGCCTAGGAAAGAGTTGGCGTTTGCGAGATGCTGCTACTGGTGCCGCCGCTGCTGTTCTTGCGGCGGGAGTCCATACATCTACCCAGTGGGCTGTCACAGTCATATAGTCCTGACCCTGCCCTGCTCCACTTGTCCACATGTCCGTGGTTAAGTGGACATTGGGTACAACTGCATTTTTTAGGACACTGGTGAGTCTTTTTCTGACGTCCGTGTACATTCTCGGTATCGCCTGCCTAGAGAAGTGGAACCTAGATGGTATTTGGTAACGGGGGCACACTGCCTCAATAAATTGTCTAGTTCCCTGTGAACTAACGGCGGATACCGGACGCACGTCTAACACCAACATAGTTGTCAAGGACTCAGTTATCCGCTTTGCAGTAGGATGACTGCTGTGATATTTCATCTTCCTCGCAAAGGACTGTTGAACAGTCAATTGCTTACTGGAAGTAGTACAAGTGGGCTTACGACTTCCCCTCTGGGATGACCATCGACTCCCAGCGGCAACAACAGCAGCGCCAGCAGCAGTAGGCGTTACACGCAAGGATGCATCGGAGGAATCCCAGGCAGGAAAGGACTCGTCAGACTTGCCAGTGACATGGCCTGCAGGACTATTGGCATTCCTGGGGAAGG
The DNA here is from genome assembly GCF_028390025.1 of Pseudophryne corroboree. Lineage (NCBI taxonomy): Eukaryota > Metazoa > Chordata > Amphibia > Anura > Myobatrachidae > Pseudophryne > Pseudophryne corroboree. The sequence continues at coordinate 59,344,755 of NC_086454.1, read as the reverse complement.
AGGAAATTGACACTGAGGGAGTTGGTGGGGTGGTTTGCGTGAGCTTGGTTACAAGAGGAAGGGATTTACTGGTCAGTGGACTGCTTCCGCTGTCACCCAAAGTTTTTGAACTTGTCACTGACTTATTATGAATGCGCTGCAGGTGACGTATAAGGGAGGATGTTCCGAGGTGGTTAACGTCCTTACCCCTACTTATTACAGCTTGACAAAGGGAACACACGGCTTGACACCTGTTGTCCGCATTTCTGGTGAAATACCTCCACACCGAAGAGCTGATTTTTTTGGTATTTTCACCTGGCATGTCAACGGCCATATTCCTCCCACGGACAACAGGTGTCTCCCCGGGTGCCTGACTTAAACAAACCACCTCACCATCAGAATCCTCCTGGTCAATTTCCTCCCCAGCGCCAGCAACACCCATATCCTCCTCATCCTGGTGTACTTCAACACTGACATCTTCAATCTGACTATCAGGAACTGGACTGCGGGTGCTCCTTCCAGCACTTGCAGGGGGCATGCAAATAGTGGAAGGCGCATGCTCTTCACGTCCAGTGTTGGGAAGGTCAGGCATCGCAAACGACACAATTGGACTCTCCTTGTGGATTTGGGATTTCAAAGAACGCACAGTTCTTTGCGGTGCTTTTGCCAGCTTGAGTCTTTTCAGTTTTCTAGCGAGAGGCTGAGTGCTTCCATCCTCATGTGAAGCTGAACCACTAGCCATGAACATAGGCCAGGGCCTCAGCCGTTCCTTGCCACTCCGTGTGGTAAATGGCATATTGGCAAGTTTACGCTTCTCCTCCGACAATTTTATTTTAGGTTTTGGAGTCCTTTTTTTTCTGATATTTGGTGTTTTGGATTTGACATGCTCTGTACTATGACATTGGGCATCGGCCTTGGCAGACGACGTTGCTGGCATTTCATCGTCTCGGCCATGACTAGTGGCAGCAGCTTCAGCACGAGGTGGAAGTGGATCTTGATCTTTCCCTAATTTTGGAACCTCAACTTTTTTGTTCTCCATATTTTATAGGCAGAACTAAAAGGCACCTCAGGTAAACAATGGAGTTGGATGGATTGGATAGTTTACTAGTATACAATTATGGACGGACTGCCACGGTTAGGTGGTATAAAAAAACCACGGTTAGGTGGTATATATTATAATAATAATACAATTATGGATGGACGGACTGCCTGCCGACTGCCGACACAGAGGTAGCCACAGCCGTGAACTACCGCACTGTACACTGGTTGATAAAGAGATAGTAGTATACTCGTAACAACTAGTATGACACTATGACGACGGTATAAAGAATGGGAAAAAAACCACGGTTAGGTGGTATATATTATAATAATAATACAATTATGGATGGACGGACTGCCTGCCGACTGCCGACACAGAGGTAGCCACAGCCGTGAACTACCGCACTGTACACTGGTTGATAAAGAGATAGTAGTATACTCGTAACAACTAGTATGACACTATGACGACGGTATAAAGAATGGAAAAAAAACCACGGTTAGGTGGTATATATTATAATAATAATACAATTATGGATGGACGGACTGCCTGCCGACTGCCGACACAGAGGTAGCCACAGCCGTGAACTACCACACTGTACACTGGTTGATAAAGAGATAGTAGTATACTCGTAACAACTAGTATGACACTATGACGACGGTATAAAGAATGGAAAAAAAACCACGGTTAGGTGGTATATATTATAATAATAATACAATTATGGATGGACGGACTGCCTGCCGACTGCCGACACAGAGGTAGCCACAGCCGTGAACTACCGCACTGTACACTGGTTGATAAAGAGATAGTAGTATACTCGTAACAACTAGTATGACACTATGACGGTATAAAGAAAGAAAAAAAAATACCACGGTTAGGTGGTATATATTGTAATACAATTATGGATGGACGGACTGCCTGCCGAGTTCCGACTGCCGACACAGAGGTAGCCACAGCCGTGAACTACCGCACTGTACTGTGTCTGCTGCTAATATAGACTGGTTGATAAAGAGATAGTATACAATACATACAACAATGAATATACTACTATACTGGTGGTCAGGCACTGGTCACCACTAGTCACACTGGCAGTGGCACTCCTGCAGCAAAAGTGTGCACTGTTTAATTTTAAATTAATATAATATTATGTACTCCTGGGGGCTCCTGCTATAACAACCTGCAGTGCTCCCCAGTCTCCCCCACAATTATTATAAGCTTTGCCTTTTATACATTGATGTGCAGCACACTGGGCTGAGCTGAGTGCACACAGACTGAGTCACACTGTGTGACTGGCTGCTGCTGTGTATCGTTTTTTTTCAGGCAGAGAACGGATATAGCAGAGAACGGATATATATTAAAATAAATAAAAGTTAACTAACAACAACTGCACTGGTCACTGTGGTAAACTCTGTCTGACTCTGCACAATCTCTCTCTCTCTTCTAATCTAATTTCTAATGGAGAGGACGCCAGCCACGTCCTCTCCCTATCAATCTCAATGCACGTGTGAAAATGGCGGCGACGCGCGGCTCCTTATATAGAATCCGAGTCTCGCGAGAATCTGACAGCGTCATGATGACGTTCGGGCGCGCTCGGGTTAACCGAGCAAGGCGGGAGGATCCGAGTCTGCTCGGACCCGTGAAAAAAACATGAAGTTCGTGCGGGTTCGGTTTCAGAGAAACCGAACCCGCTCATCTCTAACAGAAACAAGATTAATACAAAAACCTTTGCTATGGTTGTACGCTGGCTCTAGAATTTTATCACAATTTATTTTTATTATTTAAAACACAGTATTGTAGATATGATCTGTGTGGTTGGCAAAAGTTCCCCTTGCCAACCATTCTCTTGCCCCGAAAGTAATCCTGGTAACAATGGTGGTTTTGACTGTGATGGCACATAGATCTGCTGGTTTTTGGTGAACACAGTGCATACATTTGGTTGAAATTCCACTTTGAAAGCATAGACCTCAAAACTGAGAAGTTTAAATATTCACCATCATAAATACTGTTATCTTGGCTAGTTTGCTCCGCCTAGGCACAACATGGTTTATTAATATCAACCCTTCATCTATTGTTCTCAGCTGCAATACAAAACAGAGAATAATACAGCAGGGGATTAAGGGGGTCATTCTGAGTTGATCGCTCGCTAGATGTTTTTAGCAGCCGTGCAAATGCTATGCCGCCGCCCACTGGGAGTGTATTTTAGCTTAGCAGAAATGTGAACGGTTGTATCGCAGAGCGCCTGCAAAAAAAGTTTGTGTAGTTTCAGAGTAGCTCAAAACCTACTCAGCGCTTGCGATCGCTTCAGACTATTCAGTTCCGGATTTGACGTCACAAACCCACCCAGCGTTCGTCCAGCCACACCTGCGTTTTTCCTGGCACGCCTGCGTTTTTCTGCACACTCCCTGAAAACGGTCAGTTGCCGCCCAGAAATGCCCACTTCATGTCAATCACTCTGCGGCAAGCAGTGCGACTGAAATGTATCGCTAGACCCTGTGCAAAACTACATCGTTCGTTGTGCCCATATGTCGCGCGTGCGCATTGCGCCGCATACGCATGCACAGAACTGCCGTTTTTTAGCCTGATCACTGTGCTGCTAACAAATTCAGTTAACGATCAACTCGGAATGACCCCCTAAATCATTACAGCAGGGGATTAAGTCAGACTGCCCAGTCTCAGTTAATCCTATTAAAGGTCAAGATAAACATGGACCAATCTGCATATGCTTTCAAAATAAATATTTACTTCAAAGCTATGTGAAATGTATTGTCAAGGGACCTCCTCCAAACAAACAGACTGACCGCTCTGGCACAGTGCATTTCATTGCTTACTGTTAGTTTACCATCCAAGTGGCCATGCTTAATTCCAAAAGCCACCTTCTACAATTTCACATAGTTACCAATGATGTTAAACAGCTTCTAGGTTTGCTGGACAGTGTAAAATAGGTACTGATTATGGGGGTAATTCTGAGTTGATCGCAGCAGGAACTTTGTTAGCAGTTGGGCAAAACCATGTGCACTGCAGGGGAGGCATATATAACATGTGCAGAGAGAGTTAGATTTGGGTGGGTTATTTTGTTTCTGTGCAGGGTAAATACCGACTGCTTTATTTTTACACTGCAATTTAGATTTCAGATTGAACACACCACACCCAAATCTAACTCTCTCTGCACATGTTATATCTGCCTCCCCTGCAGTGCACATGGTTTTGCCCAACTGCTAACTAAGTTCCTGCTGTGATCAACTCAGAATTACCCCCTATATTAGGTGCTGATATGCTAGTCATCCAAAAGGATATTGTTGAACACAGATTTAGGAGATTTGTTGATAATTCCACAATTGGCTAACTACCTTTCACATAGTGATGGCACTCTGATAGCAATAGGTGCCATCTGTTGGAGTATCTAAATCATTTAGTTGCTACAGTAGATACACCAACACATACAAGTTATTGTAATTAATTGAATATGTCCAATTGTTTAAATATAGTGTTTCAATTAATTTTGAAATAAAGAGTTATTTTCAAGTTCCCACAGTTGGTTAATGGTTATCCAAACGAGAACATTATTGTGATGACCAGAGAATAGTCAACCCCAATCTCAGTAGGATTTATAATATACTCTACAGCATTTCTGCTAATTGCGTTTCAAAATTAGAAAATGGCAGAACCTAGAATTTACTGTATCTAGAGCAAGCTACCCTACAAAACTGATCATCTATGCGAGAAAGACACACAAGGGTCTAAGTACTAAGCCTTGAAGATAGATAAAGTTGATGGAAATAAAGTACCAGTCATTCAGCACCTGTCACTTTTCAAACACAGCCTTTAGCATGGCAGTAAGGAGCTGATTGGCTGGTATGTTATCTTTTTTCACTTTATCTCTCTCTAGTGTTTAGTCCATAGACCTCTTAATATGGAGGTCACCAAGAGGACTATGGCAAACCTTAGTTACATTTTCCAAGGCAGAGATGGGAGAAATTGTCTATGGGACAATGATATCTTGGGTGTTTCACAAATTAGCATTTTAGGGGATGTTGGCAAAGAGTATTTTAGAAGAATAATCAAAATCTAACCTAGATTGCATTGAACTGTGGGTATGATGTCTGGGTAGCAGGAATGTCTCTTCCAACAGGGTGTCTCTAAACTGTTCCATCAAAGCGTCTACACACATCTCCAGTTGTGACTCGCATGCCATGCGGCTTAGAAACATCAGTGCTTCTCCGCGACCTCTCACCAGTTTTTCTCACCTCTTTTCCAGCACACCACACCACAAGCTGCTTATGCCCTTCTTTATCCCAGACTTCATTTTTACTTCACCTTTTCAGTCACCTGATGTCTCTCTCCTTACATGGGGTGCACTGCACATGTGCATAGCATTTCTTCATCCATTCTGAGAAATATAGTCCTGATCATCACAGCAATCCCCTGTGACTCCAGTAGGTTACTAATTGCCATTGACAAAGTTATACCCACGTGTTTGCTGGGTAGCACACATACATGTAACTATTATAGTTGTAATGCAATAAACAAATGTAAAATTGCAATGTTGGAAATCAGTCAAAATTAAGGCTCTGTTGAAACCAAACCTAGGATCTCTCTAGAAATGTACTTTATTGTACTATTGATATATGTAGACTATTGGCGGGGGGGGGAGGGGGTCACATTAGGGGTATAGTGATGTGAAAGTGATGCTGGGATTATTGGTAAACAGCAGGTACAGGTGTAAGAACACAGAGGTAATGCAGGGGTTAATAGCAGTGGTATTAAAGGGTACTAGCAGGTATCTGAGTGTCTCACCTTAGGAGTTAAATACTGTACAACTGTGACACTCTTACACAGTAAAGATTGCTGCAGTTTGCACATGTGCATTAGGACATCAGGTTGGAGGTCGCACCTTCCTGCAGATTCTGGGTCCTAGTGCCTGGACTGTATGCAGCATAGGAGCCAGAGCAGAGTGCAGCTCTCCCAAAATACACTACACCATGGCTATTGTTATGAGGGAGGACACACTACCGTTTTCTACCCACAAAGGGGTGTTGATGGATATTGATAAGCAGCACATATCTAGAATAACATAAACAGCGTTTGATGAAGAATGTACATTTCCCCAACCCCTCTCAGCAATTTAAATTCAGTACATTATTCGGTAAATGAATCCCCATACGGCATGGAACTAGAGTAGCATTAGAATCAGAACTCTCAGTATTTGCTCCTGGAACCAGTTTATCATTTAGACATTAAACCACACACAACTTTCGTTTACATATCAATATACTCCCTTGGGGTTGGACATGGGGACTGTGCACCTTTCAGTTACTTTTCTGCAGAAAATAATATTTGTAGTTGTACTTCAAACAATGTAATAATGGTCTTCGAATATACAACTTGACATATTTAATAAACACACAACATCACCTCCCTCTCATGATTCTTTTATGTCAAAAATAAAACTAAACCAATTATTATTTTAAGAAGAAAATAATACAATTCAAATAGCACTTTTTCTCCCAGGAGTCCGAGTCAAATTTTATCATTGTCTTTCTGCTTTTCTGCCTATCACAAATAATCACAAAGCAGATAACTTGAACTGTGAGTGCCCCACGTTTCTGCATAAGCTTAAATGTAATGTATAGAAAAAATAGGCAAGCGAGGGTCTGACTTTTACATTTGGGGCTTAGATGAGAGATAGTACTGCAGTCCTAATCCATAGAAAATGAATTATGCATTACTCTCCCTGGATTTTATTGCAATGCATTCGATTTACACAGCCTTCCAAACCGTGTTTTATTAGATGTTCACAAAAATATCACTCTATACTGAAAAAACACAAAACAGATTAGAATATGATTGTCTTCTTACAACTAATTGTAGTGAAGCTCTGTTCAGGTATTTTTTTACAGTAACCAGTTTTGAAATGAATCCATAAAGCTAGTTGTATAGGATTATTTCTGATGGGAATGACAGTACTTTTAGTCATTAAAGTGTCTAATGTTTAATTTATAATTATATTTGGTATCAATTTACCAACTCTTTCATCAATGAATTAGTATTTTGCATCCCAATCTATTATTCAAATAAAACCACAGTCAAAGGCATATTCTTTTTGGAATTACATAATACTTTGGGATGTGGTCAGGATCTCGGCAGTGGAATCCCGATGGTAAGAATACTGATGGACCCTGTAGATAACATGTCATTACTGTACTTGACCTAAAACAGAATGCCCTTGTTTCACCTATCCAGGCACCAATGGGCATAAGGTCCAAAATCACGCAAATCTTTATGGGTGCATACTGTATGGGCACACTCTGTTCTGGGAATGCATAGAGCTACTGTATAGAGCTACAGTATGCAAAGTGCTCACACCTTTCAGCAACTCATTTAAAGCTGGCTCCTTTATTTTATGTTAAATATTTGAATCATGTTTTAAAACATATTATCCTTTGTAAATGTTGAACAATAGATTTATTATTCAGTTTTACCTTTCTCAGCCCTGGGTTACAAAATCATTTTAGTAGACTGATTGGCTCCTGATTTATTTTGGTTTAACAGCATTAATAGCATCTGTGAAACGCACAGTTTTTCATATAAAATTAAATAGAATACAAACACCTCCACATCCCTCATATACTGCTGCAACAATCCATGGGGATCTTTTTTCCTGCAATAGTCCAAATGAAATTTACAAGTAATCCAAACATATAGTCAAAACTTGATAAAGGTGGGTATTCAATTGAAGTTGTAAACTGCCGTCTTGTCAGAAAGACAACAGTTTCCGACTATTTTAGGTCGGAAGAGGTTCCGACCTATTCCATGCTGCTTCCGTTTTACCGACAAGTTGGGAATTCCGGCTTGTCGGAAAGCACGTGTATCGGCGGCTTTAGCCACCGATCCATGTGTTTTGTCAGAAATGCAGCCAAATCTGACAGGTTTTGGCCCCGTTTTCAACAATGTCAATCCAACTTTAAAAAAAGTCAGGTTGGCATTGTCGGGAAAGGCCAAATCCGACAGGATTTGGTTGCTCATTGAATACTGACATGTAGGATCCTTCCGTTGGAAAGGATCTGACATCTATTGAATAAACCCCTTAATCTGCATTAGCTGCAATGCTACTAAAAGAAGTCCTGCCACCTAGAAGGATCAATATGGAAAGAACCCATCAGAAGTGGCTACTTGTCAATAAGGCTACAAGTGTCATCATCATCATCATCATACTAATAAATGAAGAAAGACAGCGTCAAATGATACATTCTAGCAGATAAAAAAAAATGGTGAAATCACTTCTAATTAAACAATATTTAAACCCTTCACCGCTGAACCTATTTTGTAGAGATGTGCACTGGACATTTTTCAGGTTTTGTGTTTTGGTTTTGGATCTGGATCTCAGTTCATGTTTTTGATCTGGATTGGTTTTACCAAACCACCCTTTCGGGTTCTGGTTTTGGTTCTGGATTTTTTTTTTTTAAACACAAACACAGCTAAAATCACAGAATTTGGTTTTCTTTTTGTTCCTACGGTATTATTATCCTCAATAGAATTAATTTCCACTAATTTCCAAGTTACACACTTGTGAGCATACCTATATGTCCCAGTTACATGCATGTGAGCATACCTGTGTGTCTTGTTTATTATATTTATATTTTAATTTTGTAAATAAAGCATCCCCTAAGATGTTTTAGCAGCCCCTCCTGAGCCCCCACAGCAGCCCCAGATCGGGCAAGTTGAGATTGGGTGGGTTCAGTACAGTACTAAGCAGGTTATTGCACCCCTGCCCTAGTGTAGGTTACCACTCTAGTCGAAACTCATTTCATATTACAAGTAGGATTGTGGGAGGAAGTAATGCTAACCTCTGTGCCACCAGAATTCCTCAGCCTGGCAAGCCAGACAGCTTCCTGGCTGTAAGTCACCATGAGACTCCATACTGGGCCCTTATTCAGTAACTGTGCCTCACAGGAGCTCCTGGCCCATCTACCATCTAGTGCTGCAGTGCAATAGAAAGCTGATGCAATGCAAGATCACGGAAACTCTCTTCTTCTAACACCATGAGGTCTTGCAATAACCCTACATAGCCCTTATATTGTACAATTATTAACAAGAAAAAATTTACAAAACAAAGGAAAAGAACCCTGTACAACAATTGCGCATCTTGTAAATAATCCCAAAATGTTCATAAATCAAATTAAGGTTTACTAATGGGTGCCATTCATTTCAGTCCCTAACATGAAATAATTGAGAGGAACCTCTCTCTAATCATGGGTACACAGTGCACACTAGAAGATATATCTACTAGAGATGAGCGGGTTCAGTCAGGGCACCCCTGGAATCATATGGCAGACATATAGAGATAGGTGTGGTTGGGAAAATCTAGTTTTCTCTGGAAGTTGCCACAGAAAATGAAGTAGGAGATATAGCCATCTCACATTACGCTGGATTATGATTCTGTCTCTCAAAACTTGGAATTTCCATTTCCACCTTTGCGGTTATATGTTTTCACAAATCTGTTTGTAATGTTGAGGCTTGTTTCATATTCTGCTCTAGGCTTTAGTTTAAACTTTAAACTTAGGATCAAGTACAGCAGCACCGCCTGGAATTATACATACGTGAATGGCATATTGCCAAGTTTACATTTCTTATCAGATAATTTCTTTTTTTGTTATAAATTTTTGCTTCTTGGATTTTACATGCCCTCTATGACATTGTGCATTGGCCTTAGCAGATGACGTTGATGGAATTGCATCGTCAATGTCATGACTGGTGGCAGCAGCTTCAGCACTAGCACTAGGAAGTGGATCCTGATCTTTGGCAATTTCCCCCCCAAAATTTTTGTTCTCCATTTCACAGGACAGTGCCCCTTTATTATTACAGCCCACAGAACAGTGCTTCTTTATTTTCACAGCAAACAGAACAGTGCACCTTTATTTTTATAGCACCCCTGTATTTTTACAGCATACAGGACAGGGCCACAGCATTCCTTTGTTTTTACAGCACCATTGTATTTTTACAGCATACAGTACAGGGCCACAGCATTACTTTATTTTTACAGAGCTCCTGTATTTTTATAGCATACAGGACAGGGCCACAGCATTCCTTTATTTTTGCAGCACCTGACAGGCCCACAGTGTCCCTTTATTTTTACAGCACCCCTGTATTTTTACAGCACACAGAACAGGGCCACAGTGTTCCTTTATTTTTACACCACTCGACAGGGCCACAGTGTTCCTTTATTTTTAAAGCACTTCTGTATTTTTACAGCATACAGGACAGGGTTACAGCATTACTTTATTTTTACAGCACCCAAAAGGGCCACAACGTTCCTTTATTTTTACAGCACCCGACAGGGCCACAGCATTCCTTAATTTTTACAGCACCCCTGTATTTTTACAGCATACAGGACAGGGCCCCTTTAGTTTTACAGCACACAGAACAGTGGCCCTTTATTTTTACAGCACCCAACAGGGCCACAGAGTTTCTTTATTTTTACAGCACCCCTGTATTTTTACAGCACCCAACAGGGCCACAGCGTTCCTTTTATTTTTACAGCACCCGACAGGGCCACAGTGTCACTTTAATTTTACAGCACCTGAAAGGGCCACATCACTTTTTTTTTTTTTACAGCACTCCTGTATTTTTATAGCATCAGTCAAGGGCCACAGCGTTTCTCTATTTTTGCAGCACACAGGACAGTGCATAGAAAACAAATAAATGGTCTTTAGCGCTATAGCGAAGAGTGTTATCCCTTACCTGTATATCAGCAGCCACTAAGACATGGGAAATGCCAATCCCCAAAACACCTAAAAAGAGACAAATGAGTCCAGTTGGTGCTTAATAATACAAATTAATAAAATGTATTAAAAGATACAAACAAAAACCTCCCGGGGTTTAGATACACTATTTAACACCTAAGTACTTAGATTAAAATTGACATGAAAAACACAACAAATCATATTTTCAAATATTTAACTTACACACTGAAATCAAGTGTGTGGTGTCCAGTCACTACAGCTGGCAATTAGTATACAGTTATGCCTCCATGTGATGAAAATGGCAAAAGTTACTTAGATGGCAATAATACATTGATGTGACCTTTAGTGAATAAAAGATGTATTCAGTTGAGGGTTTAGATGATGCCACTCACTGTGATGTATAAACAGGTAGCAATCAGATTCTTTTCTCCATGCACCATGAACAGTCCTCCTACTTGAGACGGACCCCTGTAGAGTGGCAGCAAGTGACTCCCAATTATGGCTATAAGGTATCCGTCAGTATAGGCAATGCATGCTGGGCTATACCGGCTCCCTCGATCCCACTTACATTGTTGCTAGCTCACACTGGAGCAGGCAGCTCGCGTGGAGAGCTGCGGCTGTGGTAGATCACACACTGTGCGCCTGTAGCACTGAAGGCTCCTGTATGTGTATGAGCTGGCACGGTGGGAGAGGTGAATAGATGACCTGTGAGCCATATGGCAAGAAGTTCGACGGGTGTTACTCGGAATGTTGCAGCCAAACGAGCAGGATTGATGCCAAGCTGTAAGAAGGTAGCAGGTACTGGGCCTAATTCACAGTTGATCACAGCAGCAAATTTGTTAGGGGTGTTTGGGGTGTGTTCAAACTGAAATCTAAATTGCAGTGTAAAATAGAGCAGCCAATATTTACCCTGCACAGAAACAAAGTAACCCACCCAAATCTGACTCTCTCTGCAAGTGTTATATCTGCCACACCTGCAGTGTACATGGTTTTGGCCAACGGCTAACAAATTTGCTGCTGCGATCAACTCTGAATTACCCCCACTGTTTCTTAACAAGTTTCAAGGCACAGCAGTGCGTCTTTGTGAAAAGGCAGGAATGCTGTGAGGTAGGAGCGGCAGGGGAATTTATACACAGGTGTGTCCGGACATCGTTAGTTCAATTAATCGGTCACAATACTCCTGTTTCATGTGCTACATGGTATTAAATCATGAGCAGGTGTAGTAAAAAATTATCACACACATCACAGCATGTCTTACAAACTTAAATAGCAGTTGAAAAATGAGACTGGGAAATGTGCCACACATTAGAGATCTAGTTCATACTGTATATTTATTGGTTTATTTTATATTTTTAATATTATATATATATATATATATATATATAGATATATATAGATATATATAGATATATATAGATATATATATATATAGATAGATAGATATTGCACATATAGGGGGAGATTTACTAAGCCTGAAAAGTGATAAATATCACTGTGATAAAGCACCAGCCAATCGGCTCCTAACTGCCATATTACAGGCTGTGTTTGAAAAATGACAGTTAGGAGCCGATTGGCTGGTACTTTATCACTGTGATATTTATCACTTTTCAGGCTTAGTACATCTGGCCCATAATCTATTACTAGAATAGTATATATCAATACATATTATTTTCATTGTTATTAGGTTGTGTCTCATATATTATTATAAATAGCTGAGAAATTTTAAATAGATTTTATATATCTATATACACACACACACACACACACACACACACACACACACACACACACACACACACACACACACGTACAAGCACCTCAATAATCTGTGTGTGTATATTGACACATCCAATAGACCTAAAAGGCTAGAGAGCACATTACTAGCTACAATATTTAGTTATAGGTTGCAATGAAATATAAATGTATCAACATATGAGACACCACAGGTTAAAGTAGAATAAGTACACATTTATACATATAAACATAAAAAAGAGAAAGAAAGAAAGAAAGAAAGAAAGAAAGAAAGAAAGAAAGAAAGAAAGAAAGAAAGAAAGAAAGAAAGAAAGAAAGAAAGAAAAAATGAATGCCTTTCTGCCATTTCATCTTGGATGACATCTCGCCACCTCAAACTTAATATTTCCAAAACAGAATTAATTATATTTCCACCGGCCAACAGTAGTTTCCAACCTGATATCTCTATCACTGTTGAGAACTCTGCAATCACCCCTACCCCACAAGCTCGCTGCCTAGGTGTCATTCTTGACTCTGAACTGTCCTTTGTTACCCACATTCAATCTGTCTCAAGATCATGTTACATATATCTAAGAAACATATCCAAAATACGCCCTTATCTTACACAAGACACAGCAAAAACTCTAATCCATGCTCTCATTATCTCCCGCATTGATTATTGTAATAGTCTCCTGACCGGTCTTCCCAAACATAGGCTCTCACCACTACAATCCATTTTGAATGCAGCTGCGGGGCTAATCTTCCTTGCCAGACGTTCATCGTCTGCAGATCCGCTCTGTCAGTCCCTCCATTGGTTACCGGTATTCTACCGTATTAAATATAAAATACTTTTACTCACATACAAGGCTATTAACCAAACTGCACCAACATACATTTCTTCACTCATCTCAAAATATCTCCCTACCTGACCTCTCCGCTCTGCACAAGATCTACGTCTCTCATCCACACGCATTACTTGTTCACACTCAAAATCACAGGACTTTATCCGGGCTTCACCCACTCTGTGGAATGCCCTCCCACGCACAGTAAGACTCGCCTCTAGTCTCCAAACCTTTAAATGTTCCCTGAAAACTCACCTCTTCAGACAAGCCTATCAAATTCCAGACCCACCCACATAACCCTCAGTGCTTCCCTATCTAATTACATCCTCTGTAGAGTATTCATAACATCACATATCTTGTCTTTCTTTAGTCTCACACCCTCCTGACACTTGGATAACTTTGTGGGGTATCATCATACAACCCATTAAGAACCTAGCAATCTGGTGGACCATTATGCAATAGGTAGCATCTATCCTTGTGTATCTATGCCTATTTCCCTATAGATTGTAAGCTTGCGAGCAGGGCCTTCCTACCTCTATGTCTGTCTGTTTTTACCCAGTTTTGTTCTATTACTGTTGTTCTAATTGTAAAGCGCAACGGAATATGCTGCGCTATATAAGAAACTGTTAATAAATAAATAAATAAATAAAGAAAGAAAGAAAGAAAGATTGATTAGTGGAAGAATAAGGATCAATATGGCATTTCTAACAATCCCACACTGATGTAACACAATGGGGTAACAAATATATTCTGAATATCAACACTAGAATTAACTGTAATGGGTAGAATCAGCTTAATATTCACATATAATAATCAATGTTAAATATATTTAGACATTACTGGAATATTTTATATCTCGCTTTATAAAATTTAGCAACTAATCCTAGAGCGTATATCAACAAGAGGGCTTTGAACCACTTGGGTTCACAACACGAATAGCAAGAGAGAAACAGAGAGCACACAGAGCGTGATCACACAACGTGATGCTAAGAGATCAAATGAACCCTAAATCGATGGTTTCATTGAGACCCTTGGGTTTAAGGGACTGTAACCTCAGAATCCAAGCAGTTTCCTGTCTGCATAGGGTCCTGAAGCGATCCTCTCCCCTGTTGGTGATCGGGACATGTTCCATTCCAACCAGCTGGATGCTCACTGGGTCCCCCTCATGAACTTAGAAGAAATGTTGCGGAATACTATGGTTGGTACATTTATTAAAGATGTATCTTCTATGTTCCATAAACCTCAATTTGAGTGCGTCCATCGTAATAAAATTGGCATGAACATTTTAATAGATAAATCACATAACTCGTATTACAGTTAATAAATTACTCAATGAGATATTCCTTTTTTGACGTAGACGAAAATACTGATTTGGTCTTATTAAGTACAAATGTACAAGTTTTACATCGTGTATGGTTGCACCTATAGAGTCCTAAAACTTTTGGACCTAGTAATGTTCTTTGTTCCATCTTAGAAGTCTGGGTCAAGGATCCCTTAAAAAAGCTTAGAGTCAATATATTCCTTAGATTCTTAGCCTTCTTAAAGACAATAAAGGGTGTTTCATCTAAGTTGGACCAAAGTACGGGGTCAGTGAAAAGTAGTCTATAATTCCTTCTCTGCGACGTAACCCGGAGACCACTGTCGCTGGGCAAGGACGCGCGTGCGCAGTGTGGTCGCCGTGCATGCGCATTCCGGACCAGTTCGCACCGCAGCGACAAACCTCTGTGCAAACAGGTCGGAATGTCCCCCTAAATTCTGGATTATATTAGCATAAACACCGTTATTATCTCAGAAAGCATTCCAGGTTTCATTCCTATCAAACTGATAGAAACATGTAATCCACTGTACCACTCGGTTCCTAATATGACTTGCAGATGGTCTCTACTGCTGTGCTGCCATGCTTGTCGGATTCAATCTGACTTTTTTTAAAATGGGGCTAAAAGCTGTCGGATTTGCCCACAAATATAACAAAACACATTACATATACACAAGGGGTTCTTACTCCTGTCACAGATGCCTATGGCTTTGGGGATACAGTGAGGCACTTGCAATGTGTGCTCCCTTGGGTTTGATCCCTAGTGTGGCACACAATTATGTTGCTTTTTTTAATATTTTTTTTTTATTCAATAAAGTTATTTGGTGTGTTGTTTCTTCCCTTTACATATATATATATATATATATATATATATATATATAGAGGGGACAACTGATATTCAACCTATCTACAAAAGGCTTAACATCATTGGAATCTAAGGTGTTAAGCAAAGGACTTGGATTTGTTCCAACTATTTCTATTGATCCTTTTCAATGGAAGATAGAGACATTTAAATTATCTAGATCTCTCAAATTAAAAGAATTCTTCCATAAACAACTGCCTGGGCAGGGGACCGCAGGTACGTGTGATATCCCTAGCCAGGTGAGTAAACTCAACAAATCTATATTTGAACCTACTTCATTTAATCCTTCCATTAGGACATTTAATAGGATGATGGAGCCGCTAGACGGAGAACCCTGTAATAAACCATACCCTAATATGTCCAAGGAGGAATTCACGGCCCTGAAAGGACTAAGTAAAAGACAGGACATTATAATTAGGGGTGCTGATAAAGGGGGAGGGATTGTGGTTCTTGATATGGATGCATATAAGTTGGAATGTACACGTTTATTGTCTGACTTGAATACATATGGATGTTTACAGCATGATCCCACTAGTATTTTCAAACGTGAATTAGATGTTATACTGACTGAAGCAGTTTCTGAAGGGATTATCTCTGTATCTACATCTAAAGCTTTGATTAGAGAGTACCCCATTGTACCTATTTTTTATTGCATCCCGAAAATACATAAGGACCCGGTTAATCCCCCGGGCAGACCGATTATTTCGGCGAGGGGGTCTATTTGTGAGCCTTTGGCTGTATATTGTGACACATTTTTACAACCCTGTATACAGCAGACTAATACCCATTTGAAGGATACTTCCTCGCTGCTCAGGAAGTTGAACTCAATGGGTATACTCCCCCCAGATACCACCCTAGCGTCAATTGATGTCACTAGTCTCTATACATGTATACCGCATGAAGCAGGATTGCTAGCGGTGAGACGTCTTATTACCAACAATCCGCTATATAAGGGTCCAGAAATAGAATTTTTCTTGCAACTGCTTAGATACACCTTGACACATAACTACTTCCTATATGACAAAAGGTATTACATTCAACGCACCGGGTGTGCGATGGGGTCCGCTGTGGCCCCAGCCTTTGCTAATATATATATGTGGGATGTAGAAAAGGATTTATTTTTACAATATCAACTCATTAATTGTCATCTTAGACTATATACTAGATACATAGATGACATACTGATATTCTGGACAGGGCCACAAAAACAACTGAGCAATTTGATTCAATCACACAATCAGACATCTAGTCCGGTAAAATTCACAATGGTGACTGATACCAGTACAATTAACTTCCTAGATGTACAAATTTCGGTACATAATGGCATAATTAATACATCACTTTATGTCAAACCAACTGACAGAAATAATCTTCTTAAACATGACAGTTTCCACCCTAGATCGACTACTAAAAGTCTCCCTTTTTCTCAGTTTCTCCGGGTTTGTCGCATATATAGTACACCGGAAAGGAGAGATTCAGATCTAGAGATGATGCTACAGAAATTTCTAGAACGGGGATATCAACTGAGAGAGTTGCAACAAGCTAAGATTCATGCCCTTAATTATACACGAGAACAACTGCTAGCACCCAAAGATAAAAAAACGTTGACAGGTAAATTCCCGTGGGTCACACAATTTAATACTAACAGTAAACATCTAACTAAAAGAATGAAACAATTGTGGCCTATAGTGTCCACGGATAAAGATCTGGGTGAAGTTTTTGATTCAAAACTCCTGGTTAGCCATACTAGAAATAAAAGTATCAGGGATTATGTAGTCAAAACTGATGTATCTAATTTTGATACCCCAAAACCACACTTTCTTAGCAGGAAACCGGGCTGCTTTCGGTGCAGTGGCTGCACGACATGCAGCTACCTTATTCCGGGAGACAAATTTAGACACCCACACACAGGAAAGACATTTACCATTCAATACCCGCTTTCCTGTGAGTCCAAATTTGTAGTATACCTCATCAATTGCCCATGTGGACTGACGTATGTGGGTAAGACGGACTGTACCTTTAAAACACGCATGGCGCAACACAGATATGCGATCTGGGAAGCCATTAAATCGGGGGATAGTGAACAACCTGTGGCTAGGCACTTTGCTAATGCAAAACATGGTGTGGCCACATTGAGGTATAAAATTATTGACCAGGTCCCCAAATCACTATGGGGAGGCGATCGATCTAGGAAACTTTTGCAACTGGAATCCAGATGGATTCATAGATTAAACATTATTTATCCTAAGGGTCTAAACGAATCTATGAATCTGAGATGTTTTCTGTAAATGATCGGATGCAGAGGTTTATTCTTTATTCTTAATCCTTTTCTTGTATGACTTAGAACTATTAACCTCCTCAGGTGAGAACCATCTGATTATGATGTGATTATTTGATTTAAGTAGAAGCTTTATTTTCTATTTTAGGAATGACTAGACTTGTGATGCTCTATGGGGTGGTATGCCAAGGGGCAGACATATAATGTATCGATTTTAATATACTGCTCTAGTTTAATAATTTTGTGATTTCACATCTGTTAGTTTGGCACCATTGTTTATGTTTTTACATTTTGCACATAGCACTTTGACCATTATTAACTATTGCAACGTTTAACCATGTTTTTTTCATTCATGGAAGTCATATTTCTCTTCTTCCGTATTGATCTCACTGTTTGTAACGTAACCATGGTGATCTCCCCCACAGTGTCAGCGCGTCAGCTGGTCGGACCGGCGTTGCGTCACTTCCGGCTAGGAGGCACGACATGACTGGGATCCGGGCAGCGTGGTCTGAACGGGCGGGAGGAGTCACTCCGACACTAAGGTATTTATACATCTATTATGTTCATTTTCACTTATCCTGACGACGGGGCTGCGTCCCCGAAACGTAGATGTCTCCACTGACAATAAAGTCACTGCACTTTACCCTTTAAGATATGCTCTGAGTGCCGCCCGTTTGTTCCCGTGTGCTATCGGATTTTTGCCCGTGGGAGGGCACCACGAGCTAAGGAAACTATACTACGGAACTGTGAGTGCCGGGTCAAACTGCTATGTTATATATATATATATATATATATATATATATATATATATAGGGTAGAAGCGACACACCAATATATAAAAATTATCTTCTACAGTATTCAATGCTGTGGCGCTATTTCCACTGTATTGTTCCCAGTCTAGGCAACGCCCTACAAGTGCAGCAGTCTCCTCTGGCTGGAAATAGGATGAGAGATAACACTGATAGCATCCCCTCCATGGATCAGATCCTAGCTGAGGGGAACATGTCACCCCCCCCCCCCCCCCCCCACTGCTGGTTAGTGCCGCTTCGCAGTGCATAAAAAATATTTCCTACACTTATTTTTTTAAGGGGCATGGCCAAACCTCTGTGATTAGGACACAACATTTTCCTTTCCTGGGCACCCACAAATCCTTTCTATAGCCCTGAACATTCCTTGTTTGCCCCCTCTAGCTATAGCAGCAGGAGATGAGAAGTGATTACACAACTGTGACACTTTTCAAATATCAGTTAAAAATATATATAGTCTGCATTATTGATCATATAATGACCAAAAACATCTGTGCTTGACATGCCCAGTGAGAGTCAGAGAGAGGTGTGCGCAAGAACCCTCTCCACTGCGGCTCTCACTAATACTAGAGGTATACATGCTAGCAAGATGATAGACAAAATACACCAACTACCAGTATGTGGTTATGAGGGATAATTTATGATTAGATGAATATGTATTAGCAATTTTTCATTGTACATTTCATTGCACATTCACATAACTTGTGCTAGTATTTTGATCTATGCAATTTTAAAATGTGTGGTCCCTTGACCTTAGAGAGGCATATCATGACCATTTATATGCAACTGCAACACAACAGGAACTTTTACAGTATACAGTATGCTAGAGTTGAAGTACATGTACAGTATATTAAGATGCATTTATTTCCAAATGGAAACAGGACTCATAAGTGGGCTTTAGTGTATTTGTGTTTACTGCAAATGGCAATGTTCATATCTAAATTCTAATCATTACAGATTGCATGTTTTAAGCAATTTGGATGTTTTGGATGCTTATATCTAAGAATAGTTGTTTTTACACCTTTTTATTTTTTATATTTTTCTTACACATTTCTCTACTGTCTATGATTTATAAGTCATTTTTAGTATTACCTCTTCTTAAGGTTCAGAGACCCAGTTTAATTTATAAATATATATTTATTGTATTTGCCTTGTATTATACAACTCTGTGTGAAGAAATAGCACTACAAACAACATGTCAATCTTGTAAGCTATAGTGTAGTTTATATATTGTTTGTTACAGTACATCTATATTAGAGATGAGCGGGTTCGGTTTCTCTGAATCCGAACCCGCCAGAACTTCATGTTTTTTTTCACGGGTCCGAGCGACTCGGATCTTCCCGCCTTGCTCGGTTAACCCGAGCGCGCCCGAACGTCATCATGACGCTGTCGGATTCTCGCGAGGCTCGGATTCTATCGCGAGACTCGGATTCTATATAAGGAGCCGCGCGTCGCCGCCATTTTCACACGTGCATTGAGATTGATAGGGAGAGGACGTGGCTGGCGTCCTCTCCATTTAGATTATAAGAGACTGAGAGAGATTTACTGGAGCTGACTAGGAGGAGTACTGTTACTGTAGAAGTGTAGAGACTGAGTGGAGAGAGTTTACTAGTGAGGACAGTGCAGTTTACTTTATAATCCGTTCTCTGCCTGAAAAAAGCGATACACAGCACACAGTGACTCAGTCACATACCATATCTGTGTGCACTGCTCAGGCTCAGGCCAGTGTGCTGCATCATCTATTATCTATATATAATATTATATATATCTGTCTGACTGCTCAGCTCACACAGCTTATAATTGTGGGGGAGACTGGGGAGCACTACTGCAGTGCCAGTTATAGGTTATAGCAGGAGCCAGGAGTACATAATATATTATATAGTGAGTGACCACCAGACACACAGTGCAGTTTATTTAATATATCCGTTCTCTGCCTGAAAAAAGTGATACACACAGTGACTCAGTCAGTCACATACCATATCTGTGTGCACTGCTCAGGCTCAGGCCAGTGTGCTGCATCATCTATTATCTATATATAATATTATATATATCTGTCTGACTGCTCAGCTCACACAGCTTATAATTGTGGGGGAGACTGGGGAGCACTACTGCAGTGCCAGTTATAGGTTATAGCAGGAGCCAGGAGTACATAATATATTATATAGTGAGTGACCACCAGACACACAGTGCAGTTTATTTAATATATCCGTTCTCTGCCTGAAAAAAGCGATACACACAGTGACTCAGTCAGTCACATACCATATCTGTGTGCACTGCTCAGGCTCAGGCCAGTGTGCTGCATCATCTATATATATTATATATCTGTCTGACTGCTCAGCTCACACAGCTTATAATTGTGGGGGAGACTGGGGAGCACTACTGCAGTGCCAGTTATAGGTTATAGCAGGAGCCAGGAGTACATATTATATTAAAATTAAACAGTGCACACTTTTGCTGCAGGAGTGCCACTGCCAGTGTGACTGACCAGTGACCTGACCACACTGACCACCAGTATAGTTAGTAGTATACTTATATTGTGATTGCCTGAAAAAGTTAAACACTCGTCGTGTGACTTCACTTGTGTGTTTTTTTTTTTTTATTCTATAAAAATAAAACTCATTCTGCTGACAGACAGTGTCCAGCAGGTCCGTCATTATATAATATATAATATATACCTGTCCGGCTGCAGTAGTGATATATATATATTTTTTATATCATTTATCATCCAGTCGCAGCAGACACAGTACGGTAGTTCACGGCTGTGGCTACCTCTGTGTCTCTGCACTCGGCAGGCAGTCCGTCCATAATTGTAATACCACCTAACCGTGGATTTTTTTCATTCTTCTTTATACATACATAGTTACATAGACATCTTCTCTTTATCAACCAGTCTATATTAGCTGCAGACACAGTACAGTACGGTAGTTCACGGCTGTGGCTACCTCTGTGTCTGCACTCGGCAGGCAGTCCGTCCATAATTGTATACCACCTAACCGTGGTTTTTTTTCATTCTTCTTTATACATACATAGTTACATAGACATCTTCTCTTTATCAACCAGTCTATATTAGCTGCAGACACAGTACAGTACGGTAGTTCACGGCTGTGGCTACCTCTGTGTCTGCACTCGGCAGGCAGTCCGTCCATAATTGTATACCACCTAACCGTGGATTTTTTTCAGTCTTCTTTATACATACATAGTTACATAGACATCTTCTCTTTATCAACCAGTCTATATTAGCTGCAGACACAGTACAGTACGGTAGTTCACGGCTGTGGCTACCTCTGTGTCTGCAGTCGGCAGGCAGTCCATAATTGTATACTAGTATCCATCTCCATTGTTTACCTGAGGTGCCTTTTAGTTGTGCCTATTAAAATATGGAGAACAAAAATGTTGAGGTTCCAAAATTAGGGAAAGATCAAGATCCACTTCCACCTCGTGCTGAAGCTGCTGCCACTAGTCATGGCCGAGACGATGAAATGCCAGCAACGTCGTCTGCCAAGGCCGATGCCCAATGTCATAGTACAGAGCATGTCAAATCCAAAACACCAAATATCAGAAAAAAAAGGACTCCAAAACCTAAAATAAAATTGTCGGAGGAGAAGCGTAAACTTGCCAATATGCCATTTACCACACGGAGTGGCAAGGAACGGCTGAGGCCCTGGCCTATGTTCATGGCTAGTGGTTCAGCTTCACATGAGGATGGAAGCACTCAGCCTCTCGCTAGAAAAATGAAAAGACTCAAGCTGGCAAAAGCAGCACAGCAAAGAACTGTGCATTCTTCGAAATCCCAAATCCACAAGGAGAGTCCAATTGTGTCGGTTGCGATGCCTGACCTTCCCAACACTGGACGTGAAGAGCATGCGCCTTCCACCATTTGCACGCCCCCTGCAAGTGCTGGAAGGAGCACCCGCAGTCCAGTTCCTGATAGTCAGATTGAAGATGTCAGTGTTGAAGTACACCAGGATGAGGAGGATATGGGTGTTGCTGGCGCTGGGGAGGAAATTGACCAGGAGGATTCTGATGGTGAGGTGGTTTGTTTAAGTCAGGCACCCGGGGAGACACCTGTTGTCCGTGGGAGGAATATGGCCGTTGACATGCCAGGTGAAAATACCAAAAAAATCAGCTCTTCGGTGTGGAGGTATTTCACCAGAAATGCGGACAACAGGTGTCAAGCCGTGTGTTCCCTTTGTCAAGCTGTAATAAGTAGGGGTAAGGACGTTAACCACCTCGGAACATCCTCCCTTATACGTCACCTGCAGCGCATTCATAATAAGTCAGTGACAAGTTCAAAAACTTTGGGTGACAGCGGAAGCAGTCCACTGACCAGTAAATCCCTTCCTCTTGTAACCAAGCTCACGCAAACCACCCCACCAACTCCCTCAGTGTCAATTTCCTCCTTCCCCAGGAATGCCAATAGTCCTGCAGGCCAAGTCACTGGCAATTCTGACGAGTCCTCTCCTGCCTGGGATTCCTCCGATGCATCCTTGCGTGTAACGCCTACTGCTGCTGGCGCTGCTGTTGTTGCCGCTGGGAGTCGATGGTCATCCCAGAGGGGAAGTCGTAAGCCCACTTGTACTACTTCCAGTAAGCAATTGACAGTTCAACAGTCCTTTGCGAGGAAGATGAAATATCACAGCAGTCATCCTACTGCAAAGCGGATAACTGAGGCCTTGACAACTATGTTGGTGTTAGACGTGCGTCCGGTATCCGCCGTTAGTTCACAGGGAACTAGACAATTTATTGAGGCAGTGTGCCCCCGTTACCAAATACCATCTAGGTTCCACTTCTCTAGGCAGGCGATACCGAGAATGTACACGGACGTCAGAAAAAGACTCACCAGTGTCCTAAAAAATGCAGTTGTACCCAATGTCCACTTAACCACGGACATGTGGACAAGTGGAGCAGGGCAGGGTCAGGACTATATGACTGTGACAGCCCACTGGGTAGATGTATGGACTCCCGCCGCAAGAACAGCAGCGGCGGCACCAGTAGCAGCATCTCGCAAACGCCAACTCTTTCCTAGGCAGGCTACGCTTTGTATCACCGCTTTCCAGAATACGCACACAGCTGAAAACCTCTTACGGCAACTGAGGAAGATCATCGCGGAATGGCTTACCCCAATTGGACTCTCCTGTGGATTTGTGGCATCGGACAACGCCAGCAATATTGTGTGTGCATTAAATATGGGCAAATTCCAGCACGTCCCATGTTTTGCACATACCTTGAATTTGGTGGTGCAGAATTTTTTAAAAAACGACAGGGGCGTGCAAGAGATGCTGTCGGTGGCCAGAAGAATTGCGGGACACTTTCGGCATACAGGCACCACGTACAGAAGACTGGAGCACCACCAAAAACTACTGAACCTGCCCTGCCATCATCTGAAGCAAGAAGTGGTAACGAGGTGGAATTCAACCCTCTATATGCTTCAGAGGTTGGAGGAGCAGCAAAAGGCCATTCAAGCCTATACAATTGAGCACGATATAGGAGGTGGAATGCACCTGTCTCAAGTGCAGTGGAGAATGATTTCAACGTTGTGCAAGGTTCTGATGCCCTTTGAACTTGCCACACGTGAAGTCAGTTCAGACACTGCCAGCCTGAGTCAGGTCATTCCCCTCATCAGGCTTTTGCTGAAGAAGCTGGAGGCATTGAAGAAGGAGCTAAAAGGGAGCGATTCCGCTAGGCATGTGGGACTTGTGGATGCAGCCCTTAATTCGCTTAACAAGGATTCACGGGTGGTCAATCTGTTGAAATCAGAGCACTACATTTTGGCCACCGTGCTCGATCCTAGATTTAAAGCCTACCTTGGATCTCTCTTTCCGGCAGACACAAGTCTGCTGGGGTTGAAAGACCTGCTGGTGACAAAATTGTCAAGTCAAGCGGAACGCGACCTGTCAACATCTCCTCCTTCACATTCTCCCGCAACTGGGGGTGCGAGGAAAAGGCTCAGAATTCCGAGCCCACCCGCTGGCGGTGATGCAGGGCAGTCTGGAGCGACTGCTGATGCTGACATCTGGTCCGGACTGAAGGACCTGACAACGATTACGGACATGTCGTCTACTGTCACTGCATATGATTCTCTCAACATTGATAGAATGGTGGAGGATTATATGAGTGACCGCATCCAAGTAGGCACGTCACACAGTCCGTACTTATACTGGCAGGAAAAAGAGGCAATTTGGAGGCCCTTGCACAAACTGGCTTTATTCTACCTAAGTTGCCCTCCCACAAGTGTGTACTCCGAAAGAGTGTTTAGTGCCGCCGCTCACCTTGTCAGCAATCGGCGTACGAGGTTACATCCAGAAAATGTGGAGAAGATGATGTTCATTAAAATGAATTATAATCAATTCCTCCGCTGAGACATTGACCAGCAGCAATTGCCTCCACAAAGTACACAGGGAGCTGAGATGGTGGATTCCAGTGGGGACGAATTGATAATCTGTGAGGAGGGGGATGTACACGGTGATATATCGGAGGGTGAAGATGAGGTGGACATCTTGCCTCTGTAGAGCCAGTTTGTGCAAGGAGAGATTAATTGCTTCTTTTTTGGGGGGGGTCCAAACCAACCCGTCATATCAGTCACAGTCGTGTGGCAGACCCTGTCACTGAAATGATGGGTTGGTTAAAGTGTGCATGTCCTGTTTTGTTTATACAACATAAGGGTGGGTGGGAGGGCCCAAGGACAATTCCATCTTGCACCTCTTTTTTCTTTTCTTTTTCTTTGCATCATGTGCTGATTGGGGAGGGTTTTTTGGAAGGGACATCCTGCGTGACACTGCAGTGCCACTCCTAGATGGGCCCGGTGTTTGTGTCGGCCACTAGGGTCGCTAATCTTACTCACACAGTCAGCTACCTCATTGCGCCTCTTTTTTTCTTTGCGTCATGTGCTGTTTGGGGAGGGTTTTTTGGAAGGGACATCCTGCGTGACACTGCAGTGCCACTCCTAGATGGGCCCGGTGTTTGTGTCGGCCACTAGGGTCGCTAATCTTACTCACACAGCTACCTCATTGCGCCTCTTTTTTTCTTTGCGTCATGTGCTGTTTGGGGAGGGTTTTTTGGAAGGGACATCCTGCGTGACACTGCAGTGCCACTCCTAGATGGGCCCGGTGTTTGTGTCGGCCACTAGGGTCGCTAATCTTACTCACACAGCTACCTCATTGCGCCTCTTTTTTTCTTTGCGTCATGTGCTGTTTGGGGAGGGTTTTTTGGAAGGGACATCCTGCGTGACACTGCAGTGACACTCCTAGATGGGCCCGGTGTTTGTGTCGGCCACTAGGGTCGCTAATCTTACTCACACAGCTACCTCATTGCGCCTCTTTTTTTCTTTGCGTCATGTGCTGTTTGGGGAGGGTTTTTTGGAAGGGACATCCTGCGTGACACTGCAGTGCCACTCCTAGATGGGCCCGGTGTTTGTATCGGCCACTAGGGTCGCTTATCTTACTCACACAGCGACCTCGGTGCAAATTTTAGGACTAAAAATAATATTGTGAGGTGTGAGGTATTCAGAATAGACTGAAAATGAGTGTAAATTATGGTTTTTGAGGTTAATAATACTTTGGGATCAAAATGACCCCCAAATTCTATGATTTAAGCTGTTTTTTAGTGTTTTTTGAAAAAAACACCCGAATCCAAAACACACCCGAATCCGACAAAAAAAATTCGGTGAGGTTTTGCCAAAACGCGTTCGAACCCAAAACACGGCCGCGGAACCGAACCCAAAACCAAAACACAAAACCCGAAAAATTTCAGGCGCTCATCTCTAATCTATATGCTGCTACTGGTAGGGAAGAAATAACCACCCCAATTATTAAGTAACAACATACTTTCTCTATAAACCCACTGTTAAATACCTTATACGAATTGGAGGTTTATTTACTAAAGGTAATTTTCATCTACTGTATTAACTTTTTTTTCCAAAATCAAAATCAATGAAAATTTATCTTGATCGAAGTTGGGTTTCAGGGAATAAAACACACACACTTACTGTACTAATAGCCGATTTTTTAAATATTAATTTTTTAATTCTAGTAAATGTGTCTTTTAGCCCCTTAAACCCAACATTGATTTAGATCGATTGTCATCTATTTGAAACATTTAAAAATCGATTGAAGTCTACATTTAGTAAATAAACCCATTAATGTTCATTTGTTTGCACATCTCAGTATTAATTAGCAAGAAATATTTTCATGTTATAATATCATCTACTGGATGTAGTATAATTTGTTGACAGTTATCATGCCTACAGTGATTAGGTCCACATGTTCAAACTGTCAACATGCAGCAGTTCCGCATCAGACCTCCAATGCTCCAACGTTCCGGTGAGTATTTCATGGTCTAACCCTAATCTGTACCCTAGTGTCTAACCTTAACCTCCCTTCACTGTAGCCTAAGCCTAACCTCCCGGCGGCACCTAACTCTAATGTCGGCATCTCAAGGGTGTTGATATTTCACATGATGACATTTCAAACGTCAACATTGTGAACATGTTGACATTTGGAGGATGTTAGCGTGGTGGCTGCTGAAAGTCTAAAACCATGTTGACATTCTAATGTCTACATTGTGGTATTAACATTATGAATGTCAACATGGCTACTGTCGACCATCTGACCGGACCGGATCAGAACCCAGAATAGAAATGGGGTTTATTTGGTGCCAGAAAGAATAACCCTCTTTTCTAAAAATGTACCTCAAGAACCCATTGAGAGGTTCTCTATTTCTCAACGGCTGCAGGAGATTACCCCTCATCTCCTCTCCTGTAGTAATTACTCAGTTGTCGCCAGTTCACTTAACTTATTATGATGTCTAAAGTAGTACTGTGCCACTATTTCTATGAAAAGTGTCACTTTTCTTAAGTGCAAGCTGAATACTGTATGTAATCTAACAAAGTCTGCAAAGCTTTCAGGAAAGCAGGGGGCCACAAAACATGTTTTGCCCAATGTAGCTGCATCTGAATCATTCTAATACCATTTTCATAGATTTTATATATCTTGAAATTTTACAAGTGTGTCAGTGGCAGTTAAACTAATCAGAGCTGCAGAAGCTGATAACCTTCAAGCACTTTGAGAATCATGGAGACTAATCTGTACAACATACGACAGCATGGCTTTTCTCTTGATACTGAGAGCAGAGGTAAAATCAATTTTTTTGACAAGCTGCTTATACCTGAAGTTGAGGAAACGTGGAGAAGTGGTACTCTAACATGTTAATTGTAGAGAAGTTTTGCCAGTCAGTAGTGCTAGAAGTACTATATTGCTGAGATAGGGAATACGATTCCGTTTTTCCCTTAGCGTACTACGCTGTCAAATGGATCAGCAAATGACTGCTCCGTATGGACATAAACTTGGACTGTGACTGAATCAATTAGGATGCTCAGTTTTATCTTTAGATTCTACAGTTATTTTCTTACTTTATCATGTTACCCCAGCCCTATCATTTTCACCTAATTGAAAAACATGTTTGGATTAGACATGCTACTGTATATTTTGCAATCTGTTTATACTTTTACATTTTTTCTAACCATCTTTATTATTATTATACATTTTGCTACATTCATTGTATTTGCATATTACATGTTCTATCCTTTCCACTTTTTCATCTAAATTCTCTTTCACTTTTTCATCTAAATTGTTGCATAATTTGTTTGTACCGTTCTGTACACTCTGGTAACCCCAGCACCCTTTGTACCCCAGTGTATTTTGTTCATTTCATGTAAACCCTGTGACTCAACATAGAGTGAGCCAAGCTGACAGTTAAAAAAAGAAATATATATATATATATATATATATATATATTGTTGTAGAATTTTGACATCTGGTCAGGGTGAAAAGAATTGCCTAAAATTAGTGACACATCTAGCGTAAATCCATCTAATATGGAATATTTTATAACACCATACAAATAGAGTTACAGAGTTACTTTAACTACTGGAAGTATATAAAGGCACTTAGGAGGCCCTTGTAAAAATTGGCTTTGCAATACTTAAGCTGCCCACCCTCCAGTGTGTACTCAGAAAGAGTTTTCAGCACAACTGGGTACCTTATCAGCAACGGCATAGGAAGCTACTTCCTCAAAATGTGGAAAAGATGATGTTCCTTAAAATGAAGTACAAGTTCCATGAGTAAGACCTTTATTGATAATTACATCAAAGTATGCAGACTCCTGTAATGGAGAATTCCAGCAGGGGGATGACTTGATATTGTGTAAGGATGATGTACACACTGATGAGGTTGAGGTAGTGTCATTGACATTGCATTGGTATATTATACATTTACTAGAGCTGCCACCACATCATGCAGTTTTAGGGACAGAGCAGACCTGCTGCACATGCCCAGTAGTAGCAGCTACTTCTACCAAGTTTGCTGTGTGTGTGGATCTGATTCTTCAATCATTGCAATGGACAAGAGAGTAGCTACCAGAAAGAAGAGACAGGAGCTTTACCATGGGGTGAAAGAATGTGTGCTTAGAAAGTGGATTACTGGTTCTACTAATTTGTGTATTTTTTATTATTGTATGTTAAACCTTTTCCTGACCACTTATTTTATATTAGTTAAATATGTTTGACATACTCTATACTATAGACCACAGGTTCTCAAACTCGGTCCTCAGGACCCCACACAGTGCATGTTTTGCAGGTCTCCTCACAGAATCACAAGTGACATAATTAGCTCCACCTGTGGACCTTTTAAAATGTGTCAGTGAGTAATTAATACACCTGTGCACCTGCTGGGTTACCTGCAAAACATGCACTGTGTGGGGTCCTGAGGACCGAGTTTGAGAACCACTGCTATAGACCATCTATAGTGTTAATTAATAATACAGTATTCTGAACACTTTTCAGTGTATAAAAAGACCAATGTTTACATTAATGTCCAGAGTCATTACTAGGTTCTTCTACCGCTCCCCAGGACTCCCAGACTTTCTCCTATGTTTCGCAGAGTGGGAATTTGTGGATTGCATTTGGAAACCCCCCTCTATAAATCCTTAATTTACCACAGGGGGTCTAAAGAAACCAAGCACTTCAGCCACAAGAGTGTCAGTCTCTGTTGCTGGAATGCTTGGTTTGTTAAACTGTGCATGTCCTTGTTAATATTCAGCATAAGGGTGGGTGGGAGGGTGGAAGGACCCAAGGACAATTCCATCTTATGCCACTTTTCATTTCTGCCACTTCTGTGTAGCAATGTTTTATAGATGTGCTTAAAAATGCTGTATATTTTTGCCACTGCGCTTAGTAACCAGCAAGCTCGCTGCAGCCTTTGGCCTAAACTGGATGGAAACAATATTTTTGTTGTGTGGTGGTCAAAATTTAATGGAAATGACTGGAAATTAATGTTATTGAGGTTAATAGGAACAAAAAAAGGCCCAAAGTATGTGATTTTAGCTTTTTTTGTTATATTTGTTTAAAAAAAATACAAAATCAGTCACTGCATTTAGGCAGAACCAAAACAAGATGACAAATCAGAACCAAAACCAACAAAAATAGTCTGGCGCACATCTCTAATTACAGCAAACATGGTCCATGTTTCATACTGCAGTAAAGTATGTATTTCTTGTTACGTTCACTGTACTTGGTACTCTTAGAACTGGGTGGATGAGCCCCAAGCACAGGAATGTAATGCTTGAGTGGGAATTGAGTTCAGCAGCAACCCCTACAGAAACCCTGACTCTGTTGTTCCACCCGTGTGGTCAGTCTACGCCTGCGAGACTATGTTTGCTTGGGCCCATGGCAGCCACGTTTGAAGGGTGGATTATGTCTGCCCTACTCCGATGGCCCCCAGTCTTAGTTGGAGACAAGGCATAAACTGAGACGGGGCGAGAACAAGGGGAACCTCTAACTAAACAGAAACCCGAATTAGGTGCAACTACAGAACTCAAACAAAAGTATGTGCGGCTCAGCTGCTAAGACAAACAAAAACAAAGGAAATGCTGTCCACATGCCGACACAATACTACTGTGTACCAGCGATGACAGCATACGCAGAACCCTCTGCAGAAAATCCAAAGCAAATATAACGGACAGATACGGCCAAGGCCGTAAGGTGCGGCAAAGCCGCTACTCACAACACCGGTGCTAATACAGACAGGTGAACGGGAACCCCGAGGCCGCAGACACAGGCTCACAGGAATGGAAAGCTGGAAGGATTCCAACAGCAGGCCACAGGACACCAGGACTCAGGATTACAGGATCAAAGGTAGACTGTAACTCAGGAATCCAGGACAGGAATGCTCCAGGACAGGAAGCAGCCCACAAGAAGCTCCGGACTCTGACAAAGCTGAGTACACAGGATTCCAGTATCAGACAGGGCCTGGACACAGATGCAATACTGGACAAGACACTGATCAGGAACATACAGGTATCTTAAAAGAACGTCTATCACCAGCTCAGAACTGCATAGCTAGCTAGGTAATAAGGGAACACGCCCCAATCAGGATGGGTGGAAGCCAGGAACAAGATAATGACCAGAATAGCTGCAGGTGAGAGTAACAGACAAGAGCCAGATTGCAGTACAGAGACTCACCACATAATGTCAACTATCTGACAGGTGAGACTAAACACATAGAAACAGGCTGAAATTACACAGACTCACCACCGGCGGCCAACAAGAGTCTTCTAAACCAGTGTAATGGAAATCCTGGCATGCGAACAGTACTATAGTACAAAATACATAAACGGAAAGCAAACAGGAATGAACCACTACTTGTGGTTCATAACAGTACCCTCTCCTTAAGGGTGGACTCCAGACACCCCATATAAGCCAAGGGGAACAGAAACAGAAGAATAAAATACATAACCAAAATGCAAAACAGGAATGAGCCACTACCGTGGCTCATAACATTTCTAAGTCATCCATTTTACATATCTTAATTGTGCGGCGTCCTCTTTTTTAAATTTATAAAATATGTATGTTTATCATTACAGTTACATAAGCTTCTTATTTTTTTACAATTTAGTTTCAAGCCATCAGGGAAATGACAGAAAACAGATATGTTCAACACAGTCATTCCAACAAAAGATTTTGTATACAATTAAAAAAAAACACAAATATCAAAAAAGAAAGGTCTACATTTTATTCTTTTATACACCTGGGGCCAAATGTTATAGAGTGAGAGTTTCAGAAAGTGAGAGATTTGGTAAGGTTTTGCAGTTTTTTAATTAAGTGGCTATCATTTACACTGCAAAACCAGGTTGATCTTGCAGTGTAAATAATTGCCACTCTAAAAAATAATTGTAAAATCTTACCAAATCTCTCACTTTCCGAAACGCTCACTCTATTACATTTGGCCCCTGGTCTGTGGGGAGAAAGGACTTAACAACAGGTGTCCCTGATTGTATAAATTTTTGCAGCAGATGTTTGTGGGAGTAATTCCAGATTCTGTATTAGCAGAGCCGGCCTTAGGCATAGGCAAACAAGGCAAATGCCTAGGGCATTTGGTATGCTATGGGGCACCAGCAGCTTCTGCTGATTAAAATGATATGCGGCATGCCTATATTCTGTGTGTGACTGCGGCTGTATCTGCATACGAAATGCTACGTTGCAGTGTATTCCTGGAAATCACTGTAATGTAGCATTTTGTATGCAGATACAGCCACAGTCGCACACAGAATATAGGCATGCTGTATATAATTTTAATCAGCAGAAGCTGCTTCTGCAGCCTAGCCACATAGTAATGTAAATAAGATGCATTTTCATAAACAAAAGGCGCCCGACGTTAGCAGAGCTGCCAACTGACTCATGCCAGGCATCTCCTGCATAACTAGCGGCGGTGCTAGGGGGCACCAGCCAAAATCTTGCCTAGGGCATCATATTGGTTAGGGCCGGCTCTGTGTATTAGGCATAATTTCATACAACTGTTGCATTTTTGCATATGGAATGTTGTCTTTGTTCAGTGTTATTTTGACCTTCGTTTTATGTTATGTGTCATATGTAAAAAAATGTAATGTGCTATATGTTTTGGAGAGAGGTAGGGAGGGGGAGAGAGAGAGAGAGAGAGAGAGAGAGAGAGAGAGAGAGAGAGAGAGAGAGAGAGAGAGAGAGAGTGAGTTTATTTTTATAATATAAGATTTACACTTAATTTGTGGATTAATTTATAATTGTTACTTTTTTATTTTTTTTATTTGTTTTGGTGGATAATTCTCTCTAAAAAATGAATTACAGCATGGAGAAGGAATACATGGTTAAAGTGCTGCAATTATCTCTGACACACGTAGGAGAGCTAAATTGATTGGGCACATTAAATACAATTTTCCACTATCTGTGCTTTCTGGTGTTGACATTACTGATGACGGTTTCTGGTGTATTGTTTTTTAATGACAACAAAACTACTAATGCTGCTCAATTGCGAAAAAGAGAAAGCTTTGATGAAATACATGGAGTGATGAAGCTGCAATGGGATTTACATTAATATATGCATGTGCTAACTAGAAAATAAATCACATAAAATATAATATAAACAAAAATGTTGCATAGCAATATGTAGGCCTATGATATGATAATTACTTAATAGTCAGCCCTCTTCTCTTCACCTCTCAAATAATATTTGCCATAATTCTATTTTCCCTGTAAAGAAGAACTTTCACCCACCGGGATACAAATGAGAAAGGGATGCATCAATCCCTGAGTCTATGGCATCCAAAACCGTGCCACACATGGTGGATATAGCAAAGATGTATGTGGACACATATGTAGCCTGTGCATTGAAGGAATGATAATTATTCTAGGTTGAGTTTGAAGGGTTTCATGAGTTTTATCAACTGTCAATTAAATACTGTACATGAAATTGCTGTTTTATCAGCAAAACAAATTTCACTTGCCATAATTGCCGATGTGCACCATGAATGCCCCAGTACGGGAGTGAGGACAGTCTATGACATCCCAGCTGTCACAGTTACCGTGGTCTGGAATAACCTACAGTATATGCACAGAAATATAGCACAGCTAATAATTTAGTTGTTGTATGCATTCTTACCATAGACTGAAAGGGTTAAAAGATAGATTATTTTTTTTCCCGATCTAAAATTGGTCAACATCGACAGAGTGGTTATTTGTTTTTATCCCCGACAGTACCTGCGGCTTACGCCCATGCACTAACCTGTTTGTTTTTTTTACTCCACCTTACCTCAAGGTGCAGCAGCAAATGTGGGCTGTAGGCAAAGCAGCGGCAGGTGCCGGCACTGGCAGCCCCCTAAAGATGGCAGGTGGGAGCCCGCTGCATAAATCTATGATGCTGGGGTGCCTGCACATGCACAGAAGAGGTTCTGTGCATGTGCAGATCAGTTTCTACAGCAACGCATGCAGAGCCCCCTAAATTGCAGCCTGTCAATTTTTTGGTGCAGGTAATCCAAAGATACAGCAGCGATATACACTGTGACCATTTCTGGATGAGGCCCATAATTCATACAGCCACAGTGAGCCACATGGTTGGCTCGGTTTTTTATTTGAGATGTTTGTAGATCCTCAAGTGGTTTTTAATTTCTTTAAAAATGTATAAAAAATTGATTGTTGACTGTCAGTCCCTCTGCATTAAGGCACAGCTCTGTGAGTGACATTGCTAACTTATTACACTTTGGAGAATGCACAGTGCCAAGCATATACATGCACAATTAACCAATAATTGCTCAGTTGCAAAAATATCGATATAGCGTCCAGCATCTCCACTTTTAGAGGCATCATTATGAAGGTTTAGGCAACAGAATGTGTTTTAGAAGTGTACAATGTCTGTCAATTATTAGTCTATGGTTTGATTGAATTTGTGTCCGAGTTTCAGTCAATTTTATGAATCAACTGTTAGTAAATCTGATTTGCTTTGAGCTCTTTGAGAAAGTGTTACGCACACCAGTGCTAACAGGAGTATACCGGTGTATGAACAGAGAGGGAAGCGAAGCAAACGAACTCACAGACAGTATAACATAACATACACAGGAGGTGATGGAATAACTAATAAACACAAAGTGAACGGAGAAGCCCAAAGGCTCAGGAATTGGGTGTCTCCCTAGTGTCAGGAATGCTCAGATGTAATAGAGCGGACAATGAAGCGATGTGTAGTGATTTAACATGTGGAGCACCTGAAATGATGTTGCTAAGAGCAACAGAAAAAACCCCAAAGGGTTACCAACGGGTGTGGGAATAAACTCCTTGGTCAGAGATAGAAATATAGACACAAGGAGAGTATCCACAATCCTAACCCCCACTTGCAGGGTACAGGTTCAGCTTACTGCCACTAAACTGACACCTGGACGCCCTGCACAGTGAGGGAGGATTAAGCAAGCAGGTCTGAGAGTACATCCGCAAACCTGCTGGGTTCACAGAATAGCCAAAGAACCCCAGCAGGTCAAACAACTGACTCCAGTCTTACTGCTAGGTCCGGATTGGCAGAATGAAGTACCGAATCCCAAGGCCTATTCGCAGTAAGCAACAAGTAAATACAAAGTCACACAGTACTAGCTAACTCTCTGGAACTGACTAACAAACAAAGATTCAGCAGCATTTGCCTAGCCTGAGAGGATGGTTTATATAGCAGGTGCTGTCCACGTCCCACTCAGACCTCACAGACTGTGAGCACAAAACCAGCGCCGGATTCCCTGTCGTGCACAGAGCCTGTAACCACTACACAGTAAAAACCCGGACCGGAGTATCAGCTGCGCTCAGGTTACTTCGCTAACACTTGCCTCCCGGTTGCCATGGCTACGTGCAGCACAGAGCAGGAGATCCTAACAGTACCCCCCCTCTGAAGAGGGGTCAAAGAACCCCTACCACCGGGTTTATCGGGGAACTGCAAGAAGAAAGAGCGTATCAGTCTGGGGGCATGAAGATCACAACTGCGCACCCACGACCGCTCCTCCGGGCCAGTGCACCAAAAATGACAGCCGACCCCGAACCATCTTGGAGTCAAGAACCCTTTCAACCACAAACTCCCTCTGACCCCGTATCAGAAGAGGAGAAGGTCTTCCACTGGAAGAAGGATTATTAACCGCCAGTTTTAAAAGGGAACAATGAAATGTTTTATTGATACCCAATGAACGGGGCAGATCTAACTGAAATGCCATCGGATTGATAACCCTGGTGATCTTATAAGGGCCGATAAACCGGGGGCCAAACTTATGAGATGGCTGTCTCAACTTCAAATTCTTGGTGGACAACCAGACGAAGTCTCCTAATTTGAAGCTGCAGGGTCTTCTCCGCTTATCAAAAACCCTTTTGGTCACTAATGACACAGACACAAGGGCTTTCTTCACTTTCCTCCAAATACCCCTAAGGACCGAAACAACAGAGGAACCACCAGACGTGGAATCCAGGGGGTCAAAAGAATTGGCCTTAGGATGATACCCATACATACAAAGGAAGGGAGAGATCCCTGTAGCAGAGTGAGCCGCGTTGTTATAGGCAAACTCCGCCATGGACAGATGAGCAACCCAGTCAGTATGACACTTGGAGACATAACACCTGAGGAACTGCTCCAAGGACTGGTTCACCCTCTCAGTCTGCCCATTAGACTGTGGATGGTAGCCTGACGTCAAGCTCACAGAAATCGGGAGATCAGAACAAAATGCCCTCCAGAATTTGGCCACAAACTGGGATCCACGGTCAGAGACCACATCAAGTGGCAACCCGTGGAGGCGCACAACATGCTGCATAAATAACTCAGACAGGCGCCTGGCCGATGGCAACCCAACCAGTGGAACGAAATGCGCCATCTTCGAAAACCTGTCAACGACCACCCAAATGGCTGTCATCCCCGAGGATTTGGGCAAGTCCACCACAAAATCCATGGAAATGTGGGTCCTTGGCTAAGACGTAACAGAGAGTGGATGTAATGGGCCGACAGAAACCCCTCTAGGAGTTTTATTTCGGGCACAAACGTCACATGCCCGAACCCACTGATCCACATCCCTAGCCACCGAGGGCCACCACACCGCCCTAGACAGCAACTCCCGAGTTCTGGCAATACCCGGATGCCCTGCCGACCTCTTGGCATGGAATTCCAGGAACACTCGCTGTCTTAATCTAGGAGGCACAAACAAGAGACCTACCGGAAGGTCTGGAGGAGCCTGCTCCTGTGCTCTAAGGACTAATGACAAGAGGTCCTGGGTAATGCCCACTTTAATACATGATGGGGACACAATGGGCAATGGCTCCTCGGTGGTCTCTTGAACTGGAGCAAAACTCAGCGAGAGCGCATCAGCCTTGATGTTTTTTGACCCAGGGCGATATGTTATCAAAAAATTAAAGCGAGCAAAAAACAAAGCCCATCGTGCCTGCCTGGCATTGAGCCGCTTTGCTGACTCTAAATATGCCAGATTCTTATGGTCGGTGAGAATTGAGACCACAAACTTAGCCCCCTCAAGCCAGTGTCTCCAATCCCCGAGTGCATCCTTTATAGCCAACAATTCCCGGTTACCCACATCATAATTCATCTCGGCAGACGAAAATTTACGGGAAAAGTAAGCACAGGGATGAAGGCGATTATCAGACACCCCCATCTGAGAGAGCACTGCCCCAATACCTATCTCAGAGGCATCCACTTCTACCACAAAAGGACGCTCTGGATCTGGGTGTCGCAGCACCTTGGCCGAGACAAATGCCCTTTTGAGACGGGCAAAGGCCGCTTTGGCCTCACAAGACCAGTGAGCAACATCCGCCCCTTTCTTAGTGAGTGCCACCAAGGGGGCCACTATAGACAAAAATCCAGCGATAAACCGTCTATAAAAATTCACAAAGCCCAGAAAACGCTGAAGCACCTTTAAACTAGTGGGCTGCACCCAATCCAGGACTGCCTGTACCTTAGAACCCTCCATTTGGAAACCTTCTGAGGAGATAATATACCCTAGAAATGCGATTTGCTGGACTTCAAACTCGCACTTCTCCAGCTTCGCCCCAAGCTGGTGGTCTCTGAGTTTCTGGAGGACTAAGCGTACATGCTTCCGATGTTCCTCCAGGGAATGAGAGAAGATTAGGATGTCATCTAGATAAACAACTAAGAATCTATCCAAATATTCCCTGAGCACATCGTTCATGAATTCCTGGAAAACTGCCGGGGCATTAGAGAGCCCAAAAGGCATCACCAAATATTCATAATGCCCTGAGTGGGTATTAAAGGCAGTCTTCCATTCATCCCCCTCTCTTATTCGGATTAGATTGTAAGCACCGCGTAGGTCAATCTTAGAAAAAATGGTGGCAGTACGAAGCTGGTCAAACAAAACCGAAATGAGAGGCAGTGGGTACGAGTTTTTAAACGTGATACGGTTAAATTCCCTGAAGTCGATGCAGGGTCGCAATGAACCGTCCTTTTTACCCACGAAAAAGAACCCCGACCCAACTGGAGACTGTGAGGGTCTGATAAATCCCTTAGCCAAGTTCTCCTGAATGTACTCTGCCATAGCCTGAGTCTCAGGACGTGACAGGGAGTACAACCTGCTCTTGGGAAGCTTAGCATCCGGCAACAAATCAATGGCACAGTCATAGGGGCGATGGGGAGGTAGTACCTCCGCAACTTTTTTGGAGAACACATCCGCAAAATCTGCATAACATCCTGGCAATCCTGGCAAACTTAGCTGCGAGAGCCTGACTGGAAAGCTCAAGCAACTCCTGAAACAATCACTACCCCAACTAAGAATCTCCCCAGAGACCCAGTCAAATTGACGGTTATGGGCCCTTAACCAGGGTAACCCCAAAACCAATGGGGCAAAAGAACAGACAGTCACATAAAAAGACAATTTTTCAGAGTGTGTGGCTCCAATAAACAAAGGAATTTGGCTGGTGCAGGAGGTAATTTTACCCTGGGACAATGGTTCCCCGTTTAACCCACAGATCTCAATCTCTGATGCCAAAGGTACTGAGGGAACAGAGTGTTCCAGGGCGAATTGACGGTCCATAAAAACCCCATCGGCCCCACTGTCAACAAAGGCCTCAGTCTTGACAGTTTGACCAAGGATCTCCAAAGTCACCGGAATGAGAAAAGTCTTTTTAGGAAATTCTGACTTCTGGCCTGACAGGATATTTCCCATCACCCTCAGGCCCTGAAGTTTTCCGGTTTTTCTGGGCATGATACTACAACATGACCTTTATTCCCACAGTACAAACACAAACCCTGCTGTCTCCTCCGCGTCTTCTCACGCGAGGAGAGGCGGGTAGCCCCAATCTGCATAGGCTCCTCGGAATATTCCTCAGAGTCTGAGGTTCCCTTGGGAAAAAAGGAAACTGCGGTCTCCCTTTCAAGCCTACGCTCTCTCAGCCGTCTATCCACCTGGATGGATAACTGCATGAGCTAATCTAAGCTATCAGGCGAGGGATATTGTACCAGTTGATCCTTTATCTGGTCAGAAAGGCCCCTTCGGTACTGGTTTCTCAGGGCAGAGTAATTCCACTGGGTATCATGAGCCAACCTCCGAAACTCCGTATTATAAACCTCAGCTGGCCGTCGCCCTTGCTTAAGAACCGTAATCTGAGCCTCGGCTGAAGCCATCTTGTCAGGGTCATCATACAAAATGCCCAGTGCTGTAAAAAAAGCATCAACACTTTTAAGCGACGGACAGTCAGGCTGTAACCCATATGCCCAGACCTGTGGGTCTCCTTGTAGCAAGGAAATCACCATGCCCACCCGCTGAATCTCCGACCCAGAAGACTGGGGCCTAAGCCTGAAACATAGCTTACAGCTCTCCTTGAAACAAAAGAACTGCGAGCGATCTCCA
This sequence comes from Pseudophryne corroboree, assembly GCF_028390025.1. NCBI lineage: Eukaryota > Metazoa > Chordata > Amphibia > Anura > Myobatrachidae > Pseudophryne > Pseudophryne corroboree. The sequence goes on along the minus strand of NC_086454.1, from coordinate 59,305,484 downwards.
GAAAAACGATCCGGGAGATTTACTTTCGGCTCCTTAACCCCTGAACTTGCCGCTGCTGCTGCGGGAGCTCCGCTAGCGGCCTGCGGGGTGTTCATTTTAATGGACATCTCATTAAATTGTCGAGTCAGGACCTGCACCTGATTTTGAGGGGTATGCTCCATATTCCCACAAAATTTCAACAGGAGTAGGGCTGCTGAATATGTTACGCACACCAGTGCTAACAGGAGTATACCGGTGTATGAACAGAGAGGGAAGCGAAGCAAACGAACTCACAGACAGTATAACATAACATACACAGGAGGTGATGGAATAACTAATAAACACAAAGTAAACGGAGAAGCCCAAAGGCTCAGGAATTGGGTGTCTCCCTAGTGTCAGGAATGCTCAGATGGAATAGAGCGGACAATGAAGCGATGTGTATTGATTTAACATGTGGAGCACCTGAAATGATGTTGCTAAGAGCAACAGAAAAAACCCCAAAGGGTTACCAACGGGTGTGGGAATAAACTCCTTGGTCAGAGATAGAAATATAGACACAAGGAGAGTATCCACAATCCTAACCCCCACTTGCAGGGCACAGGTTCAGCTTACTGCCACTAAACTGACACCTGGATGCCCTGCACAGTGAGGGAGGATTAAGCAAGCAGGTCTGAGAGTACAGCCGCAAACCTGCTGGGTTCACAGAATAGCCAAAGAACCCCAGCAGGTCAAACAACTGACTCCAGTCTTACTGCTAGGTCCGGATTGGCAGAATGAAGTACCGAATCCCAAGGCCTATTCGCAGTAAGCAACAAGTAAATACAAAGTCACACAGTACTAGCTAACTCTCTGGAACTGACTAACAAACAAAGATTCAGCAGCATTTGCCTAGCCTGAGAGGATGGTTTATATAGCAGGTGCTGTCCACGCCCCACTCAGACCTCACAGACTGTGAGCACAAAACCAGCGCCGGATTCCCTGCCGTGCACAGAGCCTGTAACCACTACACAGTAAAAACCCGGACCGGAGTATCAGCTGCGCTCAGGTTACTTCGCTAACACTTGCCTCCCGGTTGCCATGGTGACGTGGCAGCACAGAGCAGGAGATCATAACAGAAAGTCCAGTTGCTTTTCCAGTTATAGTTTTACATTGCTAGTCAAACCTTAAAATCGGTCAGAAATGACCTTTAGTAAATGTACCCCAAGGTCAGTCTGCACAATCTAAGATGGCCACAATCAATGATGGCCACCTTTGAGCCAGGCATCCCAACAAGGCTTACATGTAGCTTGTAGATAGGTTTCATGTGCTTTTACTGCTTCCACTTCTGGTCATGACACTCCCATAAAATGACATGGGTCCGCATATAAATTTACACAAAACTAAAGTACAAACATCAGAGGAATGGTGTAAAATGTGTGACTTTTACCAGATCATTATCATTAAATAAAAATAATGGTGAAAGTCTATATTAAAGAAATACATTGCAACTGTTATAATTCAGCTAGTGTATAATGTAGAGATGAGCGGGTTTAGTTCTCAGAGAACCGAATCCTACCAGACCGCACGCTCCAAACCTGGATCCGAGACAGGCAGGAAACCAGAATGAGGTAAAATGTCATCATCCCGCTGTCGGATTCTCGCAGGGTTTGGTTTCCATATAAGGACCCGCGCATCGCTGCCATTTTCACTCCGGCATTGGAGAGTGTAGAGAGAGGACATGTATCCATTCTCTCAGTGTCCTCAGTGTCTGTGTCTTGTGCTGCATCTGTCCAGTCACAGTGGTTGTGTCCTCTGCAGCCATATGTCCAATGGTGCTGTGTTGTGCTGCATCAGTTAAGTGGTGGTGTGTTGTGCTGCATCAGTCCAGTCACAGTAGTGGTGTCCTCTGCTGCCATATGTCCAGTGCTGCTGTATAATAATAAGTCCCTTACAGTGTTGCTGTGTTGTCCTGCATCAGACCAGTGGTAGTGTCCTGTGCATCAGTTAGTCCAGTGACCAGTCACAGTGGTATCCTCTGCTGTCATATGTCCAGTGCTGCAGTATAAAATATAAATCCAGTCCATTGCAGTTGTGCTGTGTTGTCCTACATCAGTCCAATATAGGTGTCCCTGTGCTGCCGGATATGTCCAGTGGTACTGCTGTATATGTCCAGTGGTTCTGCCATATATGTCCAGTGATCCTGCCGTATAATTCCAGAAATCCTGCCGTAAAATTCCAGTAATCCTGCCGTATAATTCCAGTGGTACTGTCATATAATTCCAGTAATCCTGCCGTATAATTACAGTAATCCTGCCGTATAATTCCAGTGATCCTGCTGTATAATTACAGTAATCCTGATGTATAATTCCAGTGATCCTGACGTATAATTACAGTAATCCTGCTATATTATTCCATATAAATCCATATAATTCCATATAAATCCAGTCCAGTGGCGCTGCCATATAAATTCAGTGGTGCTGTCCTGTGCTGTATAATATTTACTCCAAATAAAGGGGTTATTAATATTTAATCCAAATAATTTTTACAGGGTTTGCCCTGTGTGGTGTCCTGTGCCGCATATTGTGTTATATAACTCCAGAAAAATAATGGAGAACAAAAATTTGGAGGATAAAATAGGGAAAGATCAATATCCACTTCCTCCTAGTGCTGAAACTGCTGCCAATAGTCATGACATAGACGATGAAACATCATCAACGTCGCCTGCCAAGGTCGATGCCCAATGTGATAGTATAGGGAATGTAAAATTAAAAAAAGCCACAGTTCAGTAAAAAGACTCAAAAAAAGAAATTGCAATGGTCTGAGGAGAAACGTAAACTTGCCAATATGCCATTTACGACACAGAGTGGCAAGAAATGGCTAAGGCCCTGGTATATGGTCATGACTAGTGGTTCAGTATCACATGACGATGGAAGCCCTCATCCTCCCGCTAAAAAAATGAAAAGAGTTAATCTGGAAAAAGCACAGAAAAGTACTGTGCGTTCTAAGATGGTATCACAAATCCCCAAGGAGAGTCTAAGTGTGTCGGCGGTTGCAATGCCTGACCTTCCCAACACTGGATGGGAAGAGGTGGCTCCTTTCATCATTACCACGTCCCCTGCAAGTTCTGGAAGGAGCACCCACAGTCCAGTTTCTGATATTCAAATTGAAGATGTCACTGTTGAAGTACACCAGGATGAGGATATGGGTGTTGCTGGCGCTGAGGAGGAATTGACGATGAGGATTCTGATGGTGATGTGGTTTGTTTAAAGGAGGTACTGGGGGAGACACCTGTTGTCCGTGGGATGAAAAAGCCCATTGTGATGCCTGGGCAAAATACCAAAAAAGCCACCTCTTTGGTGTGGAATTATTTCTCCACAAATCCGGACAACAGGTATCAAGCCGTGTGTTGCCTCGGTCAATCTGTAATAAGTAGGGGTAAGGATGTAAACCACCAAGGAACATCCTCCCTTATATGTAACCTGCAGCGCATTGATCAAAAGTCAGTGTCAAGTTTTTAAACTTTGGTAAGAGCGTAAGGAGTCCACTGACACCTAAATCCCTTCATCCTCTTGTACCCAAGCTCCTGCAAGCCACACCACCAACTCCCTCAATGTCAACTTCCTCCTCAGTCAGGAACGTCAGTAGTCCTGCAGGCCATGTCACTGTCAAGACAGAGAAGTACTCCCCTAACCGGGATTCCTCTGGAGGATCATTGAGTGGTATGCCTGCTGTTGCTGCCGCTGCTGTTGTTGCTGCTGGGAGTTGATTGTTATCCCAAAGGGGAAGTCGGAGAACCACTTGTACTACTTCCAGTAAGCAATTGAATGTCCAACAGTCCTTTGTGAGGAAGATGAAATATGACAGCAGTCATCCTTTTGCAAAGCGGATAACTGAGGCCTTGACAGCTATGTTAGTGTTAGACGTGCATGCGGTATCCGCCATTAGTTCAGTGGGACTTAGAGAATTGTTTGAGGTACTGTGTCACCGATATCAAATCCCATCTAGGTTCCACTTCTCTAGGCAGGCGATACCGAGAATGTACAGAGACGTCAGAAAAAGTGTCCTCAGTGTCCTACAAAATGCAGTTGTACCCACTGTCCACTTAACCACAGACATGTGTACAAGTGGAACAGGGCAGACTAAGGACTATATGACTGTGACAGCCCACTGGGTAGATGTATGGCCTCCAGCAGCAACAACAGCAGCGGCACCAGTAGCAGCATCTCGCAAATGCCAACTCGTTCCTAGGCAGGCTACGCTATGTACCACCTCTTTCCGTAAGAGGCACACAGCTGACAATCTCTTATGGAAACTGAGGGACATCATTGCAGAATGGCTTACCCCAATTAGACTCTCCTGGGGATTTGTGATATCGGACAACGCCACCAATATTGTGCGTGCATTACATCTGTACAAATTCCAGCACATCCCATGTTTTGCACATACAATTCATTTGATGTTTCAGAGTTTTTTTTTTAAATGACAGGGGCATGCAGGAGATGCTGTTGGTGGCCCAAAAAATTGCAGACCACTTTCAACATTCAGCCACCACGTGCCGAAGACTGGTGCACCATCAAACATGCCTAAACCTGCACTACTATCACCTGAAGCAAGAGGTGGTAACGAGGTGGAATTCAACACTCTACAGTATATGCTTCAGAGGATGGAGGAGCAGCAAAAGGCCATTAAAGCCTATACATCTGCCTACGATATAGGCAAAGGAGGGGGAATGCACCTTACTCAAGTGCAGTGGAGAATGATTTCTGTCTTGTGCAAGGTTCTCCAACCCTTCGAACTTGCCACATGTGAAATCAGTTTCAGACACTGCAAGCTTGAGTCAGGTCATTCCCCTCATCAAGCTTTTGCAGAAGCAGCTGGAGAAATTGAAGGAGGAGCTAAGGCAGAGTCATTCCGTAAAGTGTATGGGACTTGTGGATGGAGCCCTTCATTCGCTTTGCCAGGATTCAAGGGTGGTCAATCTGTTGAAATCAGAGCACTACATTTTGGCCACCGTGCTTGATCCTAGGTTTAAAGCCTACTTTGTATTTCTCTTTCCAGCAGACACAAGTCTGCAGAGGTTCAAAGACCTGCTGGTGAGAAAATTGTCAACTCAAGCGGAACATGACCCGTGAACAGCTCCTCCTTCACTTTCTCCGGCATCTGGGGCTGCGAGGAAAAGGATAAGATTTCTGAGCCCACCCGCTGGCGGTGATGCAGGGCAGTCAGGAGTGAGTGCTAACATCTGGTATGGACTGAAGGACCTGCCAATAATTACTGACATGTCTACTGTCACTGCATATGATTCTGTCACCATTGAAAGAATGGTGGAGGATTTTATGAGTGACAGCATCCAAGACTGCATGTCAGACAGTCCGTACATATACTGTCAGGAATAAGAGGCAATTTGGATGCCCTTGCACAAACTGGCTTTATTTTACCTAAATTGCCCCCCTCCAGTGTGTACTCCAAAAGAGTGTTTAGTGCAGCTGGTAACCTTGTCAGCGATCGTCGTAGGCGGTTACTTCCACAAAATGTGGAGAAGATGATGTTCATCAAAATGAATTATAAATTACTCCAGGTAGACCTTTACCAGCAATTGCCTACAGAAAGTACACAGGGACCTGTGATGGTGGATTCCAGTGGGGACGAATTAATACTCTGTGAGGAGGAGGATGTACACAGTGAAAGGGCTGAGGAATCGGAGGATGAGGTTGAGGTCGACATCTTGCTTCTGTAGAGCCAGTTTGTGCAAGGATAGATTGATTGCTTCTTTTTTGGTGGGGGCCCAAACCAACCAGTCATTTCAGCCACAGTCGTGTGGCAGACCCTGTCGCTGAAATGATTGTTTTTTTAAAGAGTGCATGTCCTGTTTATACAACATAAGGGTGGGTGGTAGGGCCCAAGGACAATTCCATCTTGCACCTCTTTTTCTCCTTTGCATCATGTGCTGTTTGGGGACTAGTTTTTTAAAGTGCCATCCTTTCTGACACTGCCATACAAGTCCTGGGGTACTGCCGTATAAGTCCAGGAGTACTGCCGTGTAAGTCCAGTCCAGTGGTGCTGTCTTGTGCTGCATCAGTCCAGTGTTGGTGTCTTGTACTGCCATAAGTCCAGTGGTGGTGTCCTGTGCTGTATATTATTTACTCCAAATAAAAGGGTTATATACATTACTTATATTATTATCCAAATAATTTTTACAGGGTTTGCCCTGTGTGGTGTAGGGGTACGCTCACCTGTGCTGCATATTATTATAATAGCTCCAAGTAAAAGGGTTATTATTATCCAAATTAATTTTACAGGCTTTGCCGTGTGTGTGTTTGGTTTAGGGGTACACTATCCTGTGCCATCAATATTGTGCATGTATTACATCTGGTTAAATTCCAGCATGTTCCATATTGTTTGTGCCGCATACTTGTGTCGCTTAGCTTTGTCATACAGCTACCTCATTGCACCTCTTTTTCATCTTTGCATGATGTGTTGTTTAGGGACTTTTTTTATATCTGCCCTCCTGTCTGACACTGCAGTGCCACTCCTAGATGGGCCAATTGTTTTTGTCGCTTAGCTTAACCATACAGCTATCTCGTTGCACCTCTTTTACTTCTTTGCATGATGTGCTGTTTGGGGCCTAGTTTTTTTAAATGCCATCCTGTCTGCAACTGCAGTGCCACTCCTAGATGGGACAAGTGTTTGTGCAGCACACTTGTGTCGCTTAGCTTAGCCATCCAGCTACCTCATTGCACCTCTTTTTCTTCTTTGCATCATGTGCTGTTTGGGGCCTATTTTTTAAATCTGCTATCCTGTCTGCCACTGCAGTGCCACTCCTAGATGGGCCATGTGTTTGTGGCGCATACTTGTGGCGCTTAGCTTAGTCATACAACGACCTCGGTGCAACTTTTATGCCTAAAAACAATATTGGGAGGTGTGAGGTGTTCAGAATAAACTGGAAATGAGTGGAAATGAATGTTATTAAGGTTAATAATACCGTAGGATCAAAATTACCCCCCAAATTATGTGATTTTAGCTGTTTTTATGTTTTTTGAATCATCCAGATCCAAAACCAAAACATGAAAGTGTAGGTTTTGGCAAAAACAAGTCAAAACCAAAACACGAGTGGGGAATTACAACCCAAACCAAAACACAAAACACGAAGAGTACCGGCCGCACATCTCTATTATAATGTGTATGTAAGATAGTCTATGTAAACAGTTAATTGATGTATTTACATCCCTGTGACATGTGTGATAAATTTCTTGGTTTCCATTTCCAGTACAAAATATTAAAATAAATACAGTTATAACTGTAGTTGTTAATATAGTTGTGCTTTAATAAATAACATAGACAGTGGTGGATTTCCTAGTAGGCACTTGATGTACATCTCTAGTAGCACCACTGTATCAGAGACCCACTGCTGGTTGGTAAAAAAAATCAGCAACTGGGACTGCTCAGCAGTTGAAAGTTCCCAGCTAACAGCTGTGTGTACAATTATTACACGGGACTAAGAGGCCGGTGAGGAATCCTTACCATGGCAGAGCAGGGGCATTTGAGGTTCTGAGATGGAGACTGGTGGAGGAAGGACTGTCCTCTCATGGTCCTCCCTGTGTGCTGTCACCCCACTGAGCTGGCTTCTGGTCTGCCTAATGAAGCTTTAAGCATTAGGTGGCTGCCTCTGCTCACCATGCAACCATTGCTCATTGCTTCATCCTGCTCCAATTTTGCATTTGTGATGCAGCCACCCATGTGACTTGACACAGCGTTAGTCCTCCAGCTGCTGCAATCTCCATGGCAGTCATGCATACTCTGTGACTCATTCTCCTAAAGATTACTCAATGGCCTTATGGTTCAGAGCACATGATTCAGAGTTGCATTCAAGTCGGCATGCGCCAAAATAAGTGCAGATCTTCCTCTTTATTAAGAGTTGGCTACATCTACAGTATGTGGCTGCACCTGGCCCATCCATCCACTTTTGAAAGCTGGGGTCATCCCTATCAGGGGGCATTTGCACCAGCTCTTTCCTTGGTGCAAGAGATTTATTTGAAAACATGCGAATCTCTGTGAGTGAGATGAAAATACGTTGGGTAGATTAGAGTATGGTGAGAGATATGAGAGAGAGGGTGGCCAGAGTGGTTGCAGTATTCATATTGAGAGCTGAAGATAGAGTAAATGAGAGTTGTAGCTGCGTCCTTGAGATAATATGAAGGAGGAAGCAGCAGGATTGGAAAAGGGACTGAATGTGGGGGCTGAAGTAGAGGATGGAGTAGAGGATGATATTCAGGAAGTGGACTTGCAGGACAGTGGAGAGGGTAGTGTTGTCAATAAATATAGAGAGGTGGAGAGTTGAGGGGGCCCTGAAGGGGAAGAGACAATGATTTTCAGTTTAGATATGTTTAATATATTTTACATTTAATTCTCAATTTACTTAACATCAACACATACAAACACTGGAGAAGTGATGAAGCAGTGATAAGTGCAAGGTGATAACGCACCAGCCAATCAGCTACAATATGTAAATTGACAGTTGGGAGCTGATTGGCTGGTGCGTTTTCACCTTCCACTTATCACTGCTTTATCACTTCTCCAGGCTTAATACATCTGCCCCATTGTGGCTAAGTCTGCAGATAAAGATGGTTACATTTTGGGGGAAGTAGGACTCTGCATAGATCAGAAAGAGAAGTTGGGCAAAGTGAGGGTGATCTTTGCAAAATCTGGTTCCTACCTTTGCTGAGCAATACAAAGCCTCTGTCTTTTGCAGAACAAGATTATTAACATGCGATAGAGGTGAAAGGCTATATTTTTGTTTGGGGACTGTGCAAAATAGCACAGTGGTATTTTAACTGAACAAACAGGCCAGGGGCAATTCAACAGAGAAGGGGGCCCGTGTGCTCCTCCGGGTGGGCCCTTCCTCTGTACAGCGCTGTAGACTCCGGCATTGTGCTGTAGTCTACTACGCATGCACAGGTCTCCGGAAACATGGCGCCCGTCATGATCCGGAGACCAATTTGGCTACCGCACATGCGCGGTGCCCATTTTGACTGAGATTTCTGCTGCGAATGCTGCGCCCAACGCTGGACTCCGGAAAGGTAAGTATTAAAATGGGTACAATGTGTGCAGTATGGGCCCCCTGGACACAGGGGCCTGTGTGCACCACACATATTGCACCCATTATAGAAACGCCAATGAAACAGGCTTAGGTTTTACACCAGCTAGCTGAGATTAGATCTGTTATACTGTAATACCAATAACAGGATGCTTGTTGTACTGTCTAGCTGCAGTACTGAAGAGAACCAAATGTCTAGACACATTTTGTCTTTTTCTTTTTCACTGCCACAGACCTTTTTAACATGCAAATCTCCTGCTTCAGAACTAATGCTTCCATATCTATTTTCTCTTCAACTGGCACCTCCGCTATAGGAACTGAATCCACCGCCGGGACAACCATAGCTATCATCCCCAGCTACTCTTCCTCAGCAGACACCAGACCATCCTCCCCTTCCATACATCCTGAGGCTTCCTGCCAGGGGTGTTTCAACAGAGGAAGGGGCCTATGTGCACCTCCGGGTATCGCGCTGTAGACTCCGACATTGTGCTGGAGTCTACTGCGCATGCGCAGGTGTTCGGAAACATAATGCCCGCCATGATCCGGAGACCAATTCGGTTACAGCGCATGCGCGGAGGGCATTTTGGTGGCGATTTCCGCCATGACTGCAGCGCCCGAAACTGGACTCTGGAAAGGTAAGTATTAAAATGGGTGCAATGTGTGCTGTGGGGGCCCACCCTGGACCTAGGGGCCCGTGTTCACCACACACATTGCACCCATTATAGAAACGCCAATGCTTCCTGCACCTCCATTTTCTCAGTTGCAGGCACATCATCAACATTATGGAAAGCTGGGGAGATAGGGTTCGGCGCTCAGTGTTGTTAAGAACTGGTTAATTTAAAAGCCACAAAATATCTATGTAAAAGAATATTTAATATACACGAGAGTAAAAAAATTATACAAAGTACATAAAAGGCATAAAATATGGACCAAGAAAATATTAAAAGGATAAGGAGATCAACTTAGCTTTAAAAACAGCAGGGGGTTAGTGCAGGAAACCCAACGCATTTCGTCTCATCAGACTTCTTCAAAGAGTAGGGACACAATGAGCCATTCTGTCTATTTATAGCCAAACTACTTGGTAAAGGATTTGTGGCATCACAGATGGTCACATGATGCAATTGAGTGTTACAGGCTTTCAAAGTACTTTTTAGTATTGTATATGGACGTATAAAATACTGTGGGCTGTACAATAGAGCAGAGTCAGTGATTGTGGAGACCATAAAGGAGTCAAAACTACTTTAAAGTCCATAATTACAGTGTAGTAGCGGCATTTCCGCCACACTTCCGGTGACGGGTGTCGTGTATCCGTCATTTCCGCCCCACTTCCGGTCTGGACCCACCCTGGACCTAGGGGCCAGTGTGCACCACACATATTGCACACATTATAGAAATGCCAATGAAACAGGCTTAGGTTTTACACCAGCTAGCTGAGATTAGATCTGTTATACTGTAATACCAATAACAGGATGCTTGTTGTACTTTCTAGCTGCAGTTCTGAACAGAAGCAAATGTCTAGACACATTTTGTCCATTGTAACAAACAATCTATTGTAACTAAATGACAGGGCTGCACAACATTCAAAGAACGTCCATATTAGTCTAAAGAGGAAATCAAATATTCTACTATTCAGGATTGAATGTAATTATGTTAATTGATGAAGTTTCTTTGGAGCAGTAAAAATTGTATTCATTCTAAACCTAAATGAGTCATGTAGTGTCACGTAATATCGCCATGTCTATTACCATTATTATATAAAATATGCATTCATTTCCCTTTGTCACTTTGCTTGCTGTACAAAGGAAGATCATTTTAAGAGGAGAAACAAGTTTTTCTTCAACAAAAAGTTTTTAATTCTTACCTACTGCAAACCCCATTACTTATTATTATCTTTTATTTTTGAGGCTGTTTAAAGTATCTGCAGTAACAGGGTATATCTACACAATAACAGTAAAAGATGGCAGATCAAAAGGTACAGTAAGTGTAAAATATGTTATTATTGGATTACTAGTTACTGCAGTACGTGGACTAGAGAATGAGGGCCGGGTAATACTGTTTATTGGCAGGCAACTGTAGGTGAAACTAAAAGGTGATCACAGTGCTTAGAGGATTGAAAATTATTATACAGGTTGAGTATCCCTTATCCAAAATGCTTGGGACCAGAGGAATTTTGGATATGGGATTTTTCCGTATTTTGGAATAATTGCATACCATAATGAGATATTATGGTGATGGGACCTAAGTCTAAGCACAGAATGCATTTATGTCACATATACACCTTATACACACAGCCTGAAGGTCATTTTAGCCAATATTTTTTATAACTTTGTGCATTAAACAAAGTGTTTGTACATTCACACAAATCATTTATGTTTCATATACACCTTATACACACAGCCTGAAGGTCATTTAATACAATATTTTTAATAACTTTGAGTATTAAACAAAGTTTGTGTACATTGAGCCATCAAAAAACAAAAGTTTCACTATCTCAGTCTCACTCAAAAAAGTCCGTATTTTGGAATATTCCGTATTTCGGAATATTTGGATATGGGATACTCAACCTGTATATGAATTTTATGTAGTCTGCTCACTGTTATGATGAAACACAGAGGCTCATAAATTACATTTAATAGATTTTACTAAAGTAACCATATACTGTAGATACAATCAGTGTCAGACCTGGGCATGTAGGGCCCACCGGGGGAATGCAGTTGTAGGGGCCCATGTTTAGGGGTGTGGCCAGTCTCCAGAGGGGGTGTGCCCAGCCACCACATTGGTTTGCCTAACCATTTTGCAAGTGTTGGTCCCCTAGATAAATATATACAGTAAATACTGTAGTGCATGCAAGATAATGTACTAGATTCGTAACAGCACAGTCTGGAACCTGATCCTTAGAGGAGGGGGTGGGCTCCCAGGCAGTAGGGCCCACCGATGGTTTTCCCTGTACCCCTGTGGGCCAGTCCAACCCTGTATACAATTAATATATAACACAAATCACAGTCACTTAAAAAGTAGCCATAGAAACATTTGTAGGAATATCATGTTCATAAGATAAACATCAATGTCAACTTAATAAAAAAAAAATCATTCCCACTTGTCTCCAAATCATTACATTTTCCAAGACAATAAAAGACTGAATTATAAAGGAATGAATAGTTAGGACAAGCTGCAGTATATATTAAATATAATGTATGTAATATATGTGCTGGCTGGCTCCCCCGGGGGGATTGGCAGCACTGTGTGTATTAGGCGGTGCGTGGCAGCTGGGAATTGGCATTAGGCTTCACACTCCTTCTAAACCTGCCTCCAGACTCGTGTGAAACTGGCCAATGGGAGTCTGGGGGCAGGCTTAGAAGGAGTGTGTGAAGACTTATGCAGAGTCCTACTGATGACTTGCTGCAACCAGCGTGTCACATTGGGCTTTGGGCCTGATTCGTGTTCATAAGTAAAGCAAAAAAGCAAGTAATGGGGCAAAACCATGTTGCACTGCAGGTGGGGGGAGATGTAACATGTGCAGAGAGATTTAGATTTGGGTGGGGTATATTCTACCATTTGTGGTATATATGCAAAAGCAGCCAGTATTTACTCTGCACAGAAAAAATATACAGTAAATGTATTTGCTCCCCTTGCATAGCAACATGGTTAGTTCCAGACACAAAGTTCAGCTGTGGTGTGAGCAGGTGTGCTGCTGAGCTCCTGATTTCCAGAGGCAAGACACAGCACCAGTGGTTTCTGGAGGCCTCTCCTGATAGGGATGCAGCCTCCTGGGGAGGAGGTCCAGGAGAGGTCCCTGGCTGCTGGGCTTGTTCCAGGCCTAGTCCCAGTGAAAATGGATGGGAAAGTGGGATTTAAAGATGTTCTCCAGTGCTTGGAGAGCCTGTTCCAGGAAAGTGATGTGTCTGTGGAAGAAAATTCTAGTATTTATAAGGAGGTGCAGCCGGCAGAGACACCGCTAGTACTGCCAAGCGGGAGGATGCTAATATCCCCGGGCAGACTGCCCCCGTCTCAGATGCGGATGCATGCTGTGGAACGGGCGGATGGCATGCAGTCAGTCGAGCAGCATTTTGAGGATTTCCCAGGTGGGGAGGGTGTAATGGCTGTTGGCAAGGCGCTGGATATGGAGGCTTGAGGGAGGCAAGCAAGTGGGATGCCAACTATGGAGCAAGCCCCCGTTGGCATGGATGGTGAGCAGTCTGTGGGAAGCAAGTTTGTGCGGTAGGAAGCTGAAAATGTGAGTATGCCAGACTTAATAGCGGTTGGTGTAACTATGCTGCCTAATGCTGGTGATATGTCTGCAGTGGACAATGCAAATATGCAGCCAAATGCTGGTAACGTGTCTGCAGGGGTTAATCTAGCTATGGAGCCTAATGCTGGTCATGTGTCTGCAGCATACTGCCACCAAAATGGGCACCGCGCATGCGCTGTAGCCGAATTGGTCTCCGGATCATGGTGAGCGTTATGTTTGCGAAGAACTGCGCAAGCGCAGTAGACTCCGGCACAATGTCGGAGTCTACAGTGCGATACAGAGCAGGGGGCCCACCCGGAGGTGCACATGGGCCCCTTCCTCGGTTGAAATACCCCTGGCAAGAAGCTTCGGGATTTATGGAAGGGGAGGATGGTCTGATGTCTGCTGAGGAAGAGCAGCTGGGGATGATAGCTATGGTTGTCCCGGCGGTGGATTCAGTTCCTATAGCGGAGGTGCCAGTTGAAGAGAAAATAGATATGGAAGCATTAGTTCTGGAGCTGAAGCAGGAGATTTGCATGTTAAAAAGGTCTGTGGCTGTGAAAAAGAAAAAGAGGAATAAAGCATTCAGCAGGGATAGGACTGCCTTGAGAGCTGAGCTGTGGGAGTTAGAAGGAAGGCTAAAGCTGAAAGAAGATGTATTGGAGGTCTCTGTGTCCAAAATGGCTGCCGCTAGTGAGAGTGGCCAGTCAGCAGGGCCGGTGCAAGGTTTTTCAGCACCCTAGGAAAATCGTCAGCCCACCCCCCCACTCCCCTCTCCCGCCAAAATATTGAGCCCCTTAGGAGAAAAAAGTGCAGACATGGCATATTATATGTTCCACAGCCACCGCCTGATAAGGTTAGGCACTGGGGGGGAGGTTGAGGATAGGCTGTGGGAGGGGAGGCTAGGGCAAGGCTGTGGGAGGGGAGGTAAGGGTTAGGTACTGGGGGAGGAGGTTAGGGTTACGCTGCGTGGAGGGGAGGTTAGGGTTAAGCTGCGTGGAGGGGAGGTTAGGGTTATACTGCGGGTAGGGGAGGTTAGGGTTACGCTGCGTGGAGGGGAGGTTAGGGTTAAAGTTGCTGGGTGCATTCTGCACCCCACAGTTTTATCAAACAGCCACAAGGTGAGGAGCCAGTGCCAGGTGAACCATTAGTGACTGGGGAGCGCTCTCAAACCTGGACCTACGTCAAGACAGGGAGAGATCTGAGCTGGACACAGGGGAAGACTCCTAGTGGAAGAGCCAGCCTCCCCCTCCCCTTCTGCTCTCCTGTCTCCCCGCTCACTCACCTCAGTCTGTTTCTTGGTGCCGGTGTCAGGGCTTGGTAAAGCAGGCAGAGGTGCTCTTGATCGGCCAACATGTCCGCAGCTACAAGCACCGCATAGGGAGAGAGCAGCCTTCTGCGGGGAGGGGAGGTTTCACAGCCTAATCAGCCCACATTGCCTCCGCCCGTCCGCCGCCACCAGACACGACGTGCCGGGGATACGTCAGCCAGTGTGTTGGGGGAAGCCCCTTCTGCAGTACTGCCTGGAGTGTGAAGGTGCCGCCCCCGGTCATGGGGGGGAGGGGAGGGAGCGAGCAACGCAGCAGGGGGGAGGAGGGAATAGCTCCTGCAGGTGGATAGAGACTCAAGAGCAGGTGGCTCACAATTTTTTTTGGGGCACGCAGAGCCGCCCTTCATGTGCCGACGCCCATAGGCAGCTGCCTAAAGCTGCCTAATGGAAGCACCGGCCTTGCCAGTCGGAGGTGGAGTCTGTGGACTTGCCTCCATCTAATATTGTTGTAGAGGTTATGGATAGTGAGGAAGGTGTGCATCCAACTTATGAGGCCATCCGGCAGTTGGAGGGGAGGCAGCATTGCCGTGTGCAATGTGTGTGCAGTCTAGTAATGTTCAGCCATCGGGAGTTATTGCTATGGATACTGACAAAGTAGAGGTGGCAGCAGTCTCTGTGCAAGTGGTGGCTGTGTCGGCAGTAGCCGTGTTGACAGTGTCTTTTGATGTTAAGGTCGGAAAGAAAGTGGAGGGGCAGCGGTCGGGTGAGCCTATACAATGCCCTGAGAAAACTGATCCGACAGGGGGTAATGTTAAAAATGTCAGTGCATTAGTTGGTTAGTGCCCGGCAAAATTGGCACAGGGTGTGCCGGCTTTGAATAAAGAGAGTCTAAACAATGTCCAAACGCAGCTGGTAGAAACAAACCTAGACCTACGTCAAGACAGGGAGAGATCAGAGCTGGACACAGGGGAAGACTCCTAGTGGAAGAGCCAGCCTCCCCCTCCCCTTCTGCTCTCCTGTCTCCCCGCTCACTCACCTCAGTCTGTTTCCTGGTGCCGGCGTCAGGGCTTGGTAAAGCAGGCAGAGGTGCTCTTGATCGGCCAACATGTCCGCAGCCACAAGCACCGCACAGGGAGAGAGCAGCCTGCTGCGGGGAGGGGAGGTTTCACAGCCTAATCATTCCGAGTTGTTTGCTCGTTGCCGATTTTCGCTATACTGCTATTAGTCGCTTACTGCGCATGCGCAAGGTTCACAGAGCGCATGCGCTTAGTTATTTTACACAAAAGTTAGGTATTTTACTCACGGCATAACAAAGCTTTTTCATCGCTGTGCTGATCGTAGTGTGATTGACAGGAAGTGGGTGTTTCTTGGCAGAAACTGGCCGTTTTATGGGAATGTGCGGAAAAACGCAGGCGTTCGAGTTGCAAAACGCAGGAGTGGCTGGAGAAACGGGGGAGTGGTTGGGCAAACGCTGGGTGTGTTTGTGACGTCAAACCAGGAATGAAAAGGACTGAGCTGGTCCCAATGGCTGAGTAAGTCCGGAGCTACTCAGAAACTGCTAAGAAATTTCTATTCGCATTTCTGCTAATCTTTCGTTCGCACTTCTGCTAAGCTAAAATACACTCCCAGAGGGCGGCGGCTTAGCGTGCACAATGCTGCTTAAAGCAGCTAGCGAGCGAACAACTCGGAATCACCCCCAATATTCGGTAATTTGGAGGTTCCTGTTAGGGTGGGGGCTGCTTTGGCGCTAATAGAAAGAGAAAATAATAAAAATAGAATAATAAAAATAGTAGTGCAAACTCTGTGCTAGTTGTAGTAGGTGGTTCACAAGGGGTTAATACTAAAAATGTGGAGTAGATGCCTCCAGTTGTTCCGGTGGTGGTATCTTAAGCAAGGGCAAGGTGGGTGGTCCGGGTAGCGGGGTGAATAGAATAGTGACCTCAGGAGGAGGTGGGGGTCAACCTGTAAAGCGCAGGAATGTGGTGCAGCTAAAATAGATCGATAACGCAGCCCCTCCAACTCCACATGATTTTTTGAAAGTTTTTTGATATGGGTATTGTGGATAAAGATCATTTTGCGTGCATCCACCCGGTTAGTTCCAATGATGTAAGTTTCATGACTTATAATGGGTTACAGGCCTTTAGGAAGTAGTGGGCAGGTTTTAAGTTTTAGGAACCGTGAGTTAATTTCAGGGCTTTTGCTGTAACTAAAAAAGAGATGGCTAAAGTCCATGGTATTGATCCGTAACGAATCTCTGAGTGAGGTTGATCTGTCCTTATGGTTATTAAGGTATGTAGAGTCCTTGGTCACACCGTTAGTGAAGTCTTCTGGTGTTTTTGATGTTTGCCTAGGAGGCCACTGTTAAGTTGCACCATGGTGTGCACGTTTCATCTGCTGCCTACATAGGTTGTGATCGCATACAGTGTTTTTATCCAGGAAAACCCTGGATGTGCCATCGTTGTGGGGATTTCAGGCACATTAGTAGAGATTGTCCAGAGCAGAAGTGTTCGCAGTGTAATAAGGTGGGGCATCTAGCAGGGGAGATTGCGGTGTGATCACTTGCAATTTGTGTGGCTCTGAAGGGCACCCCTTCAGTTGATGCCCCATGGCCTTTCACAATACAAGTCTGGACGCAGAATTTGCTGAGATGACAAAAAGTAGAGGAGGAGGTTTTTGGTACAGAGCATTCTACTGTGGTGGTCCCTTTAGGGGAAGTATCTGTTGCAGATAGAGAAGATCAGGTGGAGTTGCTGATTATGTCAAATGAATATCATGATTGAATAGTTTAGGTATATTGAAAAAGCAAGTTTTTTTTTTGTATGTGTTTCTCTTTGTAAAGATATAGTTGGCTGCCTTATTGGTATGTAATGTCTGTTTTTTCAAGCTAATTTATGGCCTTAGCTTAAAGGGGGATTGTATTGGGTGGAGTTTGCAATCATTGCATTCACATGGATATTGTTCCTATTTAAAGTCCAGTATACGGCTGGATAGCCATCGGCTGGTCGTGCTTCCATAGAAGTGCTGACATAAAAGTGTTATTATAAAAATAGCGTTATACCTGCGTTAAACCGAAGGAAAACAGAAGGGAAACATCAACACACAAACACTACCACAAATGGACTGCCTTAATGCCTCAAAAGTATGTAATTCATCTTATGCATATTATCTGTTTTTAAAAACCAATGAAAAGGCATCCCCAATCTGCTCACTACAGTTCTCTCTTATGCAAACTTATGTATGTTTCTTGATGTAATGATTTCTTGTAAATGTCATTGCATGTGTGGGGAAGTTGCTCGGTGAAATAGTTTATTATTGCATACTGACTGGTGTTTACCTCCTTTGAACATTTACCCATTGTGGTCAGGTGTACTATATCTTTATATTTAGTAAGGTGTAGTCATGGTGTAAAGGACAGAGTATGATTGCTGATTAGTAAAAGAAAACAAATACTGAGCAACATCCCCAAACAGGTAATTTCATTTTTAAAACTTGTCATTTATTTTGTACACTCTGGACATGGCTACTAATAACAAATGCACAGACAAAATTCTAAAAGCTATGTCTGCAAATGCTAGGAGCTTAGGAGACAAAATTCCAGAGCTAATTGCGATAATGACAAGGGATAACCTGGATTTTGTGGCAATTACAGAGTCTTGGTGCAATGAGAATCATGACTGGGACTTAGCTATACCAGGATACAATTTATTTAGGAAGGATAGAATAGGAAGAATAGGAGGAGGGGTAGCAATGTATGTGAAAAAAAGCATAAATGCTACTTTAATACAAAATATTGAAGCCAAAACTGAGGTCCTTTGGGTCACCATAGAAACTGGGAAGAAGGACATTATTCGCATTGGGGTTGATCTATAGATTTGGACAGGAACCTATTGTTGGACATCTCTAAAATGGCTTTAAAGGGAGAAATCATAATCATGGGAGACTTTAATTTACCTTATGTAAATTGGGAGGGGTCTTTTGCAAGTTCAACTACAAGTGGCAAATTTCTACATTCCTTACAGGAAGCATCTCTCAAGCAATTGGTGAGGGAGCCCACTCGCAAAGACTCAATATTAGATCTAATTCTTACAAATGGTGATAGGATATCTGATATATATGTGGGTGAGCACCTGGGATCCAGTGATCATCAAGCAGTATGGTTTAGAATAAAGACAGGATCCAACTTCTGTCACACAAAAACAAAGGTGTTGGATTTTAGAAATGCTGACTTTGCAAAAATGGGGATATGTTTAAGTGATTCATTGGCAGACTGGAGGAACTTGGAAGGAGTGTAGGAGAGGTGGAAAAAACTGAAAAGTGCAATACTAAGTGCAACAGACCTTTGTATCAAAATGGTTAGGAAAAGCACCAGGAAAAGGAAGCCAGTGTGGTTCACAAAAGAAGTATCAACTAGTGTGAAAGCAAAAAAGATGGCTTTTAGGAAATACAAACAGACTCAAAATAATAACGATAAAGAGGTGTATCTTGACAGACGGCAGGATGCTAAGAAAGTGATCAGACGTGCAGAGGCAGAAGCTGAGGAGAAAATGGCCCAGACAGTAGATAAAGGGGGCAAAACTTTTTTTAAGTATATAAGTGAAAGGAGAAAATAAAATGGAGGAATAATAAGACTTAAGACAGAGAGTGAGCTTTTGGTGGAGGGAGACAAGGCAATAGCAGATCACCTAAATAATTATTTTTGCTCAGTATTTACTACAGAAGAAGGGATGGGGCCACAGTTAAATTGCAAGGACATTCATAAAAATAAGGTAGATGAAAATACATTTACAGAGGAGAAGGTCCTAACAGAACTTTCAAAACTAAAAGTGGATAAATCAATGGGACCAGATGGGATACACCCAAGGATACTCAAAGAGCTAAAAGATGTGCTGGTTACACCTTTAACAGAATTATTTAACCAGTCACTAAATACAGGTGCTATTTCAGAGGACTGGAAAAGAGCAAATGTAGTTCCACTGCACAAAAGTGTAAGCAAGGAAGAAGCAAGTAACTACAGACCAGTAAGCCTTACATCAGTAGTAGGGAAAGTAATGGAAAAACTATTAAAAGAAAGAGTAGTGGAATATCTTAAATCAAACAACTTACAGGATCCAAAACAGCATGGATTTACTGGTGGGAGATCATGCCAAACAAATCTTATTGACTTTTTTGACTCTGTGATGAAAATAATAGATCAAGGGGGAGCTGTAGATGTAGCATATCTAGACTTTAGTAAAGCATTTGACACTGTCCCACATCGCACACTGCTAAATAAACTTGAAAGCCTGGGGGTGGATTATAAATCAGTTAAATGGATAAGAACCTGGTTGCAGGATAGGAAACAGACAGTCATAGTTAATGGAGTGCATTCTATGGAGGGAAATGTTACCAGTGGAGTACCCCAGGGATCTGTACTTGGTCCAGTTCTCTTTAATATCTTTGTTGGTGACATTGCAGATGGTATTGAAGGGAAGATATGCCTTTTTGTAGATGATACAAAGATATGCAACAGGGTAGACACATCGGGAGGGGTCAAACAAATGATTAATGACCTAGGTGTCACGATCCAGGTAATTCCTTATCAGTATTTACCTTCCAAATGCCTCCTGAGACTGTCCCAGTGTTCCAAGCCTGGATTCCATCTGCACTGTCTGTGTGCAGCACGCTGCATCTCATTGTCTCAAATCTCTTCACTGTGATTCTGGCAGCTTCATGGTTAAAACTCACATGCAAGTTACAAACAGTCTTTCCCTCCAAGTTCAAACATGGGCGCAGCCATGTTTGCTTTCATCACATGTTGCTTTTCAGCCAATCAGCTGCACTCTGGTTTCTACCTAATTACCCAGCAGCTGCACTCTAGACTCTGCTTAATCAGCCAGCCAATCCCTGTTTCCCAGCTGGTATAAATATCTTGTTCCTGGGCTGGAAAGATTGTCAGTGCTTCAATTGTCTACAGTGATTCCAGTGTGCAGTTCTTCCATGGACTTTCTCTGCAGTACAGCCTGACTCTGCAGTGTCTACATTGCTCCCTGTGACTGGCAGTTACCAGAGACCGGCTTCCAGCTTCTAGCTTCCAGCGGTGCTCTGCCCTGCCAGTAACCATCGGTGTTCCGCCATCGATCCCAAGTCTCCATCGGTGTTCCGCCATCGATCCCAAGTCTCCATCGGTGTTCCGCCATCGATCCCCAGTAACCATCGGTGTTCCGCCATCGATCCCCAGTAACCATCGGTGTTCCGCCATCGATCCCCAGTCTCCATCGGTTCCGCCATCGATCCCAAGTCTCCATCGGTGTTCCGCCATCGATCCCAAGTCTCCATCGGTGTTCCACCATCGATCCCAAGTCACCATCGGTGTTCCGCCATCGATCCCAAGTCTCCATCGGTGTTCCGCCATCGATCCCAAGTCTCCATCGGTGTTCCGCCATCGATCCCAAGTCACCATCGGTGTTCCGCCATCGATCCCAAGTCACCATCGGTGTTCCGTCATCGATCCCTAGTATTTATCTGAACTGTGATTCCTGTTACCTGTACCAAGTCATCAGTATTCCTCTGAACTGTGTTTAATAAACCTTTGAACTTTCCTTCGTTGTCTTGGTCACGCCTTCGGGCATTTGTTCTAAAGGTTCCCTGCATGTCTAAGAACCCTGTACTGCCTCCCAGGTACACATATACCTCAGCCCCTACAACTGAGGCTTCCCCCTGGTCAGCACCAGCCCTCAGTTGTGACACTAGGTAGGCTTGAGAAATGGTCAAGAACGTGGCAACTACAGTTTAATGCTAAAAAATGCAAAATCATGCACTTGGGTCTCAAAAACCCAAAAGCTAAGTATAGTATTAAGGGTACTATAATGGAAACTACTGCGGAGGAAAGAGATTTAGGAGTCACTATTTCAAGTGACTTGAAGGCAGGAAAGCAATGCAACAAAGCAATTAGACAGGCAAGTCAGATGCTTGGTTGCATAGGGAGAGGAATCAGTAGCAGGAAAAAAAAGTGATAATGCCACTGTACAGGGACGGATCTAGACTTTTCTTTTAGGGGGGGCGGTTTACTTTTTAACATTGACTCCTCCCCTCTCCAGTCCTGACTCCTCCCCTCTCCAGCCTTAACCCCTCCCCTCTTCAGTCCCGATTCCTCCATCACACAAGTAAATATATTATATACCAGAGCCAGATTTACACAATATATAAGCTGAAGGATTCATGTGGGCATTATACACATATAAATAAGTAAAACAGAATACATTTTGTACAGTAAAATATTTTGATTTGTATTTTCCCATAGATAGATAGATGGACGGATATCACATATATGCATATTTATTAATGTACTAAATGCCCCTTTTCAGAGGACTGATGCAGGGTATTTCTATTCTCTTTTGTAGATGTAAACCCTGTAGTTTTGTATGAGAGCTGTGAATATGTTCTATTTACTAAGCTGGCATATAGTAGTCAAAGCTATCATAAAATGTTGTTAATTATTGTAGTCTACAGGCAATCTTCTTCAACCTTTTTGCTGGAAATTGATCTTTAGATCCCTCCCTGGCAGCCTATACTTGTATATAAAAGTGGCACAATGGCAGAGCATGCGCATAGGTATGCCCATTCCAAATCCACAGTACAGTGATAGTTTCAGCTATCACTTTACTTTTTACTATTGGAAGGAATGGACTCTTATCAGAGACACTGTCCCTGAAAAAGGATTTTGGCATATTGGCAATAAAAATATTTGTCACTGCCTCAGTACGCTGCCATTTTCCTTGATAACCCATACCTTGCACAGGTTACTATATAAATAACAGTGTCTTTATATAATGTG
This sequence comes from Pseudophryne corroboree, assembly GCF_028390025.1. Lineage (NCBI taxonomy): Eukaryota > Metazoa > Chordata > Amphibia > Anura > Myobatrachidae > Pseudophryne > Pseudophryne corroboree. Next base: position 59,283,121 of record NC_086454.1, on the reverse strand, counting down.
TTCTCAGTCGGCAAAGCATTCTCAAGACTCCCAAGTATTGCTGCAGAGAAAGTGAATGCCTGCATACCCCCTTCATTCCCCTTACATTCCATACTGGATAGTTATTATCTTAGGCAAGTTAATATTTTGTGATTTGCCATTATGCTAGGGGGAAAAAAAGGAATCTTCAAACCTCTTTTGTGAAAAAAAAAAACCCAACCATTTTTACAACCACATTAAATGTACTTTGCTTCTTTGCTGTGCCAGGTTTTACTTAACTTTTCTCTGCAGACCCCACAGCTATGTCACCTCCACAAGCCAGTGGGGGAAGGTGATGAAAGGTGAAAGCAGTCTAAATCAACAAACTATGTTGATTAACTGCCGTGCAGACCAAAGGGATGACTGGGGAGGAAGGGCATCTGCTGTGAGATGCTGCGATCTGCGAGCTCCCACTGACAAAAGCTGACAGCCAGCTGAGCCAGGAAGGAAGGAGGAAGCAGGACTTCAAAGAAAGTTTGTCCCATCAGCAGGAGTGTGTTAGGGGGGGCGACCGCCCCTACCGCCCCCCTCTGTATCCGTGTCTGCCACTGTATAGGTCATTGGTACGGCCCCATCTGGAATACTGTGTCCAGTTCTGGAGATCCTATCTCCAGAAGTATATAAATACATTAGAGAGTGTACAAAGAAGGGCAACTAAAATGGTGCATGGCCTACATCACAAAACTAAAAGATCTTAACATGTATAGTTTGGAGGAGAGAAAGGAAAGGGGGGACATGATAGAAACTTTCAAATATATCAAGGGTCTTAACAAAGTTAAGGAGGGAAACATTCTTCAAAGGAAAAGAAGTATTAGAACTCGAGGGCATACATTGATACTGGAAGGGGGAGGTTCAGGGGAAATTTAAGGAAAAATTACTTTACAGAAAGGGTAGTGGATAAGTGGAATAGCCTCCCATCAGAGGTGGTAGAGGCTAAGACTGTAGGGCAATTTAAACATGCTTGGGACAGGCATATGAATATCCTTACAAAGAATTAAGGTTAAAAAAGGGTTGAGATTGCCTAAAGGATAAAATAAAAAAGGGGCAGACTAGATGGGCCAAGTGGTTCTTATCTGCCGTCAAATTCTATGTTTCTATGTTTCTAAGGTTGGGTACTAGTGGTCCTGGTGTGGTTGGGGAGTAGCCCTTTAAGTTGGTGAAAAGAAATAAGAAGAGGGATGGTAGAGGTAGGGGTAAGGAGAATGGGGTATTGATTCTTTCCAATAATTTAATGGGCTTTCCAGTGTTGAGGAGGAGGAGAAAGGAGAAATTGTTAGAGCTTAGAATGTAGATTTAGTCTTCCAGCCTAAAATAATGAAGAAGAGGAAAAAGGTGTCTCAGGTGCTTTACCCTTATCAGATTGTGTCAGCTAAGGGTAAGGGGAAAGGCATAGGCAAATGGAAGAAGGGGGTAGAGAAAGTTTTGTATGAGCTGGAGGCCCCTTTATTGGGTAGGGCACCTAAGGTGCATGATAAAATTCAAGGGGTGGGTGGGGCACCACCTTCTTCTCCTTGTCTGGACCTTCAGGGTCTTGTGCCTGATCCTCTTCAGTGGTTTCTGTGGGGGAACCAGTTCCTGCCCCTTAGGTTCTTTCTGACCAAGTCCCTGTCCCCTCTTTTCTCCCTTCCCCCTGTTCCTCCTTCAGTTCCTTCTGCTCCCCCTGTTCACCCAGGTGCTGAGGGGGATCTAACTATTGGTTGCCTCCTTGGGGTTCTGATGCAAGTGTAGCTACTAAATTTGTGGTTTCTTCCCTGGAGTTTAGCGAAGCTCCTTCCTCTGATGAAGGGGTAGTTTTGGAGGGGAACTCCTTGCCAACCGGTGTGAGGTGCAAGCGGTGGGGGCTCCTCAGATGAGGAGTCTTAAAAGCAAGCAAAGAAGAATTGAATTAAATCCTATTTCAATAACCCTGAAGGATGGCTTCTCAGCCCATTAGGTTTGCCACACTTAATGTGGCATCAGTCGTTTCAGTACACGCTCGGCACATGGCTTTTGAGGTTTTCAGCAAACTGGAAGTCGATATTTTGTTTTTGCAGGAGACCAGGTTTGGGCGGCTTGCAGACCTTCACAAGGCAAAAGCTGAGTGGAGGTATGGGCCGTCTTCTGGTCTCTTGCAGCCGAGTCATACAGTGGGCTGGCGGTCCTTTTTATCGGCATGAAAACTCTCCAACGGGTTACTGAGCTTCAGGTAGGCAGGTGTATGGTTTTGGATGTCAACCTGAGAGGACACGACCTACGGCTTATAAACATCTATGGCCCCCAGACTAAGTGGAATAGGAATTGTCTTTTCAGGGAGATAAAGCCGCATCATTTGTTAGCCCGGCAGATAGTCTTTGGTGGTGATTTCAATACCGTCCTTAGGCCAAAAAACAGGGGGGGTTTGACGACTGCTCTGGGTTTTGATTCCTATTTTTTAGATTGTATGGTTAGGCAGGCGGGTCTGGTGGATGTGCACTTTCGCCATTCACCAGACCTCACGGGGTTCACCCTTTTTAGATGTAGATGTAAGAGTAGAATAGATAGGTTTTATTTTAAGGAGAGTTCAAAAACTTTGGCCCCTGAGCTGAAGCCAGTAGATTTCTCTGATCACATTTGTCTGTGTATCTTGAACACCTCAGAATCCCCTCAGAAAGGGCGGGGCATGTGGCGCTTGAACTCTGAGCTTCTGAAAGAGGAAGAGATTTAGAGGGTCATTCTGATCCGATCGCTCGCTGCAGTTTATTGTAGCGCAGTGATAGGGTCGGAACTGCGCATGCGCCGGCGCCGCATTGTGCCGGCGCATGCCAGACGGCCTAAGGCCGTCATTGGCTATCGATTGCCTCTGCCTGATTGATAGGCAGAGGTGGTCGTAGGGCGGAAGGGGGCTTGTCGGCGGCGTTAAGCCGCCATTTATGGTGCGCAGTTGGGGGGGCGGGCCACTGCAGCTGCGTGACATCACACGCAGCCGCTGCAACCTGGGCAGCAAAGAGGTTCACTGCGCTGGCCGGGAGTTACTCCTCAAATGCAAAAGCATTGCCGCTGTGCGATGCTTTTGCATTTCTGCGGGGGGTGGGGGGTGGCACTGGCATGCGGGGCGCACTAGCCCTGTGCTGGGCATCCCCCCACATGTCTGAGTGCCTGATCATAGCTGTGCTAAATTTAGCACAGCTACAATCAACTCGGAAAGACCCTCTTAGACAGTTCTTCAGAAACTTCTTTGAATCTCAGGAGTCACTTTTGGAGGCGGGATGGAGTAGGTCAGAGTGGTGGTAGGTAAGCAAGAAAAGGGCTTGCAGCTTTTTCCACAACCTGATAGCCAAAAACAACTTGGTAAAAAGGAATATCTATCATGCCTTGATATCTTGATTTCTGAGCAGGTGCATGGTGGGGAAATCTTCCAGGTAAAAGCTTAGATGAATACAAATCTGACGGGGAAGCAGAGTCATTTCAGCACTATAAGGAATGTAACAAAATTTGCAAAAAGGAAATAAGAGCGGCTAAAGTAGAAACTGAAAAACTAGTAGCAAAGGAAAGCAAAGCGAATCCCAAAAAATTCTTTAAATACATTAATAGCAAGAGATTAATGAAGGAGAGTATAGGCCCTTTAAAAGACAAGTTGGGAGTCTTAAGCAAAAATGATAATGACATAGCGGACACACTAAATGAGTTTTTTTCAACAGTATTCACTAGAGAGGACCCAATTCAGGGACTGACACACAATCTCAATAATGAGAATGTCACACTGATAGGTACTTATTTAAGCGAGGAATTAGTCTGTGACCGATTAAAACATTTAAAGATTAATAAATCACCAGGGCCCGATGGCATTCATCCAAGGGTTCTAATGGAGCTTCACTCTGAACTGGCAAAACCGCTATCTTTGATCTTTAAGGATTCAGTTATATCAGGTATGGTTCCCAAAGACTGGCGTATAGCGGAAGTAGTGCCTATATTCAAAAAGGGAAGTAAAGCTGAACCAGGTAATTATAGACCAGTTAGTCTTACATCTATAGTGGGGAAAGTATTGGAAGGTATTCTAAGAGATAGTATTCAGAAGTTCCTTGAAACCAATAAGGTCATTAAAAGGAATCAACATGGGTTTATGAAGGACAGATCCTGTCAAACCAACTTACTAGGCTTTTATGAAACAGTAAGCGCAAACCTAGATCAGGGTAAAGACGTGGATGTAATCTTTTTAGACTTTGCCAAAGCGTTCGATACTGTACCACACATGAGACTTATCTACAAGCTACAAGAATCAGGGCTAGGAAGCACAATATGCACTTGGGTCAAAAACTGGTTAGATAATAGGGAGCAGCGCGTTGTGGTTAATGGATCTTTTTCAACTTGGACTGAAGTGCTAAGTGGTGTGCCGCAAGGCTCAGTATTAGGACCGCTATTGTTCAATATTTTGATTAACGACCTAACAGAAGGTCTAGAGAGCATGGGGTCAATTTTTGCAGATGATACCAAATTGTGTAAGGCTATAAATACAGAGGAGGATGCCGAGTCTCTTCAGAACGACTTAGTTAAATTAGAAGCATGGGCAGCCAAATGGAGAATGCGCTTCAACACAGACAAGTGTAAGGTAATGCACTGTGGTAACAAGAACAAAAATTACACCTACCTACTAAATGAGGTAAAATTAGGGGATTCTGTACTGGAAAAGGACTTAGGTGTCCTCATAGATAGCAGGCTAAGCAGTAGTACCCAAAGTAGGACTGCAGCAAAGAAGGCTAATAAGATATTAGCATGCATAAAACGGGGTATTGATGCTAGGGACGAGAGTATTATACTCCCGTTATATAAATCACTAGTGAGGCCACACCTTGAATACTGTGTACAATTCTGGGCACCGTACTACAAAAAGGATATCCTGGAGCTTGAAAAGGTACAGAGGAGGGCGACCAAACTAATTAAGGGCATGGAGACGATGGAATACAAGGAAAGGCTTGAAAGACTAGGCATGTTTACATTGGAAAAGCGGAGACTAAGAGGGGATATGATCAACATTTACAAATATATAAGGGGACAATAAACAGAGCTTGTGCGGGACCTGTTTTTGGTTAGATCAACACAGAGGACTCGTGGACACTCGCTCAGGTTAGAGGAGAGGAGATTCCGCACAATACGGCGTAAAGGCTTTTTCACGGTAAGGACAATACGTGTTTGGAATTCCCTGCCCGAGGGAGTTGTAATGGCGGAATCTGTCAACACCTTTAAGAATGGGTTAGATAAATTCCTAATGGATAAGAATATCCAGGGGTATGGTGCATAGTCATGCATTATAGTTACTATAAATAGGGATAAAATGCAACGGCTGACAGCAGCATCAGTCAGAAATTTTAGTCAAATCATCATGCATAGGAGACCACAAATAGGTTGAACTCGATGGACAATTGTCTTTTTTCAACCTCAGATACTATGTTACTATGTTACCAGTATGACTGGTATACTTCCTTTGTTCTAGAGAGGGATTATGGTAAATACCACTTGCCTGATCATTAGCAGTGCTGTAGGAACTCTGTCAACTGTAAGGAGTTGAGATGGTTCTGTGATGGCCAGGGTGTCCTCTGTGAGGATAGGGGGGAATTATGGAAGTTGTACGATCCTTATACTCTGACCTCTTGTCTGTGAAGCCACTCAGAGAGTGGTTTTTCTGAGGGAGACTCCGGGTATTGAGAGCCATGGCAGTTCTCTTGAATCCTTAGGGAATGAGATAACAGTGGAAGAGTTCATGAAGGCCATAGACTCTTTGTCTATGAAGAAGGCCTCAGGACCGGATGGGTTAACCTCCAAATTTTATAAAATATTTGGTGAACTTCTGGCCCCATGTCTTATGGAAGTGTTTAATGAGTGCCTGGGCGAGGGTTTACTCCCTCCTTCTATGAGATTGTCTGCTCTTATCTTGTGTTCTAAAGGGAATGAGCCATCCCATATTGAGAACAAGTGCCCCATCACTCTTCTTAATAGGCTGATGAAATTTTCCGGGTCTTTGCTTTCTCCCTCTCACGACTGCATCCTGAAGGGCCAGAGCACTTTTAGTGCCGTCCTTGGCATCTGGGAGGCTGTGGATCAGTGTCATGCTGAGGGTTGGGGAAAGTACCTGCTGTCTTTGGATCAGTCAAAGGCTTTTGATAGGGTTAACCATGTGGGCTCTGCTGGAATGGTATGGCCTCCCAGTGAGGGTGGTGGATTGGCTGCGTGTCATCTATAGGCATGCTGAGAGCTTCTCTCTGGTTAATGGTTGGGTGGGTCCCACTTTCTCATTGGATTTGGATGTTAGACAGGGCTGCCCCCTGAGCCCCCTCCTATATGTCTCTGCCATCGATCCCTTCATTAGTGGGCTGGAGGGTGGCATTGTAAGGGAGGTCTTGCTTGGCCCAGGTTGCTCGTTGGAAGTGGTGGCTTATGCAGAAAATGTCACCGTCACCTTGTTAGATCCATCAGAGGTAGATGGTGTGGTGTCGGCTGTCCAGGAGTACTCTGAAGCTTCAGGTTCTCAGGTCAACCAGGATAAGAGTGAGGTTTTCTGGATGGTAGAGGAGTGTCAGGAGTTTAACCTTTCTGATTGGCCTTCCCCTGGCGAGCCAAGAGATCAAAGTTTTAGGCATCAGATTTGGCGCTGGTGATTATGCCACCTGAAATTGTGTTCTTAGGCTGGATGAGGTCAGCCGGAAAGTGGAGCATTAGAAGAGATGAAAGTTGTCTCTCAGGGAAAGGGTGGATCTTAATAAAACCTTTCTGATCACAATTTTCTTGTACTGTATGTCAGCTACGTTTGTCATTTGCTGGAATCTATATGGACCAAGATTTATGCTTTATTTTTTCGGATGCGCTAGTGAAATAGGCTGAATCTAATCAACAGTATTGTCACCTACAGATCGAGGAGGGAAGGAGGCCTGGGAATGGTCAACCCAGTGCTATTCTTTTTGTTGACCTTTCTTAAATTACATCTTGAAGTCCTCCAGTTAGAGGCTCCTCCTCGATGGGTAGATGGTTTTAGTGTCTGTATGTCTCCCTTCTTCAACGCATGGTTAGAGGGGGGAAGTGTAAAGAGTTTGCGAGTTAGCACAGGTACCTCCCGACCTGCGTGGCTCTTAGCTTGAAAGTGACAAGGCGATGTGGCCTGGAGGTGGGAGAGGTCAAAAACTCCTCTAGAAGGGTGTTGGAGTGGATAATTTTGCGGTATCACTTCTGGGAACCGCTGTCGTTGAAGGACTGCCCGGGTAGTTTGTCTTCAGACCTGCGTGCTCTGGTTAACTCACAGAGGATCCCACTAAAGTTTTGGGACATTACCTGGCTCTCCTTTCATGGAAGGCTCTACGTGAGGGGAAACTTGAAGTATAGAAATGCCAATGATCATGGCTGCCCACGTGAGGAGTGTCTAGGTGAGGAGACAATGGGCCATTTTTTGCTCGTGTCCTTTCAATGGGGAGATTTATAGAAGAGTGTTCAGGGCTTTGAGCATCCCGTGCCTTTTGGGGCTGGGTTACCCTGAGTGGGCTTATGGGGCATTCAAGAGGGTTGGTCACTTTGAGTTATCCACCTTGTTTTTAGTCAGTGTAGTAATTAGATACTTTACATGGAATGCACGGTGTCCGGTCTCTTTTAGGCAAAAAGTCCTCCCCTGGGATGTGGTGGTGGCTCACATTCTGCACAAGGTTTGGAAGATAAAGGCTCTGGAGAAGCGTCAGATGGAGGCCCTGGGGTGGTCCAGGTTATGGCGCCACCTCAAACCACCTTGAGTGGGTGGTTAAAGTTGGGCGCTTCTCTTGACTTTGGATTTTTCTATCCTTATACACTCCCTTAGATGTTTAAAAGTTGATTTCTTTGTGTATGGCTTTACATATGCATGAAGTGCTTGCTCAGTTCTTCTTTGCTTGTGTTGTAAATATTTAAATATGTGTGTTTTTGTTTCTTGTTGGTAGTGGCCCCACTTTATTGCTTTTATTTTGAAGCCCTGTTATTGTTGTTATAGGGCTTTTTCTCTATGGACTATGAGAAATTGGACTCTTTTTATGATGTATAAAGTTGGGGCGCATGTTTACAGTTAAGTGGAGATTTTGTCTTTGGCTTGTACAGATGTATGTCTTTCTTTCTTGGTTGCTTGTTTATCTAATAAAATATTTCCAGACACAAACTTACTGTACAGATGGAGCCGCGCTCATCTAATGTGGCTCCATTGCAAATGTGCACTCCTGGCATGGCTAGGTGATCCGCTGCCTAGCCACGCTATGGGAGTGCACAGAGACGCTCCCATTGCAGTGAATGGGAGTGAGTCTCAGACCCTGCGATAGGTGCGCCTCAGTGGGCGTGCTGCAGCACAGATGGAGCTATGATTAGTGTGCCTCCATCTGTACTTGCTTTTTTTGCCTTAACGTACTTACAAGCATTAATCAGGCCCTTTGTTTACTGTTACTGTATACAGTATCATGTTAAACTTATAATTTTTGAGTAGCACTTTAAATTGCTTTTGTTGTATATAGTCTAATGCTTGACTACATGTGTATAAAGATAGATAGATAGATAGATAGATAGATAGATAGATAGATAGATAGATAGATAGATAGATAGATAGATAGATTTATCTATCTAAATAGATTTAAATTTAATTTATTGGTAACAGTAGCTTTAACGCTGAATTCTAAAAGTCTGCACAAAAGTTTTGATTGCCTTGTTTAGATATATTTCTCTTACGTCCTAGAGGATACTGGGGTCCACATTAGTACCATGGGGTATAGACGGACCACTAGGAGCCTTGGGCACTTTAAGAAATCAATAGTGTGCACTGGCTCCTCCCTCTATGCCCCTCCTACCAGACTCGGTCACGCTTAGGGAAGCTCTTGAAGAGTTTTTTACATTTATTTTTTCTGTTTGCTATTTTCAGACAGTGCTGTTCGGCAACAGCCTGACTGCTTTGTGGGACTTAGGGGGGGAACAGCCCAACCTCCTCCAGGGTTAAAGGTCCCGTTCTTCGCTGACAGGACACTAAGCTCATGAGGGTCCTTTTCGCAAGCCTCACCACGGTGAGCGTACGGTTCCGCAGCACGCCGCCATCTCTAACAGAGCCAGAAGTAAGAAGAATGATGAGTAAGTGGCCGGTGTCCCGGTTAGCAGGTCACCAGCTGAAATGATGACATAAGGGTGTGGACAGAGCCGGCCTTAGCTATAGGCAGGCTAGGCATTTGCCTAGGGCATTCAAGCATGTCTAGGGGCATCCAAGCATGTCCCTGCAGCATCTCATGCTGAGAGGGACAGTCCGCAAACTAACTGTTACTTTCCAAATGTATTCAATCAGTACTTGTATACACTGCTGTTTACATTTGTCAAAAAAAATGCACACTGTGCCTTAAACTTCCTCTGACATGCTTGAATGCCCCTGACTTGTGAGACCTCAGACAGACAGCAGAAGCCCAGTAAATGCAATTCCTGGACCTGTGACATTTTTAATGACTATATAAGGTTATTACTGGAAGGCTCCTTATGATAACACATGTGTATTTTGGAAGACTGCTTCACAGAAACCTGACATCACCTATACTGCTTGTGCACATGGGGGAGGGGGACCCTGCCATCCTGTGTGTGTCCCTTATCCCTGTGCAAACACCAGGTGTCTGCAGGGACATAACATGGGCAGTGTTCTCCGCACACTTTATTTCCTAGTCAGTCCATACCGTAAAATTCCCCTGCAATCAAGCACTGTAACATGGTCAGTAAGTTGCATTGTGCTATTTCTATATGAAACATCAGTGCAGCGTGACTTTTGGACACATCAGACTGGAGGGCAGAGCATTTAGCTCCCACAGTATAAAGTAAAGTGCATGCAGTTAACGGGAGTAACAGACACCAGCAAACACACTGAATAGTGAAGAGAATGGACAGTTTCTACATGTTTGATACTGGTCTTTTTGTATAACCAGCAAGTGTGGCAGTATCTGTGGCAGTATATGTGTATTATGGGCATTACTAATGTGGGGCATATGTGTAAGGTGCATTACTGTGTGGCATTATGTGTATTATGGGCATTACTAATGTGGGGCATATGTGTAAGGTGCATTACTGTGTGGCATTATGTGTATTATGGGCATTACTAATGTGGGGCATATGTGTAAGGTGCATTACTGTGTGGCATTATGTGTATTATGGGCATTACTAATGTGGGGCGTATGTGTAAGGTTCCATTACTGTGTGGCATTATATGTATTATGGTCATTACTGTGTGGCATTGTGCAGAGTTGAACTGGCCCACAGGGTAACCCCCCGGTGGGCCCCACTACCTGAGCGTTGCAGGTACAGATGCAGAACTAGCGGCGGAGCTAGGGGGCACCAGACAAAATTTTGCCTAGGGCATCAAATTGGCTAGGGCTGGCTCTGGATGTGGAGCGCAGCGCTGACAGGCAGGCTGCGCTCCAGGGCTCAGGATGACATGCTGTGTGCGTGTGTTCCGCTGTGAGGGTCGCGCTGAGCCAGTACTTACATTACCCACACTGGCAAACTAGCTTACAGGGGTTCAAGCCCACTGTTAAGCACCATGCATACCTCAGCCATTATAAAAAAAATGGGAAGACCGCGCGCTATTACAGGGGTGGGGCTTCACTATGTGAAGACCCTGCAGCTCACCAGCGCCATTTTCCCTCTGAAGCTCTACACAGACAGACTGGCAAGGAAGCGCAGCCCCTCCACAAGGACTCCAGCTTGCCTCAGTGGTACCAGAGGGTCATAGCAAAGGGGAGGGGGGGAGCAGTATTAGAATACTGAGCATTTATTAATAGGGCTTAGTTTGCGACCCAGCTAACCCTATAATTAGCTATAGGGGTGCTGTGTGGCTGGCTCCATCATACTCTGTGTCTCCCTAGGGGGCTCTGTGTAGGTTAAATGTGTTTTTAACCTATTCATCCTGTATGTGTGTGTGTGTTCTCTTACATTTTACTATGTAAAAGGAGTGTGTTTCATGCACAGCAGAGTGTTTTTCTCACTCAGGGGGATCCCTACAGTGTATTCAGGATGGTACACATTCTCAGGCTAGTGTGTGCGAACTAGAGATGAGCGCCTGAAATTTTTCGGGTTTTGTGTTTTGGTTTTGGGTTCGGTTCCGCGGCCGTGTTTTGGGTTCGAACGCGTTTTGGCAAAACCTCACCGAATTATTTTTGTCGGATTCGGGTGTGTTTTGGATTCGGGTGTTTTTTTCAAAAAACCCTAAAAAACAGCTTAAATCATAGAATTTGGGGGTAATTTTGATCCCAAAGTATTATTAACCTCAAAAAACATAATTTACACTCATTTTCAGCCTATTCTGAACACATCACACCTCACAATATTATTTTTAGTCCTAAAATTTGCACCGAGGTCGCTGTGTGAGTAAGATAAGCGACCCTAGTGGCCGACACAAACACCGGGCCCATCTAGGAGTGGCACTGCAGTGTCACGCAGGATGTCCCTTCCAAAAAACCCTCCCCAAACAGCACATGACGCAAAGAAAAAAAGAGGCGCAATGAGGTAGCTGTGTGAGTAAGATTAGCGACCCTAGTGGCCGACACAAACACCGGGCCCATCTAGGAGTGGCACTGCAGTGTCACGCAGGATGTCCCTTCCAAAAAACCCTCCCCAAACAGCACATGACGCAAAGAAAAAAAGAGGCGCAATGAGGTAGCTGACTGTGTGAGAAAGATAAGCGACCCTAGTGGCCGACACAAACACCGGGCCCATCTAGGAGTGGCACTGCAGTGTCACGCAGGATGGCCCTTCCAAAAAACCCTCCCCAAACAGCACATGACGCAAAGAAAAAAAGAGGCGCAATGAGGTAGCTGACTGTGTGAGTAAGATTAGCGACCCTAGTGGCCGACACAAACACCGGGCACATCTAGGAGTGGCACTGCAGTGTCACGCAGGATGTCCCTTCCAAAAAACCCTCCCCAAACAGCACATGACGCAAAGAAAAAAAGAGGCGCAATGAGGTAGCTGTGTGAGTAAGATTAGCGACCCTAGTGGCCGACACAAACACCGGGCCCATCTAGGAGTGGCACTGCAGTGTCACGCAGGATGTCCCTTCCAAAAAACCCTCCCCAATCAGCACATGATGCAAAGAAAAAGAAAAGAAAAAAGAGGTGCAAGATGGAATTATCCTTGGGCCCTCCCACCCACCCTTATGTTGTATAAACAAAACAGGACATGCACACTTTAACCAACCCATCATTTCAGTGACAGGGTCTGCCACACGACTGTGACTGATATGACGGGTTGGTTTGGACCCCCCCCAAAAAAGAAGCAATTAATCTCTCCTTGCACAAACTGGCTCTACAGAGGCAAGATGTCCACCTCATCTTCACCCTCCGATATATCACCGTGTACATCCCCCTCCTCACAGATTATCAATTCGTCCCCACTGGAATCCACCATCTCAGCTCCCTGTGTACTTTGTGGAGGCAATTGCTGCTGGTCAATGTCTCCGCGGAGGAATTGATTATAATTCATTTTAATGAACATCATCTTCTCCACATTTTCTGGATGTAACCTCGTACGCCGATTGCTGACAAGGTGAGCGGCGGCACTAAACACTCTTTCGGAGTACACACTTGTGGGAGGGCAACTTAGGTCGAATAAAGCCAGTTTGTGCAAGGGCCTCCAAATTGCCTCTTTTTCCTGCCAGTATAAGTACGGACTGTGTGACGTGCCTACTTGGATGCGGTCACTCATATAATCCTCCACCATTCTATCAATGTTGAGAGAATCATATGCAGTGACAGTAGACGACATGTCCGTAATCGTTGTCAGGTCCTTCAGTCCGGACCAGATGTCAGCATCAGCAGTCGCTCCAGACTGCCCTGCATCACCGCCAGCGGGTGGGCTCGGAATTCTGAGCCTTTTCCTCGCACCCCCAGTTGCGGGAGAATGTGAAGGAGGAGATGTTGACAGGTCGCGTTCCGCTTGACTTGACAATTTTGTCACCAGCAGGTCTTTCAACCCCAGCAGACCTGTGTCTGCCGGAAAGAGAGATCCAAGGTAGGCTTTAAATCTAGGATCGAGCACGGTGGCCAAAATGTAGTGCTCTGATTTCAACAGATTGACCACCCGTGAATCCTTGTTAAGCGAATTAAGGGCTGCATCCACAAGTCCCACATGCCTAGCGGAATCGCTCCGTGTTAGCTCCTTCTTCAATGCCTCCAGCTTCTTCTGCAAAAGCCTGATGAGGGAAATGACCTGACTCAGGCTGGCAGTGTCTGAACTGACTTCACGTGTGGCAAGTTCAAAGGGCATCAGAACCTTGCACAACGTTGAAATCATTCTCCACTGCACTTGAGACAGGTGCATTCCACCTACTATATCGTGCTCAATTGTATAGGCTTGAATGGCCTTTTGCTGCTCCTCCAACCTCTGAAGCATATAGAGGGTTGAATTCCACCTCGTTACCACTTCTTGCTTCAGATGATGGCAGGGCAGGTTCAGTAGTTTTTGGTGGTGCTCCAGTTTTCTGTACGTGGTGCCTGTACGCCGAAAGTGTCCCGCAATTCTTCTGGCCACCGACAGCATCTCTTGCACGCCCCTGTCGTTTTTTAAAAAATTCTGCACCACCAAATTCAAGGTATGTGCAAAACATGGGACGTGCTGGAATTGGCCCAGATTTAATGCACACACAATATTGCTGGCGTTGTCCGATGCCACAAATCCACAGGAGAGTCCAATTGGGGTAAGCCATTCCGCGATGATCTTCCTCAGTTGCCGTAAGAGGTTTTCAGCTGTGTGCGTATTCTGGAAAGCGGTGATACAAAGCGTAGCCTGCCTAGGAAAGAGTTGGCGTTTGCGAGATGCTGCTACTGGTGCCGCCGCTGCTGTTCTTGCGGCGGGAGTCCATACATCTACCCAGTGGGCTGTCACAGTCATATAGTCCTGACCCTGCCCTGCTCCACTTGTCCACATGTCCGTGGTTAAGTGGACATTGGGTACAGCTGCATTTTTTAGGACACTGGTGACTCTTTTTCTGAGGTCTGTGTACATTTTCGGTATCGCCTGCCTAGAGAAATGGAACCTAGATGGTATTTGGTACCGGGGACACAGTACCTCCAACAAGTCTCTAGTTGGCTCTGCAGTAATGATGGATACCGGAACCACGTTTCTCACCACCCAGGATGCCAAGGCCTCAGTTATCCGCTTTGCAGTAGGATGACTGCTGTGATATTTCATCTTCCTCGCAAAGGACTGTTGAACAGTCAATTGCTTACTGGAAGTAGTACAAGTGGGCTTACGACTTCCCCTCTGGGATGACCATCGACTCCCAGCGGCAACAACAGCAGCGCCAGCAGCAGTAGGCGTTACACGCAAGGATGCATCGGAGGAATCCCAGGCAGGAGAGGACTCGTCAGACTTGCCAGTGACATGGCCTGCAGGACTATTGGCATTCCTGGGGAAGGAGGAAATTGACACTGAGGGAGTTGGTGGGGTGGTTTGCGTGAGCTTGGTTACAAGAGGAAGGGATTTACTGGTCAGTGGACTGCTTCCGCTGTCACCCAAAGTTTTTGAACTTGTCACTGACTTATTATGAATGCGCTGCAGGTGACGTATAAGGGAGGATGTTCCGAGGTGGTTAACGTCCTTACCCCTACTTATTACAGCTTGACAAAGGGAACACACGGCTTGACACCTGTTGTCCGCATTTCTGGTGAAATACCTCCACACCGAAGAGCTGATTTTTTTGGTATTTTCACCTGGCATGTCAACGGCCATATTCCTCCCACGGACAACAGGTGTCTCCCCGGGTGCCTGACTTAAACAAACCACCTCACCATCAGAATCCTCCTGGTCAATTTCCTCCCCAGCGCCAGCAACACCCATATCCTCCTCATCCTGGTGTACTTCAACACTGACATCTTCAATCTGACTATCAGGAACTGGACTGCGGGTGCTCCTTCCAGCACTTGCAGGGGGCGTGCAAATGGTGGAAGGCGCATGCTCTTCACCTCCAGTGTTGGGAAGGTCAGGCATCGCAACCGACACAATTGGACTCTCCTTGTGGATTTGGGATTTCGAAGAACGCACAGTTCTTTGCGGTGCTTTTGCCAGCTTGAGTCTTTTCAGTTTTCTAGCGAGAGGCTGAGTGCTTCCATCCTCATGTGAAGCTGAACCACTAGCCATGAACATAGGCCAGGGCCTCAGCCGTTCCTTGCCACTCCGTGTGGTAAATGGCATATTGGCAAGTTTACGCTTCTCCTCCGACAATTTTATTTTAGGTTTTGGAGTCCTTTTTTTTCTGATATTTGGTGTTTTGGATTTGACATGCTCTGTACTATGACATTGGGCATCGGCCTTGGCAGACGACGTTGCTGGCATTTCATCGTCTCGGCCATGACTAGTGGCAGCAGCTTCAGCACGAGGTGGAAGTGGATCTTGATCTTTCCCTAATTTTGGAACCTCAACTTTTTTGTTCTCCATATTTTATAGGCAGAACTAAAAGGCACCTCAGGTAAACAATGGAGATGGATGGATTGGATACTAGTATTGGATACCTGCCGACTGCCGACACAGAGGTAGCCACAGCCGTGAACTACCGCACTGTACACTGGTTGATAAAGAGATAGTAGTATACTCGTAACAACTAGTATGACACTATGACGACGGTATAAAGAATGAAAAAAAAACCACGGTTAGGTGGTATATATTATAATAATAATACAATTATGGATGGACGGACTGCCTGCCGACTGCCGACACAGAGGTAGCCACAGCCGTGAACTACCGCACTGTACACTGGTTGATAAAGAGATAGTAGTATACTCGTAACAACTAGTATGACACTATGACGACGGTATAAAGAATGAAAAAAAAACCACGGTTAGGTTGTATATATTATAATAATAATACAATTATGGATGGACGGACTGCCTGCCGACTGCCGACACAGAGGTAGCCACAGCCGTGAACTACCGCACTGTACACTGGTTGATAAAGAGATAGTAGTATACTCGTAACAACTAGTATGACACTATGACGACGGTATAAAGAATGAAAAAAAAACCACGGTTAGGTGGTATATATTATAATAATAATACAATTATGGATGGACGGACTGCCTGCCGACTGCCGACACAGAGGTAGCCACAGCCGTGAACTACCGCACTGTACACTGGTTGATAAAGAGATAGTAGTATACTCGTAACAACTAGTATGACACTATGACGACGGTATAAAGAATGAAAAAAAAACCACGGTTAGGTTGTATATATTATAATAATAATACAATTATGGATGGACGGACTGCCTGCCGACTGCCGACACAGAGGTAGCCACAGCCGTGAACTACCGCACTGTACACTGGTTGATAAAGAGATAGTAGTATACTCGTAACAACTAGTATGACACTATGACGACGGTATAAAGAATGAAAAAAAAACCACGGTTAGGTGGTATATATTATAATAATAATACAATTATGGATGGACGGACTGCCTGCCGACTGCCGACACAGAGGTAGCCACAGCCGTGAACTACCGCACTGTACACTGGTTGATAAAGAGATAGTAGTATACTCGTAACAACTAGTATGACACTATGACGACGGTATAAAGAATGAAAAAAAAACCACGGTTAGGTGGTATATATTATAATAATAATACAATTATGGATGGACGGACTGCCTGCCGACTGCCGACACAGAGGTAGCCACAGCCGTGACTTACCGCACTGTACACTGGTTGATAAAGAGATAGTAGTATACTCGTAACAACTAGTATGACACTATGACGACGGTATAAAGAATGAAAAAAAAACCACGGTTAGGTGGTATATATTATAATAATAATACAATTATGGATGGACGGACTGCCTGCCGACTGCCGACACAGAGGTAGCCACAGCCGTGAACTACCGCACTGTACACTGGTTGATAAAGAGATAGTAGTATACTCGTAACAACTAGTATGACACTATGACGACGGTATAAAGAATGAAAAAAAAACCACGGTTAGGTGGTATATATTATAATAATAATACAATTATGGATGGACGGACTGCCTGCCGACTGCCGACACAGAGGTAGCCACAGCCGTGAACTACCGCACTGTACACTGGTTGATAAAGAGATAGTAGTATACTCGTAACAACTAGTATGACACTATGACGACGGTATAAAGAATGAAAAAAAAACCACGGTTAGGTGGTATATATTATAATAATAATACAATTATGGATGGACGGACTGCCTGCCGACTGCCGACACAGAGGTAGCCACAGCCGTGAACTACCGCACTGTACACTGGTTGATAAAGAGATAGTAGTATACTCGTAACAACTAGTATGACACTATGACGACGGTATAAAGAATGAAAAAAAAACCACGGTTAGGTGGTATATATTATAATAATAATACAATTATGGATGGACGGACTGCCTGCCGACTGCCGACACAGAGGTAGCCACAGCCGTGAACTACCGCACTGTACACTGGTTGATAAAGAGATAGTAGTATACTCGTAACAACTAGTATGACACTATGACGACGGTATAAAGAATGAAAAAAAAACCACGGTTAGGTGGTATATATTATAATAATAATACAATTATGGATGGACGGACTGCCTGCCGACTGCCGACACAGAGGTAGCCACAGCCGTGAACTACCGCACTGTACACTGGTTGATAAAGAGATAGTAGTATACTCGTAACAACTAGTATGACACTATGACGACGGTATAAAGAATGAAAAAAAAACCACGGTTAGGTGGTATATATTATAATAATAATACAATTATGGATGGACGGACTGCCTGCCGACTGCCGACACAGAGGTAGCCACAGCCGTGAACTACCGCACTGTACACTGGTTGATAAAGAGATAGTAGTATACTCGTAATAACTAGTATGACACTATGACGACGGTATAAAGAATGAAAAAAAAACCACGGTTAGGTGGTATATATTATAATAATAATACAATTATGGATGGACGGACTGCCTGCCGACTGCCGACACAGAGGTAGCCACAGCCGTGAACTACCGCACTGTACACTGGTTGATAAAGAGATAGTAGTATACTCGTAACAACTAGTATGACACTATGACGGTATAAAGAATGAAAAAAAAACCACGGTTAGGTGGTATATATTATAATAATAATACAATTATGGATGGACGGACTGCCTGCCGACTGCCGACACAGAGGTAGCCACAGCCGTGAACTACCGCACTGTACACTGGTTGATAAAGAGATAGTAGTATACTCGTAACAACTAGTATGACACTATGACGACGGTATAAAGAAAGAAAAAAAAATACCACGGTTAGGTGGTATATATTGTAATACAATTATGGATGGACGGACTGCCTGCCGAGTTCCGACTGCCGACACAGAGGTAGCCACAACCGTGAACTACCGCACTGTACTGTGTCTGCTGCTAATATAGACTGGTTGATAAAGAGATAGTATACAATACATACAACAATATACTACTATACTGGTGGTCAGGCACTGGTCACCACTAGTCACACTGGCAGTGGCACTCCTGCAGCAAAAGTGTGCACTGTTTAATTTTAAATTAATATAATATTATGTACTCCTGGGGGCTCCTGCTATAACAACCTGCAGTGCTCCCCAGTCTCCCCCACAATTATTATAAGCTTTGCCTTTTATACATTGATGTGCAGCACACTGGGCTGAGCTGAGTGCACACAGACTGAGTCACACTGTGTGACTGGCTGCTGCTGTGTATCGTTTTTTTTCAGGCAGAGAACGGATATAGCAGAGAACGGATATATTAAAATAAATAAAAGTTAACTAACAACAACTGCACTGGTCACTGTGGTAAACTCTGTCTGACTCTGCACAATCTCTCTCTCTCTTCTAATCTAATTTCTAATGGAGAGGACGCCAGCCACGTCCTCTCCCTATCAATCTCAATGCACGTGTGAAAATGGCGGCGACGCGCGGCTCCTTATATAGAATCCGAGTCTCGCGAGAATCCGACAGCGTCATGATGACGTTCGGGCGCGCTCGGGTTAACCGAGCAAGGCGGGAGGATCCGAGTCTGCTCGGACCCGTGAAAAAACCATGAAGTTCGTGCGGGTTCGGTTTCAGAGAAACCGAACCCGCTCATCTCTAGTGCGAACCAGTATGGTTGGATTCATTAAAATGGATTATCTCAAATATTTCACATAAAATTATCCCAAAATGAGAAGGTGACGCAATACTTAAGACAATCTGTGGATGACCTGATGAATAGAGATTCAGTGGTCATTCCAGCGTCTCAGATCCCTGCCATTTGTCCACAAAAGCGTACACTGGCCCAAATCATGCAGATTGATACTGATGATGATGTAGCAGATATTGAGGAGGGTGAGGTGGACTCGGGAGGGGGGGATGCAGCTTTGTCACAGGGAATACAGGCCCTGTTAGAGGCTCTTAGGGATGTCCTGCACATTCCTGACAAAGCGCCAGACGACGATGAGGAATCTTATTTTAATGGGAAAAAGAAATCCTCTGCTACTTTCCCTGCATCTAAGGAATTAAATTCCTTATTTGAAGAAACTTGGTCTAATCCTGACAAGAAGTTTCAGATCCCTAAAAGGTTACTCACATCTTTCCCTTTTCCTCAGGACAATAGAAAAAAATTGGAAAACCGATTGTTGACGCATCGGTATCTAGATTATCACGTAATATAGTTTTACCGGTCCCGGGGGCAGCCTCCTTAAAAGATGCGGAAGACTGCAAGATTGAGACCACTCTCAAATCTCTGTACACAGCTTCAGTGGTGGCCCAGAGCCCAACTATTGCTTGTGCTTGGATCACTAGGGCCATTGCAAAATGATCAGGTAACTTAATTGAGGGGTTAGATTCCTTACCAAGAGGTGAGATGATTTTACTCCTGCAATATATACAGGACTCTGCAAATTTTATGGTGGAAGCCATAAAAGAAATTGGATTGCTCAATGCACGCTCCACGGCCATGGCAGTGTCAGCACCAGGGGCCTATTGCTACGTCAGTGGACAGCAGATGCAGATTCCAGAAAGGGTGTGGAAAGCCTATCTTTCACAGGCGAGGCCCTGTTTGGTGACAAACTGGATACGTGGATATCCAAGGCTATGGCGTGTAAGTCTACATATCTTCCTTCTGTAACCCCACCTGCTAGGAAGACCTACTCTGCTTTAACTCTGCAGTCCTTTCGGACAGCAAAATTCAAACATAAAGCCAAGGGTTCTTCTACAGCCTTCAAAGGCAATAGAGATAAACCCAGTAAACAAGCAAATGCAAGTTCAGAGGAACAGACCTCCCGTTCTGCTTCCTCAAAGCCTTCATCATGACGGTGAACCTCTCAGCGGGAACTCCCACCTCACAGATTCTTCAAGTCGGGCTTACCAGTTTCTCAGTAGGCAAGTCTAAATTTACAGGATACAATTCACAAACTGGTACAGACTCAGGTCATTGTTCCAGTTCCAACTCAGCTATGGTCCAGGGGTTATTATTCCAACCTGTTTGTGGTACCGAAACCGGACGGTTCGGTGAAACCCATTTTAAACCTCAAGCCGTTGAACCCGTACTTACGGATGTTCAAATTCAAGATGGAGTCTCTGAGAGCAGTGATCTCGAGTCTGGAGGAAGGGGAATTCTTGGTGTCTCTGGATATCAAGGATGCGTACCTTCATATCCAGATCTGACCACCTCATCAGGCTTAACTCAGGTTTGCCTTACAGGACTGTCACTACCAGTTCCAGGCTCTGCCCTTTGGCCTCTCTACAGCTCCGAAGGGTGTTCACCAAGGTAATGGTGGAGATGATGTTTCTCCTCCGCAAACGGGGAGTGAACATTATTCCGTACCTGGATGATCTGCCGATTAAAGCACCATCCAGGAAGCGGTTATTGGACGACATTGCCCTCTCAACTCGACTACTCCGGGATCACCGATGGATTCTAAACCTACTAAAATCTCACGTGGAACCAACTCGGAGACTTCCGTTCCTGGGGGTGATACTGGATATGGAGGTACAGAAGGTGTTCCTTCCATTGAAAAAGGCAGTGGTGATCCAGTCAATGAAGTGGGATGTTCTAAAATAAACCCAGATATCAGTGCATCTCCGCATTCGCCTTCTGGGAAAGATGGTAACAGCTTACAAGGCACTGCAGTACGGAAGGTTTCACGCAAGACCCTTCCAGCTGGACCTGTTGGACTAATGGTCTGGATTGCATTTACACATGCACCAGAGGATTCGTCTGTCGCCAAAAGCCAGGATTTCTCCTCTGTGGTGGCTCCAGACGTCTCACCTGACCGAGGGCCGAAGGTTCAGGATTCAAAATTGGATTCTGCTAACCACAGACGCAAGCCTCAGAGGTTGGGGAGCAGTCATCCAGGGGGCACACTTCCAAGGAAAATGGTCAAATCAGGAAACCATTCTTCCAATCAACATTCTGCAGGCAGCCCATCTTCTTCAATATCAGGCAATCCAAGTTCAGTCGGACAATGTGACGACAGTAACGTACATAAACCGACAGAGCGGAACGAATAGCAGAGCAGCAAAGTCAGAGGTAACACGGTTTCCTCTGGGCAGAAAGACACACTGTGGCATTGTTGGTCGTTTTCATTCCGGGAGTAGACAACTGGGAAGCAGACTTCCTCAGCAGACACGACCTACACCCAGGAGAGTGGGGCCTTCACCCGGTGGTTTTCGGGTGCGTGACACATCGGTGGGGAATTCCACAAATCGACATGATGGTCTCTCGTCTCATCAAGAAACTCAGGCGGTATTGTTCCAGGTCGAGATACCCACAGGCAGTGGCAGTGGACTCTCTGGTGACTCCATGGGTTTACCAGTTGATGTATATGTGTTTCCACCACTTCCACTGATCCCAAGAATTCTAAAAAGAATAAAAAGAGAAAAGGTTCAAGCAATTCTCATTGACCAAGAGGGGCTTAGTACGCAGATCTCCTGGACATGCTGCTGGAGGATCCGTGGCCTCTACCTCTTCGAAAGGATCTTCTGCAACAGGAGCCATTCGTCTAACAAGACTTACCGCGGCTACGTTTGACAGCATGGCGGTTGAGCGGCAAATTTTAGCCCGGAAAGGCATTCCGGACAGGGTAATTCCTACCCTGATCCAAGCCAGAAAAGGGGTAACGTCTAAACATTACCACCGGATTTGGAGGACATATGTGTCTTGGTGTGAAAATAGGAAATTCCCTATGGTGAAATTTCATCTGGCTCGTTTTCTGCTTTTTCTGCAGTCAGGAGTGGATGTGGGCCTCAGCCTGGGTTCCTTAAAGGTCCAGATCTCAGCCTTATCCATTTTCTTCCAAAGACAGTTGGCTTTCTCCCCTGAGGTTCAGATGTTCTTGAAAGGGGTTCTGCACATCCAGCCACTCTTTGTGCCTTCCACGGCACCTTGGGATCTCAACGTGGTGTTGCAGTTTCTACAATCTGAATGGTTTGAGCCTTTACAGGAGGTTAATGTAAAGTTTCTTACATGGAAGACCGTTACATTGCTGGCCTTGGCTTCAGCAAGACGTGTGTCAGAATTGGGGGCGATGTCTCACAAGAGCCCCTATTTGATTTTTCATGAAGATAGAGCTGAACTCCAAACTCGTCAGCAATTTCTTCCAAAGGTGATGTCTGCCTTTCATATCAACCAGCCTATTGTGGTTCCAGTGCTTACTGACACCTCTTCCACTTCAAGGTCCCTGGATGTGGTGCAGGCTTTGAAAATCTATGTCAAACGGACAGCTCGTCACAGAAAATCGGACTCGCTGTTTGTACTCTATGATACCAATAAAATTGGGTGTCCTGCTTCCAAGCAGTCTATTGCTCGCTGGATCAAGCTTACTATCCCGCATGCTTACTCTACGGCAGGTTTGCTGGTTCCTAGATCTGTACATGCCCACTCTACTAGGTCGGTGGGTTCTTCCTGGGCGGCTGCCTGGGGTGTCTCGACCTTACAGCTCTGCCGAGCAGCTACTTGGTCTGGTTTGAACATGTTTGCTAAGTTCTACAAGTTCGATAATTTGGCCTCTGAGGACCTTCAGTTTGGTCAATCAGTTCTGCAGGACCCTCAGCACTCTCCCACCCAGTTTGGGAGCTTTGGTACATCCCCATGGTACTAATGTGGACCCCAGTATCCTCTAGGATGTAAGAGAAAATAGGATTTGAATTACCCACCGGTAAATCCTTTTCTTGTAGTCCTTAGAGAATACTGGGCGCCCGCCCGGTGCTTTGTATCTGCACTGTTACTTGGTTATGTACTGTTGGTTTAGATGTTGCTGTTCCTGTTTCATGTTTGGTTAGCGTGGCTTTCCTCTTGTTGTGTGTGCTGGTTCGGAATCTCGCCACTATCCTTACCTATCCTCTCGTGGTATGTCCGTCTCCTCGGGCACAGTTTCTAGACTGGTGGGAGGGGTATAGAGGGAGGAGCCAGCCCACACTCTCAAACTCCTAAAGTGCCAATGGCTCCTAGTGGACCCGTCTATACCCAATGGTACTAATGTGGACCCCAGTATCCTCTACAGACTACGAGAAAAGGATTTACCGGTAGGTAATTAAAATCCTAATTTGGAAGCAAACACCAGCTGTTGCTGATTCACCAGTGTATGATAGTTTGCTGGTAAGAAGTTTGAAGACATAAAAAGAAGTTAGCAATTATGACATAGGCATTCCTATAATTTGTGTACACGGTCCCTTGGGTCCAGGGGGCCCACAACGCACACCCTGCACCCATATATTATATTTACCCCTCCGGAGTCCCGTGGCAATGCAGTGTAGACACAAATCACTTGGAAAATTGCCACTGCAGCCATTTCTGAGTGATTTGCGCATATGCACTGGAGATGACCCTGGGAACAATGCATGGGCACCATGGAGTGGGTGCGGGCATTATTCCAGAGTCTACTTGCTGCCGGAGAGTAGGGAGCCTGCAACAGAGGCTGCACGCAGGTCCCCTCCTCTCTTAAAACGTCCCTGATTTTTGGATTATTTTTGATATTCATGAGTTTTGAAAACTTCCATTAAGGTGTAGATTTAAAATTTTGATTGGCATTTGAAATTGACAGAACTCTTATGTAAGGATGTATGACCTTTATGACAATCAACTTGTATATCTGATTTGCTTTCTCTTTACGGACATGCATAATACATTTTACGGTGCATTGTACAGTCCTAATATTGGGCACCTAAAAGGTGTCATCTTTCATAATGGTAAAGTGTGATGGATCTTGCAGTGGTTACGGAAAGATTTTATGTAGAATTTAGGTGAATGAGGGCATGGGATAATTTTGCTCAATTTTTCCATTCGCAATGTACTAATGGTATCAGAAGTTGTGTTATTCTTAGGGTGAGCACTTATTTTTAGGACAGAGGCGTCACTAGGGGGGTGGAAGGGGTGCACACGGCACTCGGGTGCAGTAGCGGATCTTGCCACGGGCAAGCAGGACTTTTGCCCGGGGCGCCGCCTTCCGGAGGGAGCCGCACCATGGCAAGATCCGCCACTGCTGTGCCCTCTGCTGCCCGCTGTGACCCCCGTCTGTGCCTCCTGTGAAGGGAACTAGACGTGTAGCGTCTAGTTTCCCTTCATGGAGAGTACCTTTGCTGAGCGGTGCGCAATGACGTCATCGCGCACCGCACATCAAAGTTCCTCTCCACGAAGGGAACTAGATGCGTAGCGTCTAGTTTCCCGTCGTGGAGAGGACCTTTTGCTGTGCGGTGCGCGATGACGTCATTGCGCACCGCTCAGCATTCAAGTGGCGCTACTAATGTACAGGGGGTGTAACTGACCACGCCCCCTGTATTAAGCCACGCCCGTTTCCTGCCCGGGGCTTGAATCGGCCCTGCTCGGGTGTCACCCTCAGAGGGGTGACACCAAAAGGCCAGCTCCTCCTCAGTGACAGGGAGCCGGGTGCTGAACTGTTACATTATCACAGAGTAGGAGCCTGCAGTTTAGTCAGACGAGTTGCTAGGGGCAGCCCAGCAACTTCAGGAATACTGGGTGTGCCCCCCGAGTAATGAAACCAAGGTTGGGCCGTGAGGCCATGACCCCTTCCTGGGAAGCCAAGCTCTCTGCTCGGTCACGATTGCCAAGGGCTACTTAGCGCACCGTGTGTCACTGACCCCTGATGGAAGGTAAATATAATTTTTCAAAGAAATCATTATTAATTGAAAGACTACTTTTATAAAACAAAATTAAACCCAAAATGTTAAAAATAAACAAGAAAATGTTTAAGGTCAATTTCTATATTACTTCACAGTACAATTAAGTACCTTTAGTTACACAACTATGGGTTAAACAAAAATTGTATTCTGCTTGGGTCCCATAGTCCCATATGTAGTGTGTTTTTCATTCTGTTTCATTCTGACATTCAACGAGAGATACAGTACATTGTATGAAAAAAGTACAATCACAACTACTGTACATATGTTGCTTTATTGCTCGTTTTCTTTTATTCTGTCTCACAGAGCTGTCAGAAATCATCACTTAAACTTCAACAAATGTTCAGTCCCAGTGTAGTTGTCTATCCTGTTATCCACAGATTGTATTGCTCCTTTCTTATGTTTCAGACATTGTAAACTGTCGGCATGCAGCTTATGAATGCGATAAAAGCAGCTGTAAGATTTTGGAGGATTTTTTTTCGCCATTATAATCTTTTTATGTGTGCAAAAATTAACAAAAAAAGAAAAAGAAAGAGAACAGTATCACAGATTGTTACAAGATATGCAGAAAGGAAGAATCAGCAAAATTGCAATATAAATCTGTTTACAATTGCAGAAATGGGTGTTTGGGATTCAACCTGATAATAATTAAACTGCTAAAAAGATGAGGTTAATGAGTGAAGGTAGAAAGGGAGAGAGTGCCAGTTGGGCAAGGGTGATCCAGCGGAAAGGAAGGAAAAGCTACACCAAACAACAAGGAGAACAGAGGTGGTGTCTGAAGATGAAGTCTCATGGTAAATGACATATACTGAACTTGTAACCCCTTCTTGGGTTCAACCTAGTAAATAAGGGATTTGATGGTAATATTTATATACTGTATGTGATGACTATAATGTGGGTTGTGATATACAGTATGTCGGCTGAGGTGTATATTTATTATTCATATTTATTATTTAATTCCCATGACTTATTATTGTATATAGAGGGGATTGTTGCAGCACTTGGTATATATGGTCATTGGTGACAGCAGGTGACCTCATAAAATCTCTGTATAGCAGTTATGGCCATTTTAGTGGTGACAGTAATTATTAAGAGCTTTACAGCACCCCTTGCAGCGGTTGCAGTGCTGGAATCACCAGGTGTCAGAGAGGCTTGTGCGTGAAGTGGAGGAGAGCACATGGCAGGGGTTATATAAAGAAGCTCTCTGTGTGACTGCAGTGCTATTCAGCAGCTTCCACCCTCCTAGCACTCTCTGTATGCTTCCTGTGCTACTGAGTATCCATCTGCAAGCCTCAGCATTGCATCTAGTGGACATTCTTATCAGAGAACACCTCTGCAGCAATCAGCAAGCACCACCATATCCTCTATAACAGTGGTTCTCAAACTCAGTCCTCAGGACCCCACACGGTTCACGTTTTCCATGTCACCCAGCAGGTGCACTGTGTATCACCAACTGTCACATTTTAAAAATCTACAGGTGACCTGCAAAACATGAACCGTGTGGGGTCCTGAGGACCGAGTTTGAGAACCTTTGCTCTATAATGTGCTCTCTCCAAGGACACGAGTGCTTTGTACAGCATTTAATTAGTGGCAGTATCTCACATGTGGTGTGTGTTCTCCAGGTTTCACCAGTAGTGCCATGCAGCATTAAGCTTAATTTATCATCTCAGGTGTAAGCATACCAGCTCATCACCTCCTGTGTGCATTTCTCAGCTGTTCCAGCAGGTATCAGCTTCCCTTCTGCAGAGCATCATTAAAACTATGTCTACAGTTACTGTGTCTAGCACAGTGTTTCTCATCTGTTCCTACAGCTCTCCAGCATAATCTCAGCAAGTCTCTAATAAGTTCTACTGAATGAGGAGAAGCATTAGCAGAATATCCCGCTTAATATACTTCTGTACCATCCAGACCAGTCCAGAGGTTCCTGTTCACACAAAATCTGAATTTTGATAGCCTCCTAGCAGAGTAGCATGCAAAAAAAACAACCTTTAACCTGAGGGGACATCCATTAAATGAAATGTCCATAGAATTAAGTGTAAATGGCCATCAAGCAAAATCCAAGGTACTGTTTCACAGCTGATTACAAAGCAAAGAAGAGGGGTACATTTTAGAGATGAGCGCCTGAAATTTTTCGGGTTTTGTGTTTTGGTTTTGGGTTCGGTTCCGCGGCCGTGTTTTGGGTTCGAACGCGTTTTGGCAAAACCTCACCGAATTTTTTTTGTCGGATTCGGGTGTGTTTTGGATTCGGGTGTTTTTTTCAAAAAACACTAAAAAACAGCTTAAATCATAGAATTTGGGGGTCATTTTGATCCCAAAGTATTATTAACCTCAAAAACCATAATTTACACTCATTTTCAGTCTATTCTGAATACCTCACACCTCACAATATTATTTTTAGTCCTAAAATTTGCACCGAGGTCGCTGTGTGAGTAAGATAAGCGACCCTAGTGGCCGACACAAACACCGGGCCCATCTAGGAGTGGCACTGCAGTGTCACGCAGGATGTCCCTTCCAAAAAACCCTCCCCAAACAGCACATGACGCAAAGAAAAAAAGAGGCGCAATGAGGTAGCTGTGTGAGTAAGATTAGCGACCCTAGTGGCCGACACAAACACCGGGCCCATCTAGGAGTGGCACTGCAGTGTCACGCAGGATGGCCCTTCCAAAAAACCCTCCCCAAACAGCACATGACGCAAAGAAAAAAAGAGGCGCAATGAGGTAGCTGTGTGAGTAAGATTAGCGACCCTAGTGGCCGACACAAACACCGGGCCCATCTAGGAGTGGCACTGCAGTGTCACGCAGGATGTCCCTTCCAAAAAACCCTCCCCAAACAGCACATGACGCAAAGAAAAAAAGAGGCGCAATGAGGTAGCTGTGTGAGTAAGATTAGCGACCCTAGTGGCCGACACAAACACCGGGCCCATCTAGGAGTGGCACTGCAGTGTCACGCAGGATGTCCCTTCCAAAAAACCCTCCCCAATCAGCACATGATGCAAAGAAAAAGAAAAGAAAAAAGAGGTGCAAGATGGAATTGTCCTTGGGCCCTCCCACCCACCCTTATGTTGTATAAACAAAACAGGACATGCACACTTTAACCAACCCATCATTTCAGTGACAGGGTCTGCCACACGACTGTGACTGATATGACGGACTGTGTGACGTGCCTACTTGGATGCGGTCACTCATATAATCCTCCACCATTCTATCAATGTTGAGAGAATCATATGCAGTGACAGTAGACGACATGTCCGTAATCGTTGTCAGGTCCTTCAGTCCGGACCAGATGTCAGCATCAGCAGTCGCTCCAGACTGCCCTGCATCACCGCCAGCGGGTGGGCTCGGAATTCTGAGCCTTTTCCTCGCACCCCCAGTTGCGGGAGAATGTGAAGGAGGAGATGTTGACAGGTCGCGTTCCGCTTGACTTGACAATTTTGTCACCAGCAGGTCTTTCAACCCCAGCAGACCTGTGTCTGCCGGAAAGAGAGATCCAAGGTAGGCTTTAAATCTAGGATCGAGCACGGTGGCCAAAATGTAGTGCTCTGATTTCAACAGATTGACCACCCGTGAATCCTTGTTAAGCGAATTAAGGGCTGCATCCACAAGTCCCACATGCCTAGCGGAATCGCTCCCTTTTAGCTCCTTCTTCAATGCCTCCAGCTTCTTCTGCAAAAGCCTGATGAGGGGAATGACCTGACTCAGGCTGGCAGTGTCTGAACTGACTTCACGTGTGGCAAGTTCAAAGGGCATCAGAACCTTGCACAACGTTGAAATCATTCTCCACTGCACTTGAGACAGGTGCATTCCACCTCCTATATCGTGCTCAATTGTATAGGCTTGAATGGCCTTTTGCTGCTCCTCCAACCTCTGAAGCATATAGAGGGTTGAATTCCACCTCGTTACCACTTCTTGCTTCAGATGATGGCAGGGCAGGTTCAGTAGTTTTTGGTGGTGCTCCAGTCTTCTGTACGTGGTGCCTGTACGCCGAAAGTGTCCCGCAATTTTTCTGGCCACCGACAGCATCTCTTGCACGCCCCTGTCGTTTTTTAAAAAATTCTGCACCACCAAATTCAAGGTATGTGCAAAACATGGGACGTGCTGGAATTTGCCCATATTTAATGCACACACAATATTGCTGGCGTTGTCCGATGCCACAAATCCACAGGAGAGTCCAATTGGGGTAAGCCATTCCGCGATGATCTTCCTCAGTTGCCGTAAGAGGTTTTCAGCTGTGTGCGTATTCTGGAAAGCGGTGATACAAAGCGTAGCCTGCCTAGGAAAGAGTTGGCGTTTGCGAGATGCTGCTACTGGTGCCGCCGCTGCTGTTCTTGCGGCGGGAGTCCATACATCTACCCAGTGGGCTGTCACAGTCATATAGTCCTGACCCTGCCCTGCTCCACTTGTCCACATGTCCGTGGTTAAGTGGACATTGGGTACAACTGCATTTTTTAGGACACTGGTGAGTCTTTTTCTGACGTCCGTGTACATTCTCGGTATCGCCTGCCTAGAGAAGTGGAACCTAGATGGTATTTGGTAACGGGGGCACACTGCCTCAATAAATTGTCTAGTTCCCTGTGAACTAACGGCGGATACCGGACGCACGTCTAACACCAACATAGTTGTCAAGGACTCAGTTATCCGCTTTGCAGTAGGATGACTGCTGTGATATTTCATCTTCCTCGCAAAGGACTGTTGAACAGTCAATTGCTTACTGGAAGTAGTACAAGTGGGCTTACGACTTCCCCTCTGGGATGACCATCGACTCCCAGCGGCAACAACAGCAGCGCCAGCAGCAGTAGGCGTTACACGCAAGGATGCATCGGAGGAATCCCAGGCAGGAGAGGACTCGTCAGAATTGCCAGTGACATGGCCTGCAGGACTATTGGCATTCCTGGGGAAGGAGGAAATTGACACTGAGGGAGTTGGTGGGGTGGTTTGCGTGAGCTTGGTTACAAGAGGAAGGGATTTACTGGTCAGTGGACTGCTTCCGCTGTCACCCAAAGTTTTTGAACTTGTCACTGACTTATTATGAATGCGCTGCAGGTGACGTATAAGGGAGGATGTTCCGAGGTGGTTAACGTCCTTACCCCTACTTATTACAGCTTGACAAAGGGAACACACGGCTTGACACCTGTTGTCCGCATTTCTGGTGAAATACCTCCACACCGAAGAGCTGATTTTTTTGGTATTTTCACCTGGCATGTCAACGGCCATATTCCTCCCACGGACAACAGGTGTCTCCCCGGGTGCCTGACTTAAACAAACCACCTCACCATCAGAATCCTCCTGGTCAATTTCCTCCCCAGCGCCAGCAACACCCATATCCTCCTCATCCTGGTGTACTTCAACACTGACATCTTCAATCTGACTATCAGGAACTGAACTGCGGGTGCTCCTTCCAGCACTTGCAGGGGGCGTGCAAATGGTGGAAGGCGCATGCTCTTCAGGTCCAGTGTTGGGAAGGTCAGGCATCGCAACCGACACAATTGGACTCTCCTTGTGGATTTGGGATTTCGAAGAATGCACAGTTCTTTGCTGTGCTGCTTTTGCCAGCTTGAGTCTTTTCATTTTTCTAGCGAGAGGCTGAGTGCTTCCATCCTCATGTGAAGCTGAACCACTAGCCATGAACATAGGCCAGGGCCTCAGCCGTTCCTTGCCACTCCGTGTGGTAAATGGCATATTGGCAAGTTTACGCTTCTCCTCCGACAATTTTATTTTAGGTTTTGGAGTCCTTTTTTTACTGATATTTGGTGTTTTGGATTTGACATGCTCTGTACTATGACATTGGGCATCGGCCTTGGCAGACGACGTTGCTGGCATTTCATCGTCTCGGCCATGACTAGTGGCAGCAGCTTCAGCACGAGGTGGAAGTGGATCTTGATCTTTCCCTAATTTTGGAACCTCAACATTTTTGTTCTCCATATTTTAATAGGCACAACTAAAAGGCACCTCAGGTAAACAATGGAGATGGATGGATTGGATACTAGTATACAATTATGGACGGGCTGCCGAGTGCCGACACAGAGGTAGCCACAGCCGTGAACTACCGCACTGTACTGTGTCTGCTGCTAATATATAGACTGGTTGATAAAGAGATAGTATACTCGTAACTAGTATGTATGTATAAAGAAAGAAAAAAAAACCACGGTTAGGTGGTATATACAATTATGGACGGGCTGCCGAGTGCCGACACAGAGGTAGCCACAGCCGTGAACTACCGCACTGTACTGTGTCTGCTGCTAATATATAGACTGGTTGATAAAGAGATAGTATACTCGTAACTAGTATGTATGTATAAAGAAAGAAAAAAAAACCACGGTTAGGTGGTATATACAATTATGGACGGGCTGCCGAGTGCCGACACAGAGGTAGCCACAGCCGTGAACTACCGCACTGTACTGTGTCTGCTGCTAATATATAGACTGGTTGATAAAGAGATAGTATACTCGTAACTAGTATGTATGTATAAAGAAAGAAAAAAAAACCACGGTTAGGTGGTATATACAATTATGGACGGGCTGCCGAGTGCCGACACAGAGGTAGCCACAGCCGTGAACTACCGCACTGTACTGTGTCTGCTGCTAATATATAGACTGGTTGATAAAGAGATAGTATACTCGTAACTAGTATGTATGTATAAAGAAAGAAAAAAAAACCACGGTTAGGTGGTATATACAATTATGGACGGGCTGCCGAGTGCCGACACAGAGGTAGCCACAGCCGTGAACTACCGCACTGTACTGTGTCTGCTGCTAATATAGACTGGTTGATAAAGAGATAGTATACTCGTAACTAGTATGTATGTATAAAGAAAGAAAAAAAAACCTCGGTTAGGTGGTATATACAATTATGGACGGGCTGCCGAGTGCCGACACAGAGGTAGCCACAGCCGTGAACTACCGCACTGT
Organism: Pseudophryne corroboree; assembly: GCF_028390025.1. Lineage (NCBI taxonomy): Eukaryota > Metazoa > Chordata > Amphibia > Anura > Myobatrachidae > Pseudophryne > Pseudophryne corroboree. Next base: position 59,251,112 of record NC_086454.1, on the reverse strand, counting down.
ACTGTGTCTGCTGCTAATATATAGACTGGTTGATAAAGAGATAGTATACTCGTAACTAGTATGTATGTATAAAGAAAGAAAAAAAAACCACGGTTAGGTGGTAAATACAATTATGGACGGGCTGCCGAGTGCCGACACAGAGGTAGCCACAGCCGTGAACTACCGCACTGTACTGTGTCTGCTGCTAATATAGACTGGTTGATAAAGAGATAGTATACTCGTAACTAGTATGTATGTATAAAGAAAGAAAAAAAAACCACGGTTAGGTGGTATATACAATTATGGACGGGCTGCCGAGTGCCGACACAGAGGTAGCCACAGCCGTGAACTACCGCACTGTACTGTGTCTGCTGCTAATATATAGACTGGTTGATAAAGAGATAGTATACTCGTAACTAGTATGTATGTATAAAGAAAGAAAAAAAAACCACGGTTAGGTGGTATATACAATTATGGACGGGCTGCCGAGTGCCGACACAGAGGTAGCCACAGCCGTGAACTACCGCACTGTACTGTGTCTGCTGCTAATATAGACTGGTTGATAAAGAGATAGTATACTCGTAACTAGTATGTATGTATAAAGAAAGAAAAAAAAACCACGGTTAGGTGGTATATACAATTATGGACGGGCTGCCGAGTGCCGACACAGAGGTAGCCACAGCCGTGAACTACCGCACTGTACTGTGTCTGCTGCTAATATAGACTGGTTGATAAAGAGATAGTATACTACTAATATTATATATACTGGTGGTCAGGTCACTGGTCACTAGTCACACTGGCAGTGGCACTCCTGCAGCAAAAGTGTGCACTGTTTAATTTTAATATAATATTATGTACTCCTGGCTCCTGCTATAACCTATAACTGGCACTGCAGTAGTGCTCCCCAGTCTCCCCCACAATTATAAGCTGTGTGAGCTGAGCAGTCAGACAGATATATAATATATATAGATGATGCAGCACACTGGCCTGAGCCTGAGCAGTGCACACAGATATGGTATGTGACTGACTGAGTCACTGTGTGTATCGCTTTTTTCAGGCAGAGAACGGATATATTAAATAAACTGCACTGTGTGTCTGGTGGTCACTCACTATATAATATATTATGTACTCCTGGCTCCTGCTATAACCTATAACTGGCACTGCAGTAGTGCTCCCCAGTCTCCCCCACAATTATAAGCTGTGTGAGCTGAGCAGTCAGACAGATATATATAATATTATATATAGATAATAGATGATGCAGCACACTGGCCTGAGCCTGAGCAGTGCACACAGATATGGTATGTGACTGAGTTACTGTGTGCTGTGTATCGCTTTTTTCAGGCAGAGAACGGATTATATTATGTACTCCTGGCTCCTGCTATAACCTATAACTGGCACTGCAGTAGTGCTCCCCAGTCTCCCCCACAATTATAAGCTGTGTGAGCTGAGCAGTCAGACAGATATATATAATATTATATATAGATAATAGATGATGCAGCACACTGGCCTGAGCCTGAGCAGTGCACACAGATATGGTATGTGACTGAGTTACTGTGTGCTGTGTATCGCTTTTTTCAGGCAGAGAACGGATTATATTATGTACTCCTGGCTCCTGCTATAACCTATAACTGGCACTGCAGTAGTGCTCCCCAGTCTCCCCCACAATTATAAGCTGTGTGAGCTGAGCAGTCAGACAGATATATATAATATTATAGATAGATAATAGATGATGCAGCACACTGGCCTGAGCCTGAGCAGTGCACACAGATATGGTATGTGACTGAGTCACTGTGTGCTGTGTATCGCTTTTTTCAGGCAGAGAACGGATTATAAAGTAAACTGCACTGTCCTCACTAGTAAACTCTCTCCACTCAGTCTCTACACTTCTACAGTAACAGTACTCCTCCTAGTCAGCTCCAGTAAATCTCTCTCAGTCTCTTATAATCTAAATGGAGAGGACGCCAGCCACGTCCTCTCCCTATCAATCTCAATGCACGTGTGAAAATGGCGGCGACGCGCGGCTCCTTATATAGAATCCGAGTCTCGCGATAGAATCCGAGCCTCGCGAGAATCCGACAGCGTCATGATGACGTTCGGGCGCGCTCGGGTTAACCGAGCAAGGCGGTAAGATCCGAGTCGCTCGGACCCGTGAAAAAAAACATGAAGTTCTGGCGGGTTCGGATTCAGAGAAACCGAACCCGCTCATCTCTAGTAAATTTGCACGTTGGCAAAACCATGTTGCACTGTGGGTGGAGCAGATGTAAAATGTACAGAGAGATTTTTATTTGAGAGGCAGAGCCGTCTTAACAGCAGTGTAGGCACCTGGGCACAGCAATGCACTGGGGCCCCTACCCATCCTCCAGAAGTAGGGGTGGAGGGTGCTGTCAGCGGCAGCTTTGATGTCCCGCTGGTGGTAGGGGGTGTTCTATCTTCCGCTCAGCATGTAGGACCTGAAGAAATAATTTCTGCTAATTTCTCCTTTACTGCACAGATGGGGCAGGAAGGAGAACACTAAACTGTAGAAGGGGCCATTGGGCTGAATGAAAGGGCCCTGGTACATAACTTCCAGGGTAGTAGGGGATGTTTAATACGTAGGGGAGGGGTCGATAGTGGAGTGGGCTTAATATTCATAATTTTCTGGTGGGAGGGCAGCTTGCTTGACTGCAGATATCTCAAGTTTCTGAAAATAGATTTCTTAGCTTTGAATGGGATAAAAAGCTAGAGAGTCACACCTTTCAGTAGGTGCTGGGGACTTGGGGATCAGAGTTCAGGAACCAGAGTAATCCACCAATGAAAATGTATAACTGCATATTGGGCGTGTGGAGCTGGAGCAAGGACCAGCTGCTGGAAGGCTGATATCTCTAGTTCTGGGCATAGTATAGAGAAGCTGCCAGTGTACACCGAAAGGTGAGAGTCACAGCTTTTGGAGTATACCATCATAAAAACTTTACGTCAGACAGAACCCGAGATATCTGTCTGGGAAGAGCAATTATCAGGCTAGGATGGGGACCACTGCTTTGAAGTCAGATATCTCCAGTTCCCCAGGGCCGATTTTCAAAAATATGGTACCCCTGGAAAGAGGGGACCCTCAGCTATCAGCCTAGGGCCCTTTTACTCTTGGGGACCTTGGGCAAGAGCCCATTGAGCCCATACGAAAAGACGGCCCTGTTGAGAGGGGCGTGTCTTAACTCAAATCTAAATTGTAGTGTAATGATAATAATGCTGCTCAGTATTTGTGAGTTACATGCAAAAGCAGCCAGTGTTTACCCTGCATGCAAAAAATATATTTTCATCCATTCACCACTTAACTGAGATTTTTCCCTTCAAAACCTTTCATAACATTTTTTTTATTTTGTTTTACTTAATATAGCTTAAAAAGTATTTTTTAAATATTTCAATATTATATTATGTAAATCTGCAGAACAGATCTCCACATCAAAATCTGAGGGGCACAGTGGGGTGCCGCGGACGCATGTGTTTTGACCATGCCAGTTAAGTGGTTAAATTCCAAAACAGTTTGTCCAAGGGTTAAGTTTCTGTTTTTAAGTTCACTCCAAAATCTTTCACCCAAATGTCTAAGCTTTTGGTGATCAAATGTACCATTAACCTCCTTCTCTTAGAAGTTCATAGAATTGATGCGCTGATCTTACAAATTAAAGCTGATTGTTTCTTAGAGTTGATTAGCCAATCTCTTGATCTTTCTGTAGACAATTAGTACAGAAAGGTACTTGATTACAGATAAGAAAATGCAAAATATTTAGTATGTATGAAAAGGTTGAATAATGACTATACTGTACTTTTGAACTGTAAACAAATGAGCTTTTATGATGAGATGCTTCATCATTTTCCTGTAAGGTACAGTGTGCATAATTCTGGTTATTATAGTCCGACATTATCTCACACATCAGCCATGTGCTTAAGATGGCCTCCACACTGGAACTGTGATTCTACCACCAGTCTATGTGCAGAGCAATTGCATCAGTGTGCATATGTCAACCAGGGTGTAGTACGGCTGACCGGCGGTCTCCTGACCGCCGGTCAGCTTACCGACGCCAGGATCCCGGCAGCATGCCGACGCCGGGATCCCGGCGGGGAGGGGCGAGTGCAGCAAGACCCTTGCGGGCTCGGTGGCGACCTGCGGTCGCCACGGGTTCTATTCCCACTCTATGGGTGTCGTGGACACCCACGAGTGCAAATAGTCCCTGTTGGTCGGCATGCCGACTATCGGGACAGTGACCCATCGGGCTGGTGGAGGAGGTCATGTGACTGTCGGTCAGCTGACCGGCGGTCACATGAATACCACCCCTCAACCATGCAGGCAATCCCTGCAATGTGCAAAAGTAAAGAGAACACCAGTGCTTGCTGCGTTGGGAGCTGGCCTCGCTTGTGTGCCCCTACGGATCATAGTAAATGCTGTACAAAGTAGCCCATAACCTACTATGACTAACGCCATCTAAATAGGGCATCAGCTGCCAAAAACAAGCTTCAGAATGCTTTGCATTTTGGAGCTTAGTAAATAACACAAAGAGCAGGCCCATAAAAACCTGGATGGAGGCTATTTATGCAATTGAAATCGGGGGACTGCAGCAGAAATCTCGTAATCTACTGCACTCCCCCAGAAACATCTCAGGAATATACTTTACAACAAGTGTTTCAGGAGATATCCCACAAATTACTTTTGATAAATAGGCTCCTTGGGATCTTCGACCCTTGGCCCTGCAGTAGGGGCTGATGCTGCACTTAACCTCTGGCCCAGCCGATCTGCACTGGACTTATCTCCCAGCTCAGACATGGCCTAAGAATACCCTCTATACTGTTCCCAGCCAGCCCAGGAGACCACCATGTGAAGTTGCAATCTGGGGGTTCCTGAGACATCCCCAAACCAGGATAGTGCCCAGTGGCTGGCATTCATATAGCACGATTTCTGTAACGCCCTATGCTGTCCCCACTACTGAGCACTGCATCTAGATCTTCCTGAGGTTCTGGCTTTGGATTAGGGAAAGCTGCAGATACCTCTAACATGGGCAGGGAGGATCAGCTTTTCACTGGTGAGGACCTTTGTCTTAATGTTACCATTGAGAGGGCAATGTGGTGGTTGGGGGTGGGGTGGCGGTCACTGAAAAATAGAGGGGAATGTGTCTATATGTGCATGGGGGCATCACTGAAATACAGAGGAGAATGTGTGTTGGATTGGTCACTGAGAAACAGAGGGGGATTTCGGTAGGGGGCTCACTGAGAGACAGGTGAATGTGTGGGTACCACTGATACAGAGGGAAATGGGATGGGGGAAACATGGCTATGGGGGCAGTGCCAGATTAAGGTCCACATGGGCCTGGAGCTGAAATATATGAAGGGCCTATTGTGTGCTGCCACAGGGGGTGTGACCAGCACATGCAGGGGTGTGACTAGTAATGTGGGGGTGTGGTCTATACAGGGTGTGTGGCCTGTGACATGGTGTGTAGCTAGCACCACGTAGGACATAGCTACTGCCCAGGGCCGGATTAAGATTGGTTGAGGCCAAGGGCAACGGTGGTTGTGGGGGACCCCACCAGTAAAGTTGCTGGCAAAGCCCCGCCCCTGACACACACACAGACACTCACACACACTTACTTACTTACAGCACCCAGTGTCCAGTCTACAGTTGAGAAGCTCTAAATGAAACTACAGCTCCCAGCATCCCTTGCTTCTGACAGGAAGGGCCGCTGGGAGCTGTAGTTTTATTTAGAGATGCTCCACTGTGTAGTACTGTGCCCAGGGGCATATCTAGAGTGATATGCACCTGTGTGCACTCTCCGGGTGTGGGCACCCTCCTCTACCATCCCATAGCCGGCAGCCGCAGCAGCGCTGTTAGCGCTCTGTCTGAGCACTAGAGACTCTGGCACAGTGCCAGAGTCTACAGCGCTTGCGCAAGTCTCTGATAAAATTGTGCATTTTTTATGAGACCTGCACATGTGTTGTAGACTCTGGCACTGTGCCAGTCTCTCTAGTGCTCAGACTAACAGTGCTGCTGCGGCTGCCGGCTATGGGACTCGGGAACTCGGGAGAGGAGGGAGCCCACACCCGGACACCAGAAAGTTAAGTATATAGAAGAAATGGGTGCAGTGTTTGTGGTGTGGGCCCCCTCTGGACCCAGGGGCCCATGTGCACCGCACACACTGCACTCATTATAGATATGCCACTGGCTGTGCCGCCAGACACCGCCGCTACCCCAGGACACCGTCGCTAACCCCCTGTTCTGGCAGCGCTGTCCCCGAAGCAGCAGGGGACAGCACCGCCAGAGCACAAACTGTCTTGTGGGATCGTGAAGCGATCCCACAAGACTGTGCATGGAGGAGCTACTCAGCGGCTGCTGTTAATTAACAGCTGAGCTGCCGGTGGGCAAGGGTGTAGAGAGGGTGGCTCCGGTGGAGCGCGAGCTCCGGGCGCCGGAAAAGTTAGAGGGCGCGCCACCTGCTCAACCCCTCCTTCTGCCCACTATTTCACAGGCTGCTGTACAGGCAGAGCAGGAGGAGTGGAAGCAGAGGGGTGCACACTGACTAGGTAGGGAACAGGGCAGGCCAGAGGTGCCAGCAGGAGACACTGACAGCTGACACATGCCGGAACTCTGCCTCCCTCTTCTTCGTACTGTATGTCTCACTGTCTGCTTGTAGCTGTGCAGCAGGTTACTTCTGTCCTGCTACATCACTCTCTGCTTTGGCTACTGCAGCACCAGTTGCTGTAGCATCTCTTTCTGTCCTGGCTGCTGCAGCACCTCTTTCTGCTTCGGACGATGCAGCACCCCTGCCTGCCCCAGCTGCTACAGCACCTCTTTCTACATTGATGCTGCAGTACCTTTCTCTGCCTCAGCTGCTGCTATAGCACCTCACTCTGCATTAGAAGCTGCAGAGTAACATGTATAAGCTGCTCTACTGTGGCATAACCTCCCCTATATTTTTGTGGCGCGCTTTCGGCGCGCACTGTCCATGTTTTGGTCGTGGGGGGAGACCAAAATAAATTTTCCCCCTGAGCTCAAAAGGTCTAGAACCGGCTCTGTCACCAATGTAGTAGTTTTCTATTTTTTCTTTTGAAATGGAACATGCCCCCAATTCAGTACAGGGGAGGGGGCGCCAAAACATGCTCTTGCTCCGGGCACCATGGCACCTAGCTACACCTCTGCCGGTGGGAGAATCATCTGAAGCAGGGTGTGTGAATGCCCCAGGACGGCTGCCCCCGTCGCCCCTAGGTTAATCCAGCTCTGCTACCGGCTACCTTTAAACACCTCAATCTGACCCTTTTTATCACCTGTTATTTTATTGACAATAGAATAAAAATTACAAACTTTTAGTGTAACTGACATTTTGTGGAAATATTTACACACTGGCGCCTGGTCCGCTTTTGTTTCTGCGTCCTCCCAGTGTATATTTATACACCAACATACATCAACAAAAGAGCAGGAGATAGTACCCACAAATATTAAATATCCCTCGAATGTATTAGCAGGTTTCCACAGCAGATATCAGAGATTTTTGTCTTGGATCACTAAAGCAGCCCACATGGGTACCAAGCACCGGAAGCTTTAATGCCATCTGAAGATGACGTTAGCCATTGTAGCCTAAAGGCTGCAGTCTACAAAAACCCAATAATTAATAAATGGTTCACATAGGAGTAGATGTATTATAGCGGCACATATCGTGCCACTATAGCACTTTCTGCTTCGCCTAATTACCGAGGCAAAGCAGGAAGAAACATCGACAAGATCTATTACCATCTTGTCTGCCAAAGCGGAGGAATGAACCCTTCCCCACTTCGGCGATCTCCGCTAGAGGCCAAAGTGCATCAGCTTAGTGCTGATGTGCTGTGTCACCTTGCACAGCTGGCTCCAGTGCGCATGTGCGAGATCTTGCTACTATCATGAGATCTCACATGTAGCAGGGAGATGGCAACTGCTGTAGCCAGCAACATTGCTGTTCCTGCTTTGGTGTATGAGCAACGACACCTGCAGCTGTCAAAATTGCTACCTGCAGGTGTCGGAACAATCAGTGCTACTGGCTGTTCATACAGTGCCCTGCATATCGGCCTGCTGTCTTGTAGATAGCAGCACTGATATAGAGGGGTAACCCTGTCACCCAGAATGCATTGCCTCTGTAATACATAGGGGAGGAAGCAGTATCAGCGCACATAACGTGTGCTGATACCTTCCCCCCCATATCGACCCTTCATACATCTACCCCATAGTGCAATATATCCGCATGCATATACACAGAATATATATATATATATATATATAAAGTTGGTGGGTGGACCGGCACTCCCTCAGTAATACGTTAGTGTGCCCAGGTGCCCTCTGGTAAAGAGAGGTAAAACAATAGGCAACGAAGCAAACAGCGGCACTCAGGGTCTTATACAAAATTCAAGTGTATTGAAATCACTCCATAAAATCCAACGTTTCGGGACACGCAAGTCCCGTTGTCAAGGTGAGTTACTCACCTTGACAACGGGACTTGCGTGTCCCGAAACGTTGGATTTTATGGAGTGATTTCAATACACTTGAATTTTGTATAAGACCCTGAGTGCCGCTGTTTGCTTCGTTGCCTATTATATATATATATATATATATATATATATATATATAAAACAAGGATCCGGAACTCAATGGTAAACGGCTGTAGTCATATGTGCTCTGGTGCCCTCCTTTCAGACCTTACGGGCTGTGCATATAGTGGAAGTCAATAATGGCGGCACTCCGGAGGCAGAGAAATAGTGAAAAAGCAGTTGGTATTTTAATTTGTCTACGTTTCGGGGTACGAATCCCCGTCAACTGCTTTTTCACTATTTCTCTGCCTCCGGAGTGCCGCCATAATTGACTTCCACTATATATATGTATATGTGTATATATATGTGTACCAAAGAAGCCGTCAGCGCCACAGATGCAGTATCTCTAATTACAACACTAGTATCAGGACCAAAAAGTAAAATAACTAAAAAGACTGAAAAATGAATAAAAAACGAGAACTGCTTAGTGGGCACTCCCTGTATTTTGTTAGGGCGTCAGCCTATTTACCTCAGGTAGAATAAGGCACTGGTATGAATGCCTTGAGAAAAAGTGTGTGGACAGGGAATGAGGTACTGAAGGCGACCACTGGTGCCAAATAGTATTATAAAGATTAGGCAGTTTAGTTTAAAAAAGGAACAACATTTATTTATGAAGCACTAAAACAAACCTAGGTATTAAAAAGGTGGGAATCAATATAGGAAAAATACATACATAAAAAACGCATAAAATGCTCATAAAAAGCTTCAATAGAAAAGGAGCATAAAAAGTAGGACATAAAATCTATAGGAATAAAAGCAATTAAATTTCAAAGTAAAGAGGAGTAAATATCTTAACTTAGTGTTTGAGGTTAGATCAAGGTAGCACCCAACGCGTTTCGTCCTGTGTGGCCGTTTTTTGAATATGTTAACTAATTAACCACAGGAAGTGATGTAAGCACCACTTCCTTTACAGGCTGAGTATATATAGTAGTGCTGTCTCTAGTCTCAAATCACCCCTTGATGAAGTCCACACAGGACGAAACGCGTTGGGTGCTACCTTGATCTAACCTCAAACACTAAGTTAAGATATTTACTCCTCTTTACTTTGAAATTTAATTGCTTTTATTCCTATAGATTTTATGTCCTACTTTTTATGCTCCTTTTCTATTGAAGCTTTTTATGAGCATTTTATGCGTTTTTTATGTATGTATTTTTCCTATATTGATTCCCACCTTTTTAATACCTAGGTTTGTTTTAGTGCTTCATAAATAAATGTTGTTCATTTTTTAAACTAAACTGCCTAATCTTTATAATACTATTTGGCACCAGTGGTCGCCTTCAGTACCTCATTCCCTGTCCACACATGTGTATATATATATATATATATATATATATATATACACACACACAGTCAGGTCCATAAATATTGGGACATCGACACAATTCTCATATTTTGGGCTCTATACACCACCACAATGGATTTGAAATGAAACAAACAAGATGTGCTTTAACTGCAGACTTTCTGCTTTAATTTGAGGGTATTTACTTCCAAATCAGGCGAACGTTGTCGGAATTACAACGGTTTCTATATGTGCCTCCAACTTTTTTAGGGACCAAAAGTAATGGGACAAACTAAACAATCCTAAATCAAACTTTCACTTTTTAATACTTTGTTGCAAATCCTTTGCAGTAAATTACATCCTGAGGTCTGGAATGCATAACCATCACCATTATTCATTGGGTGTTTTTCCCCTGAGGAATTCCGATATATGGACGAAACGCGTAGGGCTTAAGGGTGTTCATATTTTTGGTGAGAGGGTATATTCACAGAAGGAGCATCATTTGGCTGAATTGAGTATAAATCCCCGTCTACATCCCAAGTTGAATATTGAATAGAGTCTGTCGTTGAGTATTTACTCTTCATGGACTGTATTTGGACAATCATGTGCATCTAGCGCCCTCCGGTTCCATTTTTTCCTACACATCGACTGTTCCTGCTGACAGTGGTTTTACTGTGAGGTGTCTATTTGGATCTCTGGTGGAGTGTTTTGGTCAGAGGTTCTTTTATAAAATTCCATTTTGGGCACGTAGAAGCTGGCATTAGTAGGATGATTGGATCATTCTTTGAAAATCGCCCAGATCATTGAAAGTAATTGAATCTCTAAGATCTAGATATTATTCATAAATTCATTTTGAAATCATCTCTAGAGAGCTTTACATACATGCACTATTATTCATTGGGTGTTTTCCCCTGATGAAGTCCGATATATGGACGAAACGCGTAGGGTTTAAGGTGACTAGGTTACCATTACTACAATTGGGAGTCCCCACCACTGAGCTCACTTCCTGGGGTTGGTGGCACAAATTACATCTGTCCGAATGTATGTTTGGTTTCTGGAAGCACCTGTATGATAATGCGAAATTGTTCTGGCATTTACATTGCATTTTTAAATTGAATGCTTTTAGAAGAATAAAAAAGATCTTTTATTAATTCAAGGCCATTGGCCATCTGTGTTTTGGGTGTTCATATTTTTGGTGAGAGGGTATATTCACAGAAGGAGCATTATTTGGCTGAAATGAGAATAAATCCCTGTCTACATCCCAAGTTGAATATTGAATTGAGTCCGTCATAGAATCTAACGTTGAGTATTTACTCTTCATGGACTGTATTTGGACAATCATGTGCATCTAGCGCCCTCCGGTACCATTTTTTCCTACACATCGACTGTTCCTGCTGACAGGGGTTCTACTGTGAGGTGCTGCTTCGAGTTTTAAGCGCGTGGTAAAGGTTTTTTGTTTTATTTATGTATATATATATATATATAGATATATATATATATTTTACTGCGTATGAAACAACGGATAACCAGTGTGCTGTCCCAAGCAGCCCTATGTGGTATCGTATGGAGCACCACCATGCTGCTATTGTTGTGACAACTCAAGATATCCTCCAACTGCCTGTGATGTGAAAAGCAATGACATACCAAACTGCAGTTAAATAATAATACACATATACAGGAACATAGTAAGTGTGGGGGTGGGATGGAAAGGGGGCAAGACAGAGTGGGGGTGAACACAGGGGTTGATGCAGAGCAGAGGATAGGGAGGGGCTGGGGTGAAGCTCGGCTGTCACCCAAAGCAAAGACTTAGGAGGTAATTCAGATCTGATTGCTGGGCTGCTAACTTTGCTGTCCTGCGTTCAGATAGTCGCCGCCCAAGTGGAGTGTAAATTCGCTGTGCAAATGTGCGATCCCATGTGTACGCCGAGCAGCAAAAATCCAGTGTGTGCAGTCTGTACGCATCCCAGGACTTACTCCTACAGTGTGATGAGAACAGGCTGATCGGGGCCGGAGCTGACACCAGACACTCTCCCTGAAAACGTTTGGGCACGCCTGCATTTTTCCGGACACTCCCAGTAATCGGTCAGTTACCACCCACAAACGGTCTCTTCCTGTCACTCAGCTTGCAATCACCCATGCAATCTGAATTTTCGCACCAGCCTGTCGCTGACCGTCGATGCCTGTTGCTGTTTGGTGACACGCATGCGCATTGTAGTTCACGCGCATGCGCAGTCTATCGCTGATTGCCCGCTATGTGAAAACACAGCAGTGATCAGATCTGAATCACATCGATAGATTGATTCCTCCCTCCCCAGTAGATAGTAGTCACACTCTATCTGACTGCCACACAATAAACAGAACCACAATGCCTGCAGTATAATGCAGTAGACATCACAGGGATGGCCAAATAATACTTACAGTATCATGACCTGCATGTAATGCAGAGAGCATTACAGCGACCACCATAAAATACAAAGAGCACTCCAATGAGTGCCACATAATACAGAAAACACCATTGAATGTCATAAACCGCCACACTAGGTAAAAACTCTATAGCATCCAGTGCCACCACAGGAATAACTAATATAACCAGGCAAATGGTGCACCACTCAGTACTGCAGTACATAAATGTACTCGGGTGTACATTTATTTAACACAGTCATGAGTGCCACACCATTTACCTGGTCTTATATTCATGGCCGGCTTCAGACATGTTCCAATAGAGCGGCCGAACAGGGCGCCACACTTAATGGGCGCTGCTAGTTCTCGCCACCATATTGGAGCCGTCCCTACAGCAGCAGCAATGACATGTCTGCCTCCTAGCAGCCACTGCATCACAGCCCCCTCCCTGTTAACCGGCGCTGGCCCGTGAGCCAATCAGAGCTCGCAGTCCGGCAGCTGAGGCTCCTGATTGGCTACCAGACCACGAGCTTTGATTGGCTCACGGACCGGCGCCTAATTGCAGTTAAACACCGCTGCGGCCACTGGAGCATGTGGGGCTGGAGAGGCACACAATGTGCTCTCCTCCCCGCCCTAAAGTAAAAAGCAGCAGAAGCAGCCTTATCCTCCTCGCCCTCAAGAACAGGCAGCAGCACGGTGAGCAACACTGGCATTGGGGGTATATCTGGCACTGCATTGGGGACATGTGTATCTGGCATTTGGGGCATATCTGGCACTGCATAGGGGACATCACTGGCACTGTGTAGGGACATGTGTATCTGGCATTGGGGGCATATCTGGCACTGCATTGGAGGCATATCTGGCACTGCATTGGAGGCATATCTGGCACTGTGTGGGGACATGTGTATCTGGCATTGGGGGCATATCTGGTACTATGGGGACATGTGTATTTAGCATCAGGGGCATATCTGGCACTGTGTGGGGACATGTGTATCTGGCATTGGGGGCATATCTGGCACTGTGGGGGCATGTGTATCTGGCATTGGGGGTATATCTGGCACTGTGGGGGCATGTGTATCTGGCACTGTGGGGCATATATGTAACTGGCACTGTGTGGGCATGTATCTGGCACTGTGGGGGCATATATGTATGTGGCACTGTGGGGACGTGTATCTGGCACTGGGGGCATATATGTATCTTGCACTGTGTGGCATATATGTAACTGTCACTGTAAGGGCATATATGTATGTGGCACTGTGGGGCATATATGTATCTGGCACTGTTGGGACATGTATATCAGGCACTGGGGGCATATATGTATCTGGCACTGGGGGCATAAATGTATCTGGCAAAGCTGGGGGGCATATCCTGTGTATCTGGCAAAGCTGAGGGGCATATCATGTCTATCATTCACTGCTGGGGGGCATATCATGTCTATCTGGCACTGCCGGGGGGCATATCATATCTATCTGGCACTGCTGGGGGGTACATATCATGTCTATGTGGCACTGCTGGGGGGCATGTCATGTCTCTTTGGCACTGCACTACTGTAGACATTGAGGTATATTTACCAAGCTCCCGATTTTGACCGAGATGGTGTTTTTTCTCAAAAGTGTCATCTCGGGAATTTACTAAACGCAAATCTCGGCAGTGATGAGGGCATTCGTATTTTTTTTTAAGTCAAAGATAAAAAATACGAATGAATACACCATCGGTCAAATACGCCTGTTTTTTCATACAACTCAGTAATTTACTAAAATTTTTATTTCACAAACACTGCCGTGAAAAAATACAAATCGTAAAAAAAGCAGTTTTAAAACAGACCTGCTTTTTTTTACTGTGTTCTGATAGTCATACACGGATCCATGATATCCGTGCATGGTTATCAGTGGGAATGGGTGGGAAATGATATAAATTTTAAAAAAAAAATGCGTGGGGTCCCCCCTCTTAAGCAAAACCAGCCTCGGGCTCTTTGAGCCGGTCCTGGTTGAAAAAATATGTGGAAAAAAATCACTGGGGTTCCCCCATATTTAGTCAACCAGCACCGGGCTCTGCGCCTGGTCCTGGTGCAAAAAATACGGGGGACAAAAAGCGCAGGGGTCCCCCGTATTTTTTACACCAGCACCAGGCTCCACTAGTCAGAGAGATAATGCCACAGCCGGGGGACACTTTTATATAGGTCCCTGCGGCCCTGGCATTAAATCACTAACTAGTCAACCCTGACCAGGGTACCCTGGGGGAGTGGGGACCCCTTAAAGCAAGGGGTCCCCCCCTCCAGCCACCCAAGGGCCTGGGGTGAAGCCCGAGGCTGTCCCCCTCATCCATGGGCTGCAGATGGGGGGCTGATAGCCAAGTGTAAAATAAAAGAATATTGTTTTTTTGCACAAGAACTACAAGTCCCTGCAAGCCTCCCCCACAAGCTGGTACTTGGAGAACCACAAGTACCAGCATGCGGGGGTTAAACGGGCCCGCTGGTACCTATAGTTCTTCTGCAAAAAAAATACCCAAATAAAAACAGGACACACACACCTTGAAAGTACAACTTTATTACATACATTCCGACACACACATACTTACCTATGTTCAGATGCCGACTCGGCCCACATCTTGACGTCGATTCCAGGGTACCTGAAAATAAAATTATACTCACCTAAATCCAGTGTGTCGCGTCCTTTTTTTATAAGCCACGTACTTGGCAAAAAAACAAACCGCATACCCAATCCACGCACTGAAAGGGGTCCCATGTTTACACATGGGACCCCTTTCCCCGTCTGCCGGGACGCCCCCTGACTCCTGTCAAAGAGGGTCCCTTCAGCCAATCAGGGAGCGCCACGTCTCTGGCACCCTCCTGATTGGCTGTGACCTCCTGTAGTGTCAGTGAGGCTGTGCAGTGAAGATACAATGTAGCGCATAGGCGCTACATTATATCCAATGATGGGAACTTTGCGGTCAGCAGTTGACCGCGAGTAACCTCAACTGCTGACCGCAAAGTTCCCATCATTGGATATAATGTAGCGCCTATGCGCTACATTGTATCTTCACTGCACAGCCTCACTGACACTACAGAAGGTCACAGCCAATCAGGAGGGTGCCATGACGTGGCGCTCCCTGATTGGCTGAAGGGACCCTCTTTGACAGGAGTCAGGGGGGGTCCCGGCAGACGGGGAAAGGGGTCCCATGTGTAAACATGGGACCCCTTTCAGTGCGTGGATCCGGAATGCGGTTTGTTTTTTTGCCAAGTACGTGGATTATAAAAAAAAGGACACGACACACTGGATTTAGGTGAGTATAATTTTATTTTCAGGTACCCTGGAATCGACGTTGAGACGTGGGCCGAGTCGGCATCTGAACATAGGTAAGTATGTGTGTGTCGGAATGTATGTAATAAAGTTGTACTTTCAAGGTGTGTGTGTCCTGTTTTTATTTGGGTATTTTTTTTGCAGAAGAACTATAGGTACCAGCGGGCCCGTTTAACCCCCGCATGCTGGTACTTGTGGTTCTCCAAGTACCAGCTTGCGGGGGAGGCTTGCAGGGACTTGTAGTTCTTGTGCAAAAAACAATATTCTTTTATTTTACACTTGGCTATCAGACCCCAACCGCAGCCCATGGATGGGGGGGGCAGCCTCGGGCTTCACCCCTGGCCCTTGGGTTGCTGGAGGGGGGGACCCCTTGCTTTAAGGGGTCCCCACTCCTCCAGGGTACCCCGGCCAGTGGTGACTAGTTAGTGATTTAATGCCAGGGCCGCAGGGACCTATATACTAGTGTCCCCCGGCTGTGGCATTATCTCTCTGACTAGTGGAGCCCGGTGCTGGTGTAAAAAATACGGGGGACCCCTACGCTTTTTGTCCCCAGTATTTTTTGCACCGAGACCAGGCGCAGAGCCCGGTGCTGGTTGATTAAATATGGGGGAACCCCAGTCATTTTTTTCCACATATTTTTTCAACCAGGACCGGCTCAAAGAGCCCGAGGCTGGTTTTGCTTAGGAGGGGGGACCCCAAGCATTTTTATTTTTATTTTACATCATTTCCCACCCATTCCCACTGATAGCCATGCACGGATATCATGGATCCGTGCATGACTATCAGAATACGGTAAAAAAAAGCATGTCTGTTTTAAAACTGCTTTTTTTTACGATTTGTATTTTTTCACGGCAGTGTTTGGCTATTGCCGGCAGTGTTTGTGAAATACAATTTTTAGTAAATTACCGAGTTGTATGAAAAAACAGGCGTATTTGACCGAAGGTGTATTCATTCGTATTTTTTATCTTTGACTTCAAAAAATATACGAATGCCCTCATCACTGCCGAGATTTGCGTTTAGTAAATTCCCGAGGTGACACTTTGAAGAAAAAACACCATCTCGGTCAAAATCGGGAGCTTAGTAAATATACCCCTATGTGTATCTGGCACTATACTGGAGACATTATGTGTAAGGAACACTACTGTGGCTGTTATGTGTAAGGCTGCTAATTGTGTGTGGAGGGGGTGTGAAAATATATTTATTTACAGTTTGATAATATGAAGTTGCGAGGCCACGCCCACTTTCCCTGAAGCACGTGTATGTATGTATATATATATATATATATATATTAGAGATGAGCGGGTTCGGTTTCTTTGAATCCGAACCCGCACGAACTTCACTTTTTTTTCCACGGGTCCGAGCGACTCGGATCTTCCCGCCTTGCTCGGTTAACCCGAGCGCGCCCGAACGTCATCATGACGCTGTCGGATTCTCGCGAGGCTCGGATTCTATCGCGAGACTCGGATTCTATATAAGGAGCCGCGCGTCGCCGCCATTTTCACTCGTGCATTGAGATTGATAGGGAGAGGACGTGTCTGGCGTCCTCTCCATTAGAATAGAGATAGATAGATTAGATAGAGAGAGATTGTGCAGAGTCGCAGACAGAGTTAGTTTACCACAGTCAGTGACCAGTGCAGTTGCTAGTTAACTTTTATTTAATATAATATATCCGTTCACTTCTCTCTGCTATATCCGTTCTCTGCCTGAAAAAAAAAACGATACACAGCACAGTCAGTCACACAGTGTGACTCAGTCTGTGTGCACTCAGCTCAGCCCAGTGTGCTGCACAGTCATCAATGTATAAATTAAAAGCTTATAATTAATTGTGGGGGAGACTGGGGAGCACTGCAGGTTGTTAGCAGGAGCCAGGAGTACAATTATATTAATTAACAGTGCACACTTTTGCTGCAGGAGTGGTGACCAGTGCCTGACCACCAGTATAGTATTGTTGTATACTACTAATATCTCTTTAAATATCAACCAGTCTATATTAGCAGCAGACACAGTACAGTGCGGTAGTTCACGGCTGTGGCTACCTCTGTGTCGGCACACGGCAGGCAGTCCGTCCGACCAGAATTGTATTATTTATTATTATATACCTACCACCTAACCGTGGTTTTTTTTTCATTCTTTATACCGTCATAGTGTCATCCTAATTGTTACGAGTATACTACTATCTCTTTATCAACCAGTGTACAGTGCGGTAGTTCACGGCTGTGGCTACCTCTGTGTCGGCACACGGCAGGCAGTCCGTCCGACCAGAATTGTATTATTTATTATTATATACCTACCACCTAACCGTGGTTTTTTTTTCATTCTTTATACCGTCATAGTGTCATCCTAATTGTTACGAGTATACTACTATCTCTTTATCAACCAGTGTACAGTGCGGTAGTTCACGGCTGTGGCTACCTCTGTGTCGGCACACGGCAGGCAGTCCGTCCGACCAGAATTGTATTATTTATTATTATATACCTACCACCTAACCGTGGTTTTTTTTTCATTCTTTATACCGTCATAGTGTCATCCTAATTGTTACGAGTATACTACTATCTCTTTATCAACCAGTGTACAGTGCGGTAGTTCACGGCTGTGGCTACCTCTGTGTCGGCAGTCGGCAGGCAGTCCGTCCATCCATAATTGTATTATTATTATAATATATACCACCTAACCGTGGTTTTTTTTTCATTCTTTATACCGTCATAGTGTCATACTAGTTGTTACGAGTATACTACTATCTCTTTATCAACCAGTGTACAGTGCGGTAGTTCACGGCTGTGGCTACCTCTGTGTCGGCAGTCGGCAGGCAGTCCGTCCATCCATAATTGTATTATTATTATAATATATACCACCTAACCGTGTTTTTTTTTTCATTCTTTATACCGTCGTCATAGTGTCATACTAGTTGTTACGAGTATACTACTATCTCTTTATCAACCAGTGTACAGTGCGGTAGTTCACGGCTGTGGCTACCTCTGTGTCGGCAGTCGGCAGGCAGTCCGTCCATCCATAATTGTATTATTATTATAATATATACCACCTAACCGTGGTTTTTTTTTCATTCTTTATACCGTCGTCATAGTGTCATACTAGTTGTTACGAGTATACTACTATCTCTTTATCAACCAGTGTACAGTGCGGTAGTTCACGGCTGTGGCTACCTCTGTGTCGGCAGTCGGCAGGCAGTCCGTCCATCCATAATTGTATTATTATTATAATATATACCACCTAACCGTGGTTTTTTTTTCATTCTTTATACCGTCGTCATAGTGTCATACTAGTTGTTACGAGTATACTACTATCTCTTTATCAACCAGTGTACAGTGCGGTAGTTCACGGCTGTGGCTACCTCTGTGTCGGCAGTCGGCAGGCAGTCCGTCCATCCATAATTGTATTATTATTATAATATATACCACCTAACCGTGGTTTTTTTTTCATTCTTTATACCGTCGTCATAGTGTCATACTAGTTGTTACGAGTATACTACTATCTCTTTATCAACCAGTGTACAGTGCGGTAGTTCACGGCTGTGGCTACCTCTGTGTCGGCAGTCGGCAGGCAGTCCGTCCATCCATAATTGTATTATTATTATAATATATACCACCTAACCGTGGTTTTTTTTTCATTCTTTATACCGTCGTCATAGTGTCATACTAGTTGTTACGAGTATACTACTATCTCTTTATCAACCAGTGTACAGTGCGGTAGTTCACGGCTGTGGCTACCTCTGTGTCGGCAGTCGGCAGGCAGTCCGTCCATCCATAATTGTATTATTATTATAATATATACCACCTAACCGTGGTTTTTTTTTCATTCTTTATACCGTCGTCATAGTGTCATACTAGTTGTTACGAGTATACTACTATCTCTTTATCAACCAGTGTACAGTGCGGTAGTTCACGGCTGTGGCTACCTCTGTGTCGGCAGTCGGCAGGCAGTCCGTCCATCCATAATTGTATTATTATTATAATATATACCACCTAACCGTGGTTTTTTTATACCACCTAACCGTGGCAGTCCGTCCATAATTGTATACTAGTATCCAATCCATCCATCTCCATTGTTTACCTGAGGTGCCTTTTAGTTCTGCCTATAAAATATGGAGAACAAAAAAGTTGAGGTTCCAAAATTAGGGAAAGATCAAGATCCACTTCCACCTCGTGCTGAAGCTGCTGCCACTAGTCATGGCCGAGACGATGAAATGCCAGCAACGTCGTCTGCCAAGGCCGATGCCCAATGTCATAGTACAGAGCATGTCAAATCCAAAACACCAAATATCAGAAAAAAAAGGACTCCAAAACCTAAAATAAAATTGTCGGAGGAGAAGCGTAAACTTGCCAATATGCCATTTACCACACGGAGTGGCAAGGAACGGCTGAGGCCCTGGCCTATGTTCATGGCTAGTGGTTCAGCTTCACATGAGGATGGAAGCACTCAGCCTCTCGCTAGAAAACTGAAAAGACTCAAGCTGGCAAAAGCACCGCAAAGAACTGTGCGTTCTTTGAAATCCCAAATCCACAAGGAGAGTCCAATTGTGTCGTTTGCGATGCCTGACCTTCCCAACACTGGACGTGAAGAGCATGCGCCTTCCACTATTTGCATGCCCCCTGCAAGTGCTGGAAGGAGCACCCGCAGTCCAGTTCCTGATAGTCAGATTGAAGATGTCAGTGTTGAAGTACACCAGGATGAGGAGGATATGGGTGTTGCTGGCGCTGGGGAGGAAATTGACCAGGAGGATTCTGATGGTGAGGTGGTTTGTTTAAGTCAGGCACCCGGGGAGACACCTGTTGTCCGTGGGAGGAATATGGCCGTTGACATGCCAGGTGAAAATACCAAAAAAATCAGCTCTTCGGTGTGGAGGTATTTCACCAGAAATGCGGACAACAGGTGTCAAGCCGTGTGTTCCCTTTGTCAAGCTGTAATAAGTAGGGGTAAGGACGTTAACCACCTCGGAACATCCTCCCTTATACGTCACCTGCAGCGCATTCATAATAAGTCAGTGACAAGTTCAAAAACTTTGGGTGACAGCGGAAGCAGTCCACTGACCAGTAAATCCCTTCCTCTTGTAACCAAGCTCACGCAAACCACCCCACCAACTCCCTCAGTGTCAATTTCCTCCTTCCCCAGGAATGCCAATAGTCCTGCAGGCCATGTCACTGGCAAGTCTGACGAGTCCTCTCCTGCCTGGGATTCCTCCGATGCATCCTTGCGTGTAACGCCTACTGCTGCTGGCGCTGCTGTTGTTGCCGCTGGGAGTCGATGGTCATCCCAGAGGGGAAGTCGTAAGCCCACTTGTACTACTTCCAGTAAGCAATTGACTGTTCAACAGTCCTTTGCGAGGAAGATGAAATATCACAGCAGTCATCCTACTGCAAAGCGGATAACTGAGGCCTTGGCATCCTGGGTGGTGAGAAACGTGGTTCCGGTATCCATCATTACTGCAGAGCCAACTAGAGACTTGTTGGAGGTACTGTGTCCCCGGTACCAAATACCATCTAGGTTCCATTTCTCTAGGCAGGCGATACCGAAAATGTACACAGACCTCAGAAAAAGAGTCACCAGTGTCCTAAAAAATGCAGCTGTACCCAATGTCCACTTAACCACGGACATGTGGACAAGTGGAGCAGGGCAGGGTCAGGACTATATGACTGTGACAGCCCACTGGGTAGATGTATGGACTCCCGCCGCAAGAACAGCAGCGGCGGCACCAGTAGCAGCATCTCGCAAACGCCAACTCTTTCCTAGGCAGGCTACGCTTTGTATCACCGCTTTCCAGAATACGCACACAGCTGAAAACCTCTTACGGCAACTGAGGAAGATCATCGCGGAATGGCTTACCCCAATTGGACTCTCCTGTGGATTTGTGGCATCGGACAACGCCAGCAATATTGTGTGTGCATTAAATCTGGGCCAATTCCAGCACGTCCCATGTTTTGCACATACCTTGAATTTGGTGGTGCAGAATTTTTTAAAAAACGACAGGGGCGTGCAAGAGATGCTGTCGGTGGCCAGAAGAATTGCGGGACACTTTCGGCGTACAGGCACCACGTACAGAAAACTGGAGCACCACCAAAAACTACTGAACCTGCCCTGCCATCATCTGAAGCAAGAAGTGGTAACGAGGTGGAATTCAACCCTCTATATGCTTCAGAGGTTGGAGGAGCAGCAAAAGGCCATTCAAGCCTATACAATTGAGCACGATATAGTAGGTGGAATGCACCTGTCTCAAGTGCAGTGGAGAATGATTTCAACGTTGTGCAAGGTTCTGATGCCCTTTGAACTTGCCACACGTGAAGTCAGTTCAGACACTGCCAGCCTGAGTCAGGTCATTCCCCTCATCAGGCTTTTGCAGAAGAAGCTGGAGGCATTGAAGGAGGAGCTAACACGGAGCGATTCCGCTAGGCATGTGGGACTTGTGGATGCAGCCCTTAATTCGCTTAACAAGGATTCACGGGTGGTCAATCTGTTGAAATCAGAGCACTACATTTTGGCCACCGTGCTCGATCCTAGATTTAAAGCCTACCTTGGATCTCTCTTTCCGGCAGACACAGGTCTGCTGGGGTTGAAAGACCTGCTGGTGACAAAATTGTCAAGTCAAGCGGAACGCGACCTGTCAACATCTCCTCCTTCACATTCTCCCGCAACTGGGGGTGCGAGGAAAAGGCTCAGAATTCCGAGCCCACCCGCTGGCGGTGATGCAGGGCAGTCTGGAGCGACTGCTGATGCTGACATCTGGTCCGGACTGAAGGACCTGACAACGATTACGGACATGTCGTCTACTGTCACTGCATATGATTCTCTCAACATTGATAGAATGGTGGAGGATTATATGAGTGACCGCATCCAAGTAGGCACGTCACACAGTCCGTACTTATACTGGCAGGAAAAAGAGGCAATTTGGAGGCCCTTGCACAAACTGGCTTTATTCTACCTAAGTTGCCCTCCCACAAGTGTGTACTCCGAAAGAGTGTTTAGTGCCGCCGCTCACCTTGTCAGCAATCGGCGTACGAGGTTACATCCAGAAAATGTGGAGAAGATGATGTTCATTAAAATGAATTATAATCAATTCCTCCGCGGAGACATTGACCAGCAGCAATTGCCTCCACAAAGTACACAGGGAGCTGAGATGGTGGATTCCAGTGGGGACGAATTGATAATCTGTGAGGAGGGGGATGTACACGGTGATATATCGGAGGGTGAAGATGAGGTGGACATCTTGCCTCTGCAGAGCCAGTTTGTGCAAGGAGAGATTAATTGCTTCTTTTTTTGGGGGGGTCCAAACCAACCCGTCATATCAGTCACAGTCGTGTGGCAGACCCTGTCACTGAAATGATGGGTTGGTTAAAGTGTGCATGTCCTGTTTTGTTTATACAACATAAGGGTGGGTGGGAGGGCCCAAGGATAATTCCATCTTGCACCTCTTTTTTCTTTTCTTTTTCTTTGCATCATGTGCTGATTGAGGAGGGTTTTTTGGAAGGGACATCCTGCGTGACACTGCAGTGCCACTCCTAGATGGGCCCGGTGTTTGTGTCGGCCACTAGGGTCGCTAATCTTACTCACACAGCTACCTCATTGCGCCTCTTTTTTTCTTTGCGTCATGTGCTGTTTGGGGAGGGTTTTTTGGAAGGGACATCCTGCGTGACACTGCAGTGCCACTCCTAGATGTGCCCGGTGTTTGTGTCGGCCACTAGGGTCGCTAATCTTACTCACACAGTCAGCTACCTCATTGCGCCTCTTTTTTTCTTTGCGTCATGTGCTGTTTGGGGAGGGTTTTTTGGAAGGGCCATCCTGCGTGACACTGCAGTGCCACTCCTAGATGGGCCCGGTGTTTGTGTCGGCCACTAGGGTCGCTTATCTTACTCACACAGCGACCTCGGTGCAAATTTTAGGACTAAAAATAATATTGTGAGGTGTGATGTGTTCAGAATAGGCTGAAAATGAGTGTAAATTATGTTTTTTGAGGTTAATAATACTTTGGGATCAAAATTACCCCCAAATTCTATGATTTAAGCTGTTTTTTAGGTTTTTTTTAAAAAAACACCCGAATCCAAAACACACCCGAATCCGACAAAAAAAATTCGGTGAGGTTTTGCCAAAACGCGGTCGAACCCAAAACACGGCCGCGGAACCGAACCCAAAACCAAAACACAAAACCCGAAAAATTTCCGGCGCTCATCTCTAATATATATATAATATACACACAGTGAGGTATATTTACTAAGGTCCCGATTTTGACCGAGATGCCGTTTTTTCTTCAAAGTGTCATCTCGGTAATTTACTAAGCAAAAATCACGGCTGTGATGAGGGCATTCGTAATATTTTGGAAGTCCTAGGAAAAAATCACGAATCAATACACCATCGGTCAAATACGCCTGCAATTTGGTAGAAATCGTGAATTTACTAAAAAGTGCAAAACACAAACACTGCCGACAATAGCCAAACACTGCCGTGCTAAAATACAAATCGTGAAAAAGTGCTAAAAAAAAACAGACCTGCTTTTTAATCCCGTGTTTGTATAGGCATGCACGGATCCATGAGATCCGTGCATGTTTTTCAGTGGGAAGGGGGGGTGAAATGTTATAAATTTTCAAAAAAAAAATGCGTGGGGTCCCCCCTCCTATACCAAACCAGCCTCGGGCTCTTTGAGCCGGTCTGGTTGCAAAAATATGGGGAAAAAATTGACAGGGGTTCCCCCATATTTAAGCAACCAGCACCGGGCTCTGGTCCTGGTTCCAAAAATACAGGGAACAAAAAGAGTAGGGGTCCCCCGTATTTTTGAAACCAGCACCGGGCTCCACTAGCTGGACAGATAATTCCACAGCCGGGGGTCACTTTTATACAGTGCCTTGCGGCCGTGGCATCAAATATCCAACTAGTCACCCCTGGCCGGGGTACCCTGGGGGAGTGGGGATCCCTTCAATCAAGGGGTCCCCCCCCCAGCCACCTAAGGGCCAGGGGTGAAGCCCGAGGCTGTCCTCCCCATTCAATGGGCTGCGGATGGGGGGCTGATAGCCTTTGTTCAAAGTAATGAATATTGTTTTTAGTAGCAGTACTACAAGTCCCAGCAAGCCTCCCCCGCAAGCTGGTACTTGGAGAACCACAAGTACCAGCATTCGGCGGAAAACCGGGCCCGCTGGTACCTGTAGTACTACTACTAAAAAATGGGGGTAATTCCAAGTTGATCGCAGCAGGATTTATGTTAGCAATTGGGCAAAACCATGTGCACTGCAGGGGAGGCAGATATAACATGTGCAGAGAGAGTTAGATTTGGGTGGGGTGTGTTCAATCTGCAATCTAATTTGCAGTGTAAAAATAAAGCAGCCAGTATTTACCCTGCACAGAAACAAAATAACCCACCCAAATCTAACTCTTTCTGCACATGTTATATCTGCCCCCCCCTGCAGTGCACATGGTTTTGCCCAATTGCTAAAAAAAATCCTGCTGAGATCAACTTGGAATTACCCCCCATACCCCAATAAAGACATCACACACAAACACCTTGAAAGTATAACTTTAATACATACATGCACACCAACATACATACATACTTACCTATGTTCCCACGCAGGTCGGTCCTCTTCTCCAGTAGAATCCATGGTGTACCTGTAGAAAAAATTATACTCACATAATCCATGGTTGAAGGCTCCTCTGCTTGTAATCCTTTTGTAATCCACGTACTTGAAAAAATAAAAAAACGGACACCCGACCACGAACTGAAAGGGGACCCATGTTTTCACATGGGACCCCTTTCCCCGAATGCCAGAAACCCACTCTGACTGATGTCTAAGTGAGTTTCTTCAGCCAATCAGGGAGCGCCACGTTGTGGCACCCTCCTGATCGGCTGTGTGCTCCTGTACTGACTGACAGGCGGCACACGGCAGTGTTACAATGTAGCGCCTTTGCGCTCCATTGTAACTGTCAAAGTCAGAAAAATATCACGCTACACACTGCCATATATGCACCTCATGCGAGTGCCTGCTGCGTGTGCATGAGCCCTCCCGTGCGTGCGCATACTCTCAGTTGCGTGCACCCGCAGGCGCGCGGTATGCGCATTTACGGTAGAGTTTATGTTCGTCTAGCGGGCGACTCAATCGTAACATATTTTAGTCATATAATGTATTTTGTAGATTATGGTCCCTTTGATAGAATCTGAAAGTTTAGTTAATGTAGTATGTTCAGGGACAAAGAGATCCCTCTTTGTTTGATACGAAGGGTCAGACAGGGGTTACACAGTGGTGTTTAGTATCCATCGGAAGAGAATATAATTAGCAATATTCTGGTGTTGGTTTGAAGCGGATTAATCGCTCGTGCATATAGTTATGGACATAAGAAGTTTATGGACATTTACTATATTTGCACTTTATTACCCATGCGGCGGGAAACCCAGTTTCCCACCCACCTGAGCAGTTAGGAATAGTCACAGCCCACCTGTATGAACCAACCTATGACCTTTTGTTATAATGCGAAGACGAATTCCTGTGTCCAATGAACAATAAGAATGTAGGGACCATTGTACATTATTGTGTGTAGTGTATAAAAGGACAAGCCGATCTGGGCCAGCTCTCTACTCTCTTCAACGGTTCTCATTGCTGATAATCGGGAGCTGGATATCCAGAAAAGGAGCTTGCGATTGTTTCCCCTGGTGCGTAAGTTCTCTGCAACCATATTGTCTCTTATGTAATGTTATAAGCCATTCTCTCTCTCTCCTTCCCCCCTTTAAATGTAATTGTATCTGTATTGTATTTTATGTGTAGTTATCCGGTTAGGTATTTTATGTTATCTTGGTAGTGTATAACTTGTATTGTATTATTCTTTTGCAATTGAACGTTCATTCATTTCCTTAAAAGGCGTTAGACCCTTAGACCGGTATTTGAGTGTTTATTATATTGCTAAGGGGTTCCCTGAGCGTCACATACGCTCATACATCTTTTAAACTAACAAGGTTACACTGTGTTGCATTTACACCTTATCACTGCACAAGGGTTTACAGTATAAGTACATTGTTTATGGTATAGTTATAAAGGTTTAACTCTGTGAGCGTCAGCGCCGCTTGTGATCTCCTCGTGGTCTCGAGCGTCCGCTACGCTGATAGCGTATCATTACGTTAGTCGGCAGCCTATAGCGTGCTTGCCTTTACGCTCTAAGCCGTGAGCGAACGTGCCGCTCAAGCGTCTCGTCCACGGCTAAGCGTTCGCTACGCTACGTGCGTACTCTTACGGTATTTCCATACGCCAATTGCGTACTGTGTTCTTTAACCTTTTAGAGTGTTTTATACAAGGTATAGAATAGGCATTGTCATAACCAATGGTGGGAACTTTCAGGTCAGCGGTGAGGTCACTTTCGGTCAACCGCTGACCTGAAAGTTCCCACCATTGGTTACAATGGAGCGCATAGGCGCTACATTGTAACACTGCCGTGTGCCGCCTGTCATACAGTACAGGAGCACACAGCCGATCAGGAGGGTGCCACAACGTGGCGCTCCCTGATTGGCTGAAGAAACCCACTTAGACATCAGTCAGAGTGGGTTTCTGGCATTCGGGGAAAGGGGTCCCATGTGAAAACATGGGTCCCCTTTCAGTTCGTGGTCGGGTGTCCGTTTTTTTATTTTTTCAAGTACGTGGATTACAAAAGGATTACAAGCAGAGGAGCCTTCAACCATGGATTATGTGAGTATAATTTTTTCTACAGGTACACCATGGATTCTACTGGAGAAGAGGACCGACCTGCGTGGGAACATAGGTAAGTATGTATGTATGTTGGTGTGCATGTATGTATTAAAGTTATACTTTCAAGGTGTGTGTGTGATGTCTTTATTGGGGTATTTTTTTAGTAGTAGTACTACAGGTACCAGCGGGCCCGGTTTTCCGTCGCATGCTGGTACTTGTGGTTCTCCAAGTACCAGCTTGCGGGGGAGGCTTGCTGGGCCTTGTAGTACTGCTACTAAAAACAATATCAATCACTTTGAACAAAGGCTATCAGCCCCCCATCCGCAGCCCATTGGATGGGGGGGACAGCCTTGGGCTACACCCCTGGCCCTTGGGTGGCTGGGGGGGGACCCCTTGATTGAAGGGGTCCCCACTCCCCCAGGGTACCCCAGCCAGGGGTGACTAGTTGGATATTTGATGCCACGGCCGCAAGGCACTGTATAAAAGTGACCCCCGGCTGTGGCGTTATCTGTCCAGCTAGTGGAGCCCGGTGCTGGTTTCAAAAATACGGGGGACCCCTACGCTTTTTGTCCACCGTATTTTTGGAACCAGGACCAGGCGCAGAGCCCAATGCTGGTTGCTTAAATATGGGGGAACCCCTGTCCATTTTTTCCCCATATTTCTGCAACCAGGATCGGCTCAAAGAGCCCGAGGCTGGTTTGCCTTAGGAGGGGGGACCCCACGCAATTTTTTTTTTACTTTTAAACTTTTTTTTTTTTTTTACAAGCTGCACAATGAAGCCCAGCACGGATCTCTCAGATCCGGCCGAGATTCATTGTATTAAAGTCGGCAGTGTTTTACAAGTCACTCACGTAAAACACTGCCAAAAAAACCGAATGACATCGACATCGGAAAACCCGAAAATGCAGAATACGGCAGCTTAGTAAATTAGTCGTAATCAATTCAAAAAGTTGCATATTTACACTTTCGATGTCATTCGTGATTGAACTTTGACCTCAAACGGGAAAATACGAATCTTAGTAAATTTACCCCAGTGTGTGTGTGTGTGTGTATGTATGTATATATATATATATATATATATATATATATATAGTATCTATTATAACATCTTGTCTCACATACCACGACTCGTGGTGTGTAGGGAGCACTGGGCAGTCACCAGATGACTGTCAGCACAAATGACACATCTTTGTCTCCTATCTGCCTCCTCCTGGGACTGGCTTTTTTCATAATATTGCAGTGTGCAGACAATGTGACTGAGGACACTGTGACTGAGCCTGCAGCAAGGAAGAGAGCCATGGTTCACAGCCCGCGGCGCTGCCGAAGGATGATCATCATCATCATCATCATCATCACCCTTCATTTGAAATGATCTCCCGGCTGTAGGTCCCCGCAAGCCAGCACCCCACTTACATCCATCACCCAGAACACATGTCGCAGGGCGGAGGAGCTGGAACGCTATGCGGTTTAGGCCAGGGAGGGTTTGTGAACAAGCCTTCCACTACGCCGCCATTTCTATTTTGCCCCTATTTTGCCTAGCTATGGATTGACAGTTGGCCAGGGGGTGTCTATGGACTGTGGTGACCATTCAGCGGGGTTCTAGTGGGCGGAGCTTGCTGCAGCTGAATGCTGTGCTGCTAGAGAGTGGAGACAGGAAAATCTTTTTTTCTGTCATAAGCACCACAATCCTGTGGGCCTATTTTGATGGGGGGCCTGGAGCTAAAGCTCCTTTCGCCCCATTGTTAATCCGGTCCTATATCGGGTCAGTGTATATGTATGTGAGACTCCTGTGTATTGTCTATGCTGAAAGATGGAACATTACTGTATTTGATGCAAAAATACTGTTCAAAATGCAAATTACAGTACATATTCCAGAAACACAGACTCTATGTGATGGGCAGAGGCATAGCCAGAACTTTGTGGGCCCCATAGCAACATTGTGAAGGGGCCCCTACCCAAATGCTTCTAGAGAGATACCTTACCGCAGCAGTTGCTAATTTTATGCCCCATAATAGTGCCCTAGTTCATTTACTGGACCATAGTAGTGCCTTGGTTTATATTCTACCCCATAGCAGTGATTTCATTCATTTTCTGAACCATAGTAGCGCTCTAGTTCACATTAGGTCACATTGTATGGATGACAGTACACATTATGCCACACAGTATCAATTCACATTATGACAGTGTCCCCAGTTCATATTGTGCCACATTTCAGGTAGAGATGAGCGGGTTCGGTTTCTCTGAATCCGAACCCGCCAGAACTTCATGTTTTTTTTCACGGGTCCGAGCGACTCGGATCTTCCCGCCTTGCTCGGTTAACCCGAGCGCGCCCGAACGTCATCATGACGCTGTCGGATTCTCGCGAGGCTCGGATTCTATCGAGAGACTCGGATTCTATATAAGGAGCCGCGCGTCGCCGCCATTTTCACACGTGCATTGAGATTGATAGGGAGAGGACGTGGCTGGCGTCCTCTCCGTTTAGACACTTGATTTACTAATTTTGGGGAGCATTAGGAGTACTCAGTAGTGTACAGTGCAGAGTTTTGCTGATAGTGACCAGTGACCACCACTTTTATTTATAATCCGTTCTCTGCCTGAAAAAAGCGATACACAGCACACAGTGACTCAGTCACATACCATATCTGTGTGCACTGCTCAGGCTCAGGCCAGTGTGCTGCATCATCTATTATCTATATATAATATTATATATCTGTCTGACTGCTCAGCTCACACAGCTTATAATTGTGGGGGAGACTGGGGAGCACTACTGCAGTGCCAGTTATAGGTTATAGCAGGAGCCAGGAGTACATAATATATTATATAGTGAGTGACCACCAGACACACAGTGCAGTTTATTTAATATATCCGTTCTCTGCCTGAAAAAAGCGATACACACAGTGACTCAGTCAGTCACATACCATATCTGTGTGCACTGCTCAGGCTCAGGCCAGTGTGCTGCATCATCTATATATATTATATATCTGTCTGACTGCTCAGCTCACACAGCTTATAATTGTGGGGGAGACTGGGGAGCACTACTGCAGTGCCAGTTATAGGTTATAGCAGGAGCCAGGAGTACATAATATTATATTAAAATTAAACAGTGCACACTTTTGCTGCAGGAGTGCCACTGCCAGTGTGACTAGTGACCAGTGACCTGACCAGTGACCACCAGTATATAATATTAGTAGTATACTATCTCTTTATCAACCAGTCTATATTAGCAGCAGACACAGTACAGTGCGGTAGTTCACGGCTGTGGCTACCTCTGTGTCGGCACTCGGCAGCCCGTCCATAATTGTATATACCACCTAACCGTGGTTTTTTTTTCTTTCTTTATACATACATACTAGTTACGAGTATACTATCTCTTTATCAACCAGTCTATATATTAGCAGCAGACACAGTACAGTGCGGTAGTTCACGGCTGTGGCTACCTCTGTGTCGGCACTTGGCAGCCCGTCCATAATTGTATATACCACCTAACCGTGGTTTTTTTTTCTTTCTTTATACATACATACTAGTTACGAGTATACTATCTCTTTATCAACCAGTTTATATATTAGCAGCAGACACAGTACAGTGCGGTAGTTCACGGCTGTGGCTACCTCTGTGTCGGCACTCGGCAGCCCGTCCATAATTGTATATACCACCTAACCGTGGTTTTTTTTTTCTTTCTTTATACATACATACTAGTTACGAGTATACTATCTCTTTATCAACCAGTCTATATATTAGCAGCAGACACAGTACAGTGCGGTAGTTCACGGCTGTGGCTACCTCTGTGTCGGCACTCGGCAGCCCGTCCATAATTGTATATACCACCTAACCGTGGTTTTTTTTTCTTTCTTTATACATACATACTAGTTACGAGTATACTATCTCTTTATCAACCAGTCTATATTAGCAGCAGACACAGTACAGTGCGGTAGTTCACGGCTGTGGCTACCTCTGTGTCGGCACTCGGCAGCCCGTCCATAATTGTATATACCACCTAACCGTGGTTTTTTTTTCTTTCTTTATACATACATACTAGTTACGAGTATACTATCTCTTTATCAACCAGTCTATATATTAGCAGCAGACACAGTACAGTGCGGTAGTTCACGGCTGTGGCTACCTCTGTGTCGGCACTCGGCAGCCCGTCCATAATTGTATATACCACCTAACCGTGGTTTTTTTTTCTTTCTTTATACATACATACTAGTTACGAGTATACTATCTCTTTATCAACCAGTCTATATATTAGCAGCAGACACAGTACAGTGCGGTAGTTCACGGCTGTGGCTACCTCTGTGTCGGCACTCGGCAGCCCGTCCATAATTGTATATACCACCTAACCGTGGTTTTTTTTTCTTTCTTTATACATACATACTAGTTACGAGTATACTATCTCTTTATCAACCAGTCTATATATTAGCAGCAGACACAGTACAGTGCGGTAGTTCACGGCTGTGGCTACCTCTGTGTCGGCACTCGGCAGCCCGTCCATAATTGTATATACCACCTAACCGTGGTTTTTTTTTCTTTCTTTATACATACATACTAGTTACGAGTATACTATCTCTTTATCAACCAGTCTATATATTAGCAGCAGACACAGTACAGTGCGGTAGTTCACGGCTGTGGCTACCTCTGTGTCGGCACTCGGCAGCCCGTCCATAATTGTATATACCACCTAACCGTGGGTTTTTTTTCTTTCTTTATACATACATACTAGTTACGAGTATACTATCTCTTTATCAACCAGTCTATATATTAGCAGCAGACACAGTACAGTGCGGTAGTTCACGGCTGTGGTTACCTCTGTGTCAGCACTCGGCAGCCCGTCCATAATTGTATATACCACCTAACCGTGGTTTTTTTTTCTTTCTTTATACATACATACTAGTTACGAGTATACTATCTCTTTATCAACCAGTCTATATATTAGCAGCAGACACAGTACAGTGCGGTAGTTCACGGCTGTGGCTACCTCTGTGTCGGCACTCGGCAGCCCGTCCATAATTGTATACTAGTATCCAATCCATCCATCTCCATTGTTTACCTGAGGTGCCTTTTAGTTGTGCCTATTAAAATATGGAGAACAAAAATGTTGAGGTTCCAAAATTAGGGAAAGATCAAGATCCACTTCCACCTCGTGCTGAAGCTGCTGCCACTAGTCATGGCCGAGACGATGAAATGCCAGCAACGTCGTCTGCCAAGGCCGATGCCCAATGGCATAGTACAGAGCATGTCAAAACCAAAACACCAAATATCAGTAAAAAAAGGACTCCAAAACCTAAAATAAAATTGTCGGAGGAGAAGCGTAAACTTGCCAATATGCCATTTACCACACGGAGTGGCAAGGAACGGCTGAGGCCCTGGCCTATGTTCATGGCTAGTGGTTCAGCTTCACATGAGGATGGAAGCACTCAGCCTCTCGCTAGAAAAATGAAAAGACTCAAGCTGGCAAAAGGCAAAGCACCGCAAAGAACTGTGCGTTCTTTGAAATCCCAAATCCACAAGGAGAGTCCAATTGTGTCGGTTGCGATGCCTGACCTTCCCAACACTGGACGTGAAGAGCATGCGCCTTCCACCATTTGCACGCCCCCTGCAAGTGCTGGAAGGAGCACCCGCAGTCCAGTTCCTGATAGTCAGATTGAAGATGTCAGTGTTGAAGTACACCAGGATGAGGAGGATATGGGTGTTGCTGGCGCTGGGGAGGAAATTGACCAGGAGGATTCTAATGGTGAGGTGGTTTGTTTAAGTCAGGCACCCGGGGAGACACCTGTTGTCCGTGGGAGGAATATGGCCGTTGACATGCCAGGTGAAAATACCAAAAAAATCAGCTCTTCGGTGTGGAGGTATTTCACCAGAAATGCGGACAACAGGTGTCAAGCCGTGTGTTCCCTTTGTCAAGCTGTAATAAGTAGGGGTAAGGACGTTAACCACCTCGGAACATCCTCCCTTATACGTCACCTGCAGCGCATTCATAATAAGTCAGTGACAAGTTCAAAAACTTTGGGTGACAGCGGAAGCAGTCCACTGACCAGTAAATCCCTTCCTCTTGTAACCAAGCTCACGCAAACCACCCCACCAACTCCCTCAGTGCCAATTTCCTCCTTCCCCAGGAATGCCAATAGTCCTGCAGGCCATGTCACTGGCAATTCTGACGAGTCCTCTCCTGCCTGGGATTCCTCCGATGCATCCTTGCGTGTAACGCCTACTGCTGCTGGCGCTGCAGTTGTTGCCGCTGGGAGTCGATGGTCATCCCAGAGGGGAAGTCGTAAGCCCACTTGTACTACTTCCAGTAAGCAATTGACTGTTCAACAGTCCTTTGCGAGGAAGATGAAATATCACAGCAGTCATCCTACTGCAAAGCGGATAACTGAGGCCTTGGCATCCTTGGTGGTGAGAAACGTGGTTCCGGTATCCATCATTACTGCAGAGCCAACTAGAGACTTGTTGGAGGTACTGTGTCCCCGGTACCAAATACCATCTAGGTTCCATTTCTCTAGGCAGGCGATACCGAAAATGTACACAGACCTCAGAAAAAGAGTCACCAGTGTCCTAAAAAATGCAGCTGTACCCAATGTCCACTTAACCACGGACATGTGGACAAGTGGAGCAGGGCAGGGTCAGGACTATATGACTGTGACAGCCCACTGGGTAGATGTATGGACTCCCGCCGCAAGAACAGCAGCGGCGGCACCAGTAGCAGCATCTCGCAAACGCCAACTCTTTCCTAGGCAGGCTACGCTTTGTATCACCGCTTTCCAGAATACGCACACAGCTGAAAACCTCTTACGGCAACTGAGGAAGATCATCGCGGAATGGCTTACCCCAATTGGACTCTCCTGTGGATTTGTGGCATCGGACAACGCCAGCAATATTGTGTGTGCATTAAATCTGGGCCAATTCCAGCACGTCCCATGTTTTGCACATACCTTGAATTTGGTGGTGCAGAATTTTTTAAAAAACGACAGGGGCGTGCAAGAGATGCTGTCGGTGGCCAGAAGAATTGCGGGACACTTTCGGCGTACAGGCACCACGTACAGAAAACTGGAGCACCACCAAAAACTACTGAACCTGCCCTGCCATCATCTGAAGCAAGAAGTGGTAACGAGGTGGAATTCAACCCTCTATATGCTTCAGAGGTTGGAGGAGCAGCAAAAGGCCATTCAAGCCTATACAATTGAGCACGATATAGTAGGTGGAATGCACCTGTCTCAAGTGCAGTGGAGAATGAGTTCAACGTTGTGCAAGGTTCTGATGCCCTTTGAACTTGCCACACGTGAAGTCAGTTCAGACACTGCCAGCCTGAGTCAGGTCATTCCCCTCATCAGGCTTTTGAAGAAGAAGCTGGAGGCATTGAAGAAGGAGCTAAAAGGGAGCGATTCCGCTAGGCATGTGGGACTTGTGGATGCAGCCCTTAATTCGCTTAACAAGGATTCACGGGTGGTCAATCTGTTGAAATCAGAGCACTACATTTTGGCCACCGTGCTCGATCCTAGATTTAAAGCCTACCTTGGATCTCTCTTTCCGGCAGACACAGGTCTGCTGGGGTTGAAAGACCTGCTGGTGACAAAATTGTCAAGTCAAGCGGAACGCGACCTGTCAACATCTCCTTCACATTCTCCCGCAACTGGGGGTGCGAGGAAAAGGCTCAGAATTCCGAGCCCACCCGCTGGCGGTGATGCAGGGCAGTCTGGAGCGACTGCTGATGCTGACATCTGGTCCGGACTGAAGGACCTGACAACGATTACGGACATGTCGTCTACTGTCACTGCATATGATTCTCTCAACATTGATAGAATGGTGGAGGATTATATGAGTGACCGCATCCAAGTAGGCACGTCACACAGTCCGTACTTATACTGGCAGGAAAAAGAGGCAATTTGGAGGCCCTTGCACAAACTGGCTTTATTCTACCTAAGTTGCCCTCCCACAAGTGTGTACTCCGAAAGAGTGTTTAGTGCCGCCGCTCACCTTGTCAGCAATCGGCGTACGAGGTTACATCCAGAAAATGTGGAGAAGATGATGTTCATTAAAATGAATTATAATCAATTCCTCCGCGGAGACATTGACCAGCAGCAATTGCCTCCACAAAGTACACAGGGAGCTGAGATGGTGGATTCCAGTGGGGACGAATTGATAATCTGTGAGGAGGGGGATGTACACGGTGATATATCGGAGGGTGAAGATGAGGTGGACATCTTGCCTCTGTAGAGCCAGTTTGTGCAAGGAGAGATTAATTGCTTCTTTTTTGGGGGGGGTCCAAACCAACCCGTCATATCAGTCACAGTCGTGTGGCAGACCCTGTCACTGAAATGATGGGTTGGTTAAAGTGTGCATGTCCTGTTTTGTTTATACAACATAAGGGTGGGTGGGAGGGCCCAAGGACAATTCCATCTTGCACCTCTTTTTTCTTTTCTTTTTCTTTGCATCATGTGCTGATTGGGGAGGGTTTTTTTGGAAGGGACATCCTGCGTGACACTGCAGTGCCACTCCTAGATGGGCCCGGTGTTTGTGTCGGCCACTAGGGTCGCTAATCTTACTCACACAGTCAGCTACCTCATTGCGCCTCTTTTTTTCTTTGCGTCATGTGCTGTTTGGGGAGGGTTTTTTGGAAGGGACATCCTGCGTGACACTGCAGTGCCACTCCTAGATGGGCCCGGTGTTTGTGTCGGCCACTAGGGTCGCTAATCTTACTCACACAGCTACCTCATTGCGCCTCTTTTTTTCTTTGCGTCATGTGCTGTTTGGGGTGGGTTTTTTGGAAGGGACATCCTGCGTGACACTGCAGTGCCACTCCTAGATGGGCCCGGTGTTTGTGTCGGCCACTAGGGTCGCTAATCTTACTCACACAGCTACCTCATTGCGCCTCTTTTTTTCTTTGCGTCATGTGCTGTTTGGGGAGGGTTTTTTGGAAGGGCCATCCTGCGTGACACTGCAGTGCCACTCCTAGATGGGCCCGGTGTTTGTGTCGGCCACTAGGGTCGCTAATCTTACTCACACAGCTACCTCATTGCGCCTCTTTTTTTCTTTGCGTCATGTGCTGTTTGGGGAGGGTTTTTTGGAAGGGCCATCCTGCGTGACACTGCAGTGCCACTCCTAGATGGGCCCGGTGTTTGTGTCGGCCACTAGGGTCGCTAATCTTACTCACACAGCTACCTCATTGCGCCTCTTTTTTTCTTTGCGTCATGTGCTGTTTGGGGAGGGTTTTTTGGAAGGGCCATCCTGCGTGACACTGCAGTGCCACTCCTAGATGGGCCCGGTGTTTGTGTCGGCCACTAGGGTCGCTAATCTTACTCACACAGCTACCTCATTGCGCCTCTTTTTTTCTTTGCGTCATGTGCTGTTTGGGGAGGGTTTTTTGGAAGGGACATCCTGCGTGACACTGCAGTGCCACTCCTAGATGGGCCCGGTGTTTGTGTCGGCCACTAGGGTCGCTTATCTTACTCACACAGCGACCTCGGTGCAAATTTTAGGACTAAAAATAATATTGTGAGGTGTGAGGTATTCAGAATAGACTGAAAATGAGTGTAAATTATGGTTTTTGAGGTTAATAATACTTTGGGATCAAAATGACCCCCAAATTCTATGATTGAAGCTGTTTTTTAGTGTTTTTTGAAAAAAACACCCGAATCCAAAACACACCCGACTCCGACAAAAAAAATTCGGTGAGGTTTTGCCAAAACGCGTTCGAACCCAAAACACGGCCGCGGAACCGAACCCAAAACCAAAACACAAAACCCGAAAAATTTCAGGCGCTCATCTCTAATTTCAGGGCCCCAGTTCATATTATGCAACATTATAATTCCCCTCCATTCATTTTATACCACATTACAATGAACAAGCCCAGGGGCATAACTAGATAGATTGTAGGCTCCAAGGCAAATATTTGTAGGTGCTCCTATGTACTACCCAATGATGAAAAATGTATATAACACATGTAACTTTGACAGGTAAAAAGGGCCCTTCTCTGCTCTGGGCCCCATAGCAGCTGCACTGCCTGCACCTATGGTAGCTACGCCCTTGGTGATGGGTGAACTGTATACTAATGCCATAACAGATTTATTTATAATTT
Organism: Pseudophryne corroboree; assembly: GCF_028390025.1. Taxonomy (NCBI): domain Eukaryota; kingdom Metazoa; phylum Chordata; class Amphibia; order Anura; family Myobatrachidae; genus Pseudophryne; species Pseudophryne corroboree. Next base: position 59,213,845 of record NC_086454.1, on the reverse strand, counting down.
AAACAAACTGCTTTCCATTATATCATACACAAATCCTGGAGATGGCAATGACAACAGTAAAATGGAGCTGGGCGAGATCAGGTCACCCTTGATCAGAAGGTGCTGCTATGCTTCTCGCATGCATATTTAGGGCACACTATAGATGCACTTAAAGATCTGGGGCCCAAATATATTAAGACTTAAAAAGTGATAAAGTGGAGACAGATAAAGAGTGATAAAGTACCAGCCAATTCAAACACATCCTGTGACATGGCAGTTAGGAAGCTGTTTGGGTGATTCTAGAGGGGTCTATTCATGAAGCAGTGAAAAGGGTGGAGAAGTGAGCCAGTGGAGAAGTTGCCCATGGAAACCAATCAGCATTGAAGTAACATTTATAATTTGCATACTATACAATTGTACGAAGAATCTGATTGGTTGCCATGGGCAACTTCTCCACAGGCTCACTTCTCCACTCTTTTCACTGTTTCATGAACAGACCCCTTAGTCTCCACGTTATCACTTTTTAAGGCTTAATACTAGAGATGAGCGGGTTCGGTTCATTGAGATCTGAACCCCCCCGAACTTCACCTATTTTACACGGGTCCGAGGCAGCCTCGGATCTTCCCGCCTTGCTCGGTTAACCCGAACGGGCCCGAACGTCATCATCCCGCTGTCGGATTCTCGCGAGATTCGTATTCTATATAAAGAGCCGCGCGTCGCCGCCATTTTCACTCGGGCATTGGAGATTGAACGGAGAGGTCGTGGCTGCGTTCTCTCCCTGAAAAGCTCCTTATCTGTGCTCAGTGTGCTGCAAAGATCTGTGCTCAGTGTGCTGCAAATATCTGTGCTGCAAATATCTGTGCTCAGTGTGCTGCAAATATCTACGTTCTCTGCCTGAAAAGGCTCCATATCTGTGCTCAGTGTGCTGCAAAAAACTGTGTTTCGTGTGCTGCATTGTGGGGACCACCAGTATATAATTATAGTTAGACAGTACAGTAGGCCATTGCTGTATCTTGCAGCTCTGTGTCAAGTATACTATCCATATCTGTGCTGCATTATTGTGAGCAGTATATAGTAGGACAATGCAGCATTTTGGTGACCAGCAGTATACATATAGTACAGTACAGTAGGCCATTGCTGTATCTTGCAGCTCTGTGTCAAGTATACTATCCATATCTGTGCTGCATTGTTGTGAGCAGTATATAGTAGGACAGTGCAGCATTTTGGTGACCAGCAGTATACATATACAGTAGTACAGTACAGTAGGCCATTGCTGTATCTTGCAGCTCCGTAGCACTTCAAGTATCCATATCTGTGCTGCATTGTTGTGAGCAGTATATAGTAGGACAGTGCAGAATTTTGGTGACCAGCAGTATACATATAGTACAGTACAGTAGGCCATTGCTGCATCTTGCAGCTCTGTGTCAAGTATACTATTCATATCTGTGCTGCATTGTTGTTGTGAGCAGTATATAGTAGTGATGAGCGGGTTCGGTTTCTTGGAAACCGAACCCCCCCCGAACTTCACCCATTTTACACGGGTCCGAGGCAGGTTCGAACCTTCCCGCCTTGCTCGGCTAACCCGAGCGCGCCCGAACGTCATCATCCTGCTGTCGGATTCTCGCGAGATTCGGATTCTATATAAGCAGCCGCGCGTCGCCGCCATTTTCACTCGTGCATTGGAGATGATAGGGAGAGGACGTGGCTGGCGTCCTCTCCGTTTATTGTTGAACTTGATTGCTTTATTGCTTAATTGTGGGGAGGACTGGGGAGCAGCTGTTAGGAGGAGTACAGTGCAGAGTTTTGCTGATAAGTGACCACCAGTTTTATCCGTTCTCTGCCTGAAAAAAACGCTCCATACCATATCTGTGCTCAGTGTGCTGCATAATATATCTGTGCTCACACTGCTTAATTGAGGGGACTGGGGAGCAGCTGTATTATATAGCAGGAGTACAGTGCAGAGTTTTGCTGACAATGACCACCAGTATACGTTGTCTGCCTGAAAAACACTCCATATCTGTGCTCAGTGTGCTGCTTTATTGTGGGGACTGGGGACCACCAGTATAATTAATATTATATAGGAGGAGTATAGTGCAGAGTTTTGCTGACCAGTGACCACCAGTATACTATATATAGCAGTACGATACGGAAGGCCACTGCTGTGCCTACCTCTGTGTCGTCATTAAGTATACTATCCACCTACATTCTATACCTGTGGTGCATTTTAGTTTTGCAGTTTGCTGACACAGTGACCACCAGTATACTATGTATAACAGTACGATACGGAAGGCCACTGCTGTGCCTACCTCTGTGTCGTCATTAAGTATACTATCCATCTACATTCTATACCTGTGGTGCATTTTAGTTTTGCAGTTTGCTGACACAGTGACCACCAGTATACTATATATAGCAGTACGATACGGAAGGCCACTGCTGTGCCTACCTCTGTGTCGTCATTAAGTATACTATCCATCTACATTCTATACCTGTGGTGCATTTTAGTTTTGCAGTTTGCTGACACAGTGACCACCAGTATACTATATATAGCAGTACGATACGGAAGGCCACTGCTGTGCCTACCTCTGTGTCATCATTAAGTAAACTATCCATCTACATTCTATACCTGTAGTGCATTTTAGTTTTGCAGTTTGCTGACACAGTGACAACCAGTATACTATATATAGCAGTACGATACGGAAGGCCACTGCTGTGCCTACCTCGGTGTCGTCATTAAGTATACTATCCATCTACATTCTATACCTGTGGTGCATTTTAGTTGTGCGCAGTATATATAGTAGTAGGCCATTGCTATTGATACTGGCATATAATTCCACACATTAAAAAATGGAGAACAAAAATGTGGAGGGTAAAATAGGGAAAGATCAAGATCCACTTCCACCTCGTGCTGAAGCTGCTGCCACTAGTCATGGCCGAGACGATGAAATGCCATCAACGTCTGCCAAGGCCGATGCCCAATGTCATAGTAGAGAGCATGTAAAATCCAAAAAACAAAAGCTCAGTAAAATGACCCAAAAATCGAAATTGAAAGCGTCTGAGGAGAAGCGTAAACTTGCCAATATGCCATTTACGACACGGAGTGGCAAGGAACGGCTGAGGCCCTGGCCTATGTTCATGCCTAGTGGTTCAGCTTCACATGAGGATGGAAGCACTCATCCTCTCGCTAGAAAAATGAAAAGACTTAAGCTGGAAATAGCACAGCAAAGAACTGTGCGTTCTTCTAAATCACAAATCCCCAAGGAGAGTCCAATTGTGTCGGTTGCGATGCCTGACCTTCCCAACACTGGACGGGAAGAGGTTGCGCCTTCCACGATTTGCACGCCCCCTGCAAGTGCTGGAAGGAGCACCCACAGTCCAGTTCCTGATAGTCAAATTGAAGATGCCACTGTTGAAGTACACCAGGATGAGGATATGGGTGTTGCTGGCGCTGAGGAGGAAATTGACGATGAGGATTCTGATGGTGAGGTGGTTTGTTTAAGTCAGGCACCAGGGGAGACACCTGTTGTCCTTGGGATGAATATGGCCATTGACATGCCTGGTCAAATTACCCAAAAAATCACCTCTTCGGTGTGGAATTATTTTAACAGAAATGCGGACAACAGGTGTCAAGCCGTGTGTTGCCTTTGTCAAGCTGTAATCAGTAGGGGTAAGGACGTTAACCACCTAGGAACATCCTCCCTTATATGTCACCTTGAGCTCACTCATCAGAAGTCATTGACAAGTTCAAAAACTTTGGTTGACAGCGGAATCAGTCCACTGACAACTAAATCCCTTCCCTTTTCTACCCAAGCTCCTGCAAACCACACCACCAACTCCCTCAGTGTCAATTTCCTATTTAGACAGGAAAGCCAATAGTCCTACAGGCCATGTCACTGGCAAGTCTGACAAGTCCTCTCCTGACTGGGATTCCTCTGAAGGATCCTTGAGTGTAACGACTACTGCTCCTGGTTCTGCTGTTGTTGCTGCTGCTGGGAGTCGATCATCATCCCAGAGGGGAAGTCGGAAGACCACTTGTACTACTTCCAGTAAGCAATTGACTGTCCAACAGTCCTTTGCGAGGAAGATGAAATATCACAGCAGTCTTCCTGTTGCAAAGTGGATAACTCAGGCCTTGGCAGCTGTGTTGGTGTTAGACGTGCATCCGCTATCCGCCGTTAGTTCACAGGCAATTAGAGAATTTCTTTAGGTAGTGTGTCCCCGATACCAAATACCATCTAGGTTCCATTTCTCTAGGCAGGCGATACCAAGAATGTACACAGACGTCAGAAAAAGACTCACCAGTGTCCTAAAAAATGCAGTTGTACCCAATGTCCACTTAACCACGGACATTTGGACAAGTGGAGCAGGGCATACTCAGGACTATATTACTGTGACAGCCCACTGGGTAGATGTATTGCCTCCCGCAGCAAGAACAGCAGCGGCGGCACCATTAGCAGCATCTCGCAAACGCCAACTCGTTCCTAGGCAGGCTATGCTTTGTATTACCGCATTCCAAGAGGCACACAGCTGACAACCTCTTATGGAAACCGAGGAACATCATCGCAGAATGACTTACCCCAATTGGACTCTCCTGGGGATTTGTGACATCGGACAACGCCACCAATATTGTGCGTGCATTACATGTGGGAAAATTCCAGCACATCCCAAGTTTTGCACATACATTGAATTTGGTAGTGCAGAATTATTAAAAAAATGACAGGGGCGTGCAAGAGATGCTGTCGGTGGCCCGAAGAATTGCAGGCCACTTTCGGCATTCAGCCACCGCGTGCTGAAGACTGGAGTACCAGCAAACACTCCTGAACCTGCCCCGCCATCATCTGAAGCAAGAGGTGGTAACGAGGTGGAATTCAATTCTCTATATGCTTCAGAGGATGGAGGAGCAGCAAAAGGCCATTCATGCCTATACATCTGCCTATGATATAGGCAAAGGAGGGGGAATGCACCTGACTCAAGCGCAGTGGAGAATGATTTCAACGTTGTGCAAGATTCTGCAACCCTTTGAACTTGCCACACGTGAAGTCAGTTCAGACACTGCCAGCCTGAGTCAGGTCATTCCCCTCATCAGGCTTTTGCAGAAGCAGCTGGAGAGATTGAAGGAGGAGCTAAAATGGAGCAATTCCGCCAGGCATGTAGGACTTGTGGATGGAGCCCTTCATTCGCTTAACCAGGATTCACGGGTGGTCAATCTGTTGAAATCAGAGCACTACATTTTGGCCACCGTGCTCGATCCTAGATTTAAAACCTCTTTCCGGCAGACACAAGTCTGCAGAGGTTCAAAGACCTGCTGGTGAGACACTTGTCAACTCAAGCGGAACGTGACCCTTCAACAGCTCCTCCTTCACATTCTCCCGCCACTGGGGCTGCAAGGAAAAGGCTAAGAATTCCGAGCCCACCCACTGGCGGTGATGCAGGGCAGTCTGAAGTGAGTGCTGACAACCTGTCCAGACTGAAGGACCTACCAACGATTACTGACATGTCATCTACTGTCACTGCATATGATTCTGTCACCATTGAAAGAATGGTGGAGGATTATATGAGTGACAACATCCAATTAGGCACGTCAGACAGTCCGTACGTATACTGTCAGCAAAAAGAGGCAATTTGGAGGCCCTTGCACAAACTGGCTTTATTTTACCTAAGTTGCCCCCCCTGCAGTTTGTACTCCGAAAGAGTGTTTAGTGCAGCCGGTCACCTTGTCAGCGATCGGAGTGGAGAATATGATGTCCATTAAAATGAATTATAATCAATTCCTCCGTGGAGACATTCACCAGCAATTGCCTCCAGAAAGTACACAGGGACCTGAGATGGTGGATTCCAGTGGGGACGAATTAATACTCTATGAGGAGGGGGATGTACACAGTGAAAGGGGTGAGGAATCGGACGATGAGGAGGAGGTGGACATCTTGCCTCTGTAGAGCCAGTTTGTGCAAGGAGAGATTGCTTGCTTCTTTTTTGGTGGGGGCCCAAACCAACCAGTCATTTCAGCCACAGTCGTGTGGCAGAACCCTGTGGCTGAAGTGATATGTTTGTTAAAGTGTGCATGTCCTGTTTATACAACATAAGGGTGGGTGGGAGCAGGGCCGGTGCAAGGTTTCTCGGCACCCTAGGCAAAATTTCTGCCTACTGCCCCTTCCCCCTAACCGGCCTTCAGGTGAAAAGCATACTGCTGCCCTCCCCCTTCCCCAGTCTGTTGCATGGCTGCTCTCTTCTCCCCATCTCCATAGTCTGTGTGGATTCCTGCTGCTCTCACCCCCCTTCCCCTACTCTTTTAAATGTCTTCTGTTCTATCCCCTCTACCATCTGTTTGCATGCTGCTGCTCATCCACCCCAGATAGTGTGCATGCCTGTTGCTCATCTCAGCACCCGCCCCCCAAGACTGCTGCTTTCCCCTCTTTCCTCATCAAATGCGGACAGTGCACTGTGTAGCCACCCAGGGGTTTATCTTCCTATTGGCCAAGATGGCACTTGCCAGGGGCGCCGGCCGCAGAGGGGGGGGGGGGGGGGGCGCGCCTGCAGTGCCACCCGCGCCAGGGGGTAGAATGACATAGTAGTTCTCACTGAGTACATCTCTTAGCAGTACTCATCCACTGCCGGACTCTCAGGAGCGTATTGCACTTTGACACTCTCTGTGACTACGGTCACAATGATGGTGAATATAGCCGGGGAGCGGGGCACTTCCAGGTATGGGGAGGGGCGAGGCTACCCTTCTCATTGGTCCACGTGGTCTTTCACCAAACAGCAGCCACTACAATCAGCACCAGTCAGCAGTGCAGCCTGAGCATACCTGTATATTTTCTGCGGTACCGTAGCTGCACTGCATGGTCTCTCCTGGCAGTCTGGATCACAGGTTACAAAGAGCTCTGTATGGAGAGGTATCTAGAACAGTGACTGCCTGTCCAGCTGTGTTGAGACTACAAGTCCCAGCACTCCTTGTCTACTGGATTTGCTGGGACATGTAGTGCCATAACACCTAGAGAGGGGTTTTTAACTGTATGTATGTATGTATGTGTGCATATATCACCTCGGTGTCCCTGTCCGCATCCTCCTTGTAATTCCCACTCAGTGTCTCTGCCCGCACCATCCCTGTAACTGCTCCCTCAGTGACCCTGGCTATACACTCCTGTAATTCCCTCTCAGTGTCTCTGCCCGCACCCTCCCCGTAATTCCCTCTCAGTGTCCCTACCCGCACCCTAACCGTAATTCCCCCTCAGTATCCCTGCCTGCACACTCCTCATAATTCCCTCAGTCTCCCTGCCTGCACCCTCACCATAATTCCATCTCAGTGTCCCTGCCAGCACCCTCGTCGTAATTCCTCCTCAGTGTCCCTTCCTGCACCCTCCCCGTAATTCCATTTCAGTGTCCCTGCCCGCACCCTCATCGTAATTCCTCCCCAGTGTCCCTGTCTGCACACTCCCTGTAATTCTCCCTCAGTGTTCCTGACCTCAGCCTCCCTGTGACTCCCCCCTCAGTGTCCCTGCCCGCACACTCCTGTAATTCCATCTCAGTGTCCCTGCCCGCACCCTCCTCGTAATTCCTCCTCAGTGTCCCTGTCTGCACCCTCCCTGTAACATACCTCCCAACTGTCCCGATTTTCGCGGGACAGTCCCGTTTTTTGGGGACTGTCCCACCCGCGGGCCACAGTGTCCCACGGTGGAGGGCTCAGTTGGGAGGCTCTGTCTCTCGCTGCCCTGCTTAGCAAGTCTATTCAGGGGAGACAGGAGGAGGGGGGGCATGCCAGCAGCTCACAGAGCGCTGGGCATGCCCCCTCAGTAATGAACACAGGGGCGTGGCTCGCGACCGCGGGTCCTCCTGCGAAGCCTCACCCCTTTTTCATAGGCCACACTTCCTTTTCGGACGGGGGGGGGGGGGGGCGCGTGTGTCCCTCTATAGAACAGAAGAAAGTTGTGAGGTATGCTGTAATTCTCCCTCAGTGTTCCTGACCTCAGCCTCCCTGTGACTCCCCCCTCAGTGTCCCTGCCCGCACACTCCTGTAATTCCCTCTCAGTGTCCCTTCTCGCGCCCTCCCTGTAATTGCCCCTCAGTGTCCTTGACCTCAGCCTTCCTGTAGGCCCTGCCTCTCATTTTCCCTACCCGAACCCTCCCTGTAATTCCCCCTTAGTGTCCCTGACCTCAGCCTCCCTGTGACTTCCCCCTCAGTGTCCCTGCCCGCAACACTCCTGTAATTCCACCTCTGTGTCCCTGCCCGTACCATCCCCGTAATTCTCCCTCAGTGTCCCTGCTTGCACACTCCTGTAATTCCCCCTCAGTATCCCTGCCCACACCCTCCCTGTAATTGCCCCTAAGTGTCCATGATCTCAGCCTCCCTGTAAGCTCTCCACCTCATTGTCCCTACCCGCACCCTCCCTGTAATTCCAGCTCAGTGTCCCTGACCTCAGCCTATCTGTAACTCCCTCCTTTGTGTCCCTGGGTGGGGGAGGTGCGGGTTGCCAGTTCACTACTTTGCCAGGGGCGCTCAGACCCCTAGATACACCCCTGTAGCCACCTCACCTGCAGGCTGCGATGCAGAGATGGGACTGAGTAGTCTGTGAAAGAGCCTTGAATGAAGAGCAGCATCGCATGTCACCCTGCAATACAGGAGCTTGGCAGTCGTGGCTACTGTAGATATGAGTGCTGGGGGGATTGCGGCGGTTGCGAGAGGTAGGACCACGCTACCTTTTTCATGCAGCTGTAACAGGCCGCCCCCTCAGGTCCCGGCGCCCCTAGGCAGCTGCCTAAAGCTGCCTAGTGGAAGCTCCGGCCCTGGGTGGGAGGGCCCAGGGTGGGAGGGCCCAAGGACAATTCCATCTTGCACCTCTTATTTTTTATTATTTATCTTTGCATCATGTGCTGTTTGGTGCTAATTTTTTGAAGGGCCATCCTGCCTGACACTGCAGTGCCACTCCTAGATAAGCCAGGTGTTTGTGCCGCCCACTTGGGTCGCTTAGCTTAGCCATCCAGCGACCTCGGTGCAAATTTTGGAACTAAAAATAATATTGTGAGGTGTGAGGTGTTCAGGATAGACTGGAAATGAGTGGAAATTATGGTTATTGAGGTTAATAATACTATTAGATCAAAATTACCCCCAAATTCTATGAGTTAAGCTGTTTTTGAGTTTTTTTTTTTAAAAAACACCCAAATCCAAAAAACACCCGAATCCGACAAAATTTTTTTAGGGAGGTTTTGCCAAAATGCGTCCGAATCCAAAACACGGCCGCGGAACCAAATCCAAAACACAAAACCCGAAAAATTTCCGGTGTACATCTTTACTTAATACATTTGGGCCAGGGTTTGAAGATGTAGAGAGGATTCAGCCCTGTGATCATAAGACTGATGCCGGAATCCCAACAGGTGGGATCCTGACGGCAAGCGCAGCATGTCCCCTCGCAGGCTCTCTGCACTCACCCCGCTTCGGGCCCGGTGGTGAGATTTGCTTGCCACAATAACTTATTCCCCCTCGTGGGGTGGCGTGGACCACCCCCTGAGTGGGGATTCTGGGCCTCAGTCGGGATTGCCTTGGCTGCCGGGATTCCAGCATCAGTATCCTAACCGCTGACATCCCGACAGCCTGGAAACTTACTGCTTCCCTCTAGGGAGTACAGTATGCAACTTCCCTTCTTTAGTTTTACTTTCTACAATTTCTTGTATAGTCATGCTCTTTTAATTTTAAGTTTATTTTTATGACCTGTATAATTTATTCATTTATGAGTCTTTTATTATTTAATGCATTTAGTTTTATTCCTCCTCATTATTATATGATTTTACTATTGGTATATTGCATTCTTTTTAATAATGAGCTTGCAAACAGTAATAACAACTGTGATGTACTCAGCAGTTATATAGGACCTGTAAGTGTCTGACATTTGACAGAGAATAGTACAGTTACAGTAAAATTACTTAGTGACAAATTCAGCAACTTTCTTATCTAACTTTGCTGCACAAAATGCCTCGTTGTGTTTTTTTTTTCCCAGCTGACTCATTTACATGAGAACAGAGAGATAAAACTGTGAGAAGGATAACAACTTTAATTGTAATCAATAGTATTTGAGGTTGTAAGTGTACAGTACGTCACATTGTGGAAATAAGAAAAAAATGTTAGCCAATCCTAATCTTATACAGGTTGAGTATCCCATATCCAAATATTCCGAAATACGGAATATTCCGAAATACAGACTTTTTTGAGTGAGAGTGAGATAGTGAAACCTTTGTTTTCTGATGGCTCAATGTACACAAACTTTGTTTAATACACAAAGTTATTTAAAATATTGTATTAACTGACCTTCAGGCTGTGTGTATAAGGTGTATATGGAACATAAATGAATTGTGTGAATGTACACACACTTTGTTTAATGCACAAAGTTATAAAAAATATTGGCTAAAAGTACCTTCAGGCTGTGTATATAAGGTGTATATGAAACATAAATACATTCTGTGCTTAGAGTTAGGTCCCATCACCATGATATCTCATTATAGTATGCAATTATTCCAAAATACGGAAAAATCCCATATCCAAAATACCTCTGGTCCCAAGCATTTTGGATAAGGGATACTCAACCTGTATTGATAATTATTAATTTGCTTTTATAAATTCAAATATGTGCACTATACAGTTGAGTTGTTGATTTGAATTTGTTATATAGTACACAGTAGATTTGGAAAATGCTTCATATACTGTGTATACAGTAACACAACAGTGCTGTAATATATTATCTGTTAATGATATAATATTGTACTGAACTGTATTGTAGAAGCAGAATGCGGTCAGGATCCCAGCATTCAAAATATCGACATTGGAATCCTGACACTAATCGGAATACTGACGTCAGGATCCTGACACGGATTCGATGTAGAGATCCCGAACAAGAAACTGCTGTCACTCAGAATAGGTAAACCACAGAACCATAGAGGGAGAGGTTAGGTTCCGACTGCGGGGGGAGGGTTAGAGTTAGGCTGCTCGAGCGTTAGGGTTAGGCTGCAGGGGAGGGACGGCTAAGTTTAGGCTACTGGAAGGGGGGGGGATTAAGGTTAGACACCACTGGGGAGGGTAACAGTTAGGTTGTGGAGGGGAGGGTTAGTTTTTGGCTGCGGTGAGGGTGGATTAGAGTTAGGGTTACGGGGGTTAGGGATTAGGGTTAGCTACTTTGCTCTGCTGGGGTTAGGATTATCAGTGTCGGGATGCCGCAGTCGGTATTTACACTGCCGGCATCCTGACTGCCGGGATATCATAAGTAACAGCTGGCAAATGACTAAATGTGTCAGGACATTGCACAGGATGATGCATAAGGCTTCTCCGGCTCTGTTCAGTTCAATGTCATTTAGATACATATGTGCCCTCATACATCTGTGCCCCATGCGCTATAAGTTGTGTTACACATAACGTGTGTGTGCCGTGTGACTCAGTAGAGACGAGCGTCTCTTTTTGCATTTTTTTCCACAAAAAAAGCTTAAAATGATCTGCAGCATGCCTACATTCTGTTTGTGACTGTGACTGTATTTGCATACAATATTCAATGCTACAATGTTTTCATGGTAAACGCTGTAACGTAGCATTTCGGATGCAGATAGAGGCTCAGTTACACATAGAATATAGGCATTTTCATCAGCAGAAGCTGCTTGTGCGTCCTATTACATTACTGTGCATCTAAAACGGAAAGAAAATGCAAAAAAAAAGATGCTCACCGCTACCACACCATGGCGCGACTTCAAGGGCTGTTTAGCGTGACTGCAGCAAGGATGTAAGAGGACACATCTGTAAAAGGTCTAGTAAGTATGGGAAATGTCTACATAATGGGCACTTTTATGGTAAGTGCTTGATAAATTGATATAGTAGGTGAGATGTAATAGCATCCGAGACTGCCGGAGGTGCGGGATGCCGGCTGATCTCTGACCTTTTTTTAAAGCAGCAGTCATTTACAAATCATGTTTTTGCCTTGTAAATGATTGACACTTTAAAAAAACATCCAAGATTGGCTAGCATCTCGCACCTTTGGCAATCTCGGACATATTACATCTTGCCTAAGGTGTTAGTATTAAAAATGTTATGGACCCATCCAATGAGGTTCATCGTGACATGGTAGATGGGCCCGCATTTTAGACCAAACATGTACTAAGAACCTCACTTATACTCCATGGTAATTGTAAAGTTAGTCAAAATGATTTAGACTATCAGTATTTCTTGTGCTTACATTGTGCATCTACTTTTAATATTATACTACATTAGATGCTGTTATATAGAAGCACCAGGAGAAAAGAAGCAGCAGTGACCAGTAACTTCTACCACATCCTGGTTTAAAATTACTTAGAACTGAATTCACAATGGAATAACATTACATTTCCTAGCTCTATGAGACATTGGGGCTAATTCAGACCTGATCACTAGGGTGAGTTTTTTGCATACCGGCGACCAGGTAGTCGCCAACAGGGGGAGGGGGAAATCGTTGTGCAGGGGTGCGATCGCATGTGCAGGAGAGCTGCACAAACAGAAGTTTGTACAGTCTCTGCACAGCCCAGGACTTACTCAGCGACTGCAATGATCGGGGCCGGAGCTGACGTCAGGAATCCTCCCTCCAAACGCTTGGTCCCTCCTGCGTTTTTTCTGGACACTCCTCAAAAATGTTCAGTTGCCACCCACAAATGCCCTCTTTCTGTCATTCTTCTTGCGTTCGCTGGTGCGATTGGATTTTTTTTCACGATCCCGTCGCTGCCCGGCGCTCCCCGGCGCTGCGGACCGACGCACCTGCACCTTGCGGGGCATGCACAGTTCAGACCTGATCGCCCGCTGTGTGAAAATGCACAGCAGTGATCAGGTCTGATTCGGCCTCATTGCTTTGGGCTGTGCAGTGAAGGCTTGTCCAGTAATTTACAATGTACTGTTCATTTGGTGGTACTTGTGTTGATGCCTACAAGAATGTTATGCTGTACTTATGGTATTTTTCAGGTCATTAAATGAGTATTTCCAACTTTTAGCTGCAAACTTTTATAAAGTAACATCAGTGATGTGCAGTAAGGGGAAGCAGGGGAGGCAGATACTCACCTGTCATACTCCAGTACACTCGAGAATTTTGACTTTGGGTTCTATTTACTAAGCCTTGGATGGAGATAAAGTGGATGGAGATAAAAAACAACAACCAATCAGCTCCTAACTGCCATTTTTTAAACACAGCCTGTAACATGGCAGTTGGGAGCTGATTTGGCTGGCACTTTATCTCCATCCATGGCTTAGTAAATAGACCCCTTCAAAAACTATTAGAAATGGGGTCAGTATAACAACATGTCAGCCGCAGACCCCAATCTAAGATATTTAGAATTTTTGAGTCTACGGACTTGCTCTTATATAGAATATTATCTGATTCTCCCTGAGTTTCCTCATTCAGTTCTATCTACCCCCACTTAAAAAAAAAATGTAATTTCCGAGTCTGTTTCTGAGAACATAATAGCTGTTTTACTTCTATACTATGCTACTGTATATGGTGTCACGCTTGGCTGAGTTTGAGTATCCGGCAAATGAGATTTGCCAGAGGAAGTGATTGTCTGCGGATGAAGAAGACGAGGGGCCTGGATATAGTTACTTTTCGTGAGACACGAGACCAATGAAGAAAGTAGGCAGGACTAGGAGACGGGTAGTAGTAGTTTAACAGATAACAAGACTGAAGACAAAGAACTGCGGACTAGTAGGTTGTGGCTCTAAAAGACGAGGCTGAACTGCGGACTTGTGGACTGTGGTTAGAATGACGAGGCTGAGGATAAAGAACTATGGACTAGTGAACTGTGACTTGAAAGACGAGGCTGAACTGCGGACTTGTGGACTGTGGTTTGAAAGACGAGGCTGAAGAGCACGGGGACTGTCTGTGACCTGAGACCCTAACTGGGTCGGGGTTCCCAGGAGCGCTCTCACAAGCGGCAGTAGGTTAGATACGGCAGGGCTGCGGCAACAAATAAATGACGGCAGAGTAGAGCCAGGGAGTAACCAGGACACGGAAGGAATCCTGGGAGCACAGAGCTATAGCACCTACACCTTGGTAGTAACTTGAAGCACTGGCGCCCCTGTCATAAACCAGCCCCTTTTTATAAGGAGAGATCTCCCTGGATCGGCTGGATACAACAGGAAGCCTGCACCATTGCTCAGAATTGGTCTCCAACATGGCGGCTCCCTGTAAGGCAGACATTCTTGCTGGTGCTTAGACACTCCCTTGTTCCTGGCCTCCCAGCAACTGCATTCAGTGAGATCTGCTGCAGCAGCATCCCACCACCGAAAGCGGACCCACCACAGCCGCCAACCCGCCACAAGCGGACCCGCCGCAGCAGCCCTCCTCCGCCGCTGCCCACCAGCCGCCCGCACGGCAGACCCCGTGGCCCCGGCATCCAGGTAAAACCCCGGACGCTGACAGTACCCCCCGCCTTTGAGGGTGGACTCCGGACACCTATATGGTTTGGTTGGATACTTGGCATGAAAAGCTCTAAGTAGTCTTGGGGCATGAACATCCTCTGCTACCACCCAATACCTTTCCTCGGGTCCGTACCCCTTCCAATCAATAAGATATTGGAGGCGACCATACCGTCTGCGGGAGTCAAGGATCTTATGAATCTCGAATTCATCTCCTTGCGCCGACTGGATCTTTGGAGTCTTAGGCAGTGCAGCTCTGAATCGATTAAGCACAAAAGGTTTTAAAAGAGAAATATGAAACGCATTAGGGATTCTCAGATGAGGAGGTAACTTCACCTTGTAAGCCACTGGATTTAATGCTTTCTCGATTGGATATGGCCCAATAAACCTGGAAGCAAACTTCTTAGTAGGTACCTTCAGCCTCAGGTTACGTGTGGAAACCCAAACTCGATCTCCCACTTTGAGGTTCGGTACAGCTTTTCGTTTCAAATCCGCATAAGTTTTATATCTCTTGGATGTCCTAAGCAAAGCCTCGTGAACTTGCTTCCAAGTTTTGGGGAACTGTCGAAGTGCTAACTCTGCAGCAGGAGCCTCAAGCGTAGGTAAAAGTTGAAAGTCAGGAACTTTTGGATGGTAACCGTAATTTATATAGAATGGAGAAAATTTAGTAACAGAGTGGTAGAAGTTGTTATGGGCAAATCCAGCAAATGGAAGATAGTCCAGCCAGTCGTCCTGAGAAGAAGACATAAATAAATATAAGAAAGTTTCCAGGTCTTGGTTCACTCTTTCTGTTTGGCCATCTGTTTGGAGATGATATGCTGAGAAGTTCAGTTTCACACCAAGAGCAGAACATAGGGACCTCCAAAACTTGGCCACAAACTGAGGACCTCTATCTGACACAATGTCCTGTGGTAGACCATGAAGTCGGAAGATCTCTGCTGCAAACAATTTTGCCAACTGGGATGCAGATGGGAGACCAGAAAGAGGAACAAAGTGTGTCATTTTAGAGAACTGATCAACTATGACCCAAATGGTATTTCGTCCGCCAGAAACAGGTAAATCAGTAATAAAATCCATAGAGATATGTGTCCATGGTCTTTGCGGCACAGGTGGAGTAAACCAGATGGAGAACCTTTAGGACTTTTATGTTGGGCACACTTCGGACAAGCAGCTATGAATTCTTGAACATCAGTCTTGAGATGAGGCCACCAGTAATTAACTTTTGGCAAGATCACTGTAATTAATAATTATAAATCACTGATATTAATTGGTAAAATCTCGCTATCGCCTGCCTAGTGAAGTGGAATCTAGATGGGATTTTGTACTGAGGACACAATAACTTCATCAATTGACTAAATCCCACTGCACTAATGGCAGAAAACGGGCACACGTCTAACAGTGCACTGATTATGCTGAGAACTGATTATACTGATCACTGATGATACTACGGAGAACTGACACTGAGCAGCGAGAACAGCACTGGACTATTGTACTGTAGTATACTGGTCACCACAATGCAGCACTGACACTGAGCACAGATATTAAGCACTGATCAGGATATTAGAAGTGACACAGAGCTGCAAGATACAGCAATGGCCTACTGTACTGCACTACTATATACTGGTGGTCACCACAATGCTGCACTGTACTACTATATACTGGTCACAGCAATACAGCAGATACTGAGCACTGATCAGGATACTAGAACTGAGTCTGATACGGAGCTGCAAGATACAGCAATGGCCTACTGTACTGTACTATATGTATACTGCTGGTCACCAAAATGCTGCACTGTCCTACTATATACTGCTCACAACAATGCAGCACAGATATGGAATGAATACTTGCAGTGACACAGAGTTGCAAGATACAGCAATGGCCTACTGTACTGAACTAATATAATCATATTCTGGTGGTCCCCATAATGCAGCACACTGAACACAGATATTACCAGGTGTATCTCACACATCACTCAGTACAGATTACAGGATGTATAATCACCAGGTGTATAACACACGTCGCACAGTACAGTATACAGGGTGTATAATCCCCAGGTGTATCTCACACATCACTCAGTACAGTATATAGGGTCTATAATCCCCAGGTGTATCTCACACATCACTCAGTACAGATTACAGGATGTATAATCACCAGGTGTATAACACACGTCGCACAGTACAGTATACAGGGTGTATATTTAATTACCAGCTGTATCACACACATCGTACAGTACAGTATATAGGGTGTATAATCCCCAGGTGTATCTCACACATCACTCAGTACAGATTACAGGATGTATAATCACCAGGTGTATAACACACGTCGCACAGTACAGTATACAGGGTGTATAATTAATTACCAGCTGTATCACACACATCGTACAGTACAGTATATAGGGTGTATAATCCCAAAGTGTATCTCACACATCACTCAGTACAGTATACAGGGTGAATAATCACCAGGTGTATCACAAACGTTGCACAGTACAGTATACAGGGTGCATAATTCCCAGGGGTATCTCACACATCGCTCAGTACAGATTACAGGATGTATAAAATCACCAGGTGTATAACACACGTCGCACAGTACAGTATACATACTGGTTACAACAATGCAGCAGATATTGAGCACTGATCAGGATACTAGAAGTGAGACAGAGCTGCAAGATACAGCAATGGCCTACTGTACTGTACTATATGTATACTGCTGGTCACCAAAATGCTGCACTGTCCTACTATATACTGCCTACTGTACTGTACTACTATAATTATATACTGGTGGTCCCCACAATGCAGCACACTGAGCACAGATATTTGCAGCACACTGAGCACAGATATGGAGCGTTTTCAGGCAGAGAACGTAGATATTTGCAGCACACTGAGCACAGATATTTTGCAGCACACTGAGCACAGATACGGAGCTTTTCAGGGAGAAAACGCAGCCATGTCCTCTCCGTTCAATCTCCAATGCACGAGTGAAAATGGCGGAGACGCGCGGCTCTTTATATAAAATACGAATCTCTCGAGAATCCGACAGCGGGATGATGACGTTCGTCTGCGTTCGGGTTAACCAGTGGTGCAAGTAGAAAAAATGTCTTACAGGTACTGTGTGCGCACGCCGAAGGCGGGACCAGGGAACATATAGAAGGAATTACGTACCACATAGAGGGGAAACGCGGAGGTACCCACCAAGGAAGGACTGGAAGACCTCCAAAACCTCACAGATATCACCCTCACACATAGTATCTGCCAATGCTCTGCGGGAAGGCCCAAATCCACAATAGAAGTCAGGTCACACCTGTATTCTGAAGCCAGTGAAACTGACTGCTGGCCTTGGAGATGAACCTGAGGTCATGGTCAATGTAGCTGGCACAAGACAACCTTTCCTTTTAGATACAGGCGCAGCCAGATCTGTATTAAACTCTTCAACAGGAATAATGATCACGGGCAAAACTATTTCGGCAATGGGAGTAATGGGAAAAGTGCAACAGTACCCTTTGACCAAACCTGCGGAGGTTACGATAGGGCCCTTGCACACCAAACATTCTTTCCTGTTGGCTGCATCAGCTCCTACTAATCTCCTTGGCAGAGATTTATTATGCAAAATGCGGTGTGTCATATATTGTACCCCTGAGGGTGTGTTTTTAGACATACCTGAGAACCATGAGCAGGAAGTACAAAATATGTTAGACACCCCTCAAAGGCTAATGTTGCACTCTACCGTTATAGACACATGTCCATCACAGGTAGAGGAAATGATCTCACAAATACTGAGTTCCTTATGGACCAAAGATGGACAGGACACTGGATTGATGGCAAATGTAGCCCCAGTAGTAGTGCAAATAAAAGATGGCAGGATAGCTCCCAAAATCCCCCCGTACCCTATGTTCCAGAGGTGGAATTAGGAGTATACCCTGTCATAGAACAGCTGTTACAGCAGGGCATCCTCATCAGGACATCCAGCACAGCCAATAGTCCCATCTTCCCTGTGAAAAAGAGTGGGGGAGGGGTTACAGGCTAGTGCAGGATTTAAGGGGAATAAACAAAATAGTCAACAGCCAATTCCCCGTAGTGCCCAATCCAGCTGTCATCCTCATGCAGATTCCCTCTACCTCTAGGTACTTCACTGTGATTGACCTCTGCTCTGCTTTCTTTTCTGTTCCTCTTCACCCCGACAGTCAGTACATTTTTGCTTTCACCTACAGGGGAGTACAGTACACCTGGACCCGTCTCCCCCAAGGTTTCATTGACAGCCCAAGTATTTCTCCCAAGCCCTACATGACTGTTTGCAATCCTTTCAACCTAAGAATGGGTCGGTCCAATGCACGAGTGAAAATGGCGGAGACGCGCGGCTCTTTATATAAAATACGAATCTCTCGAGAATCCGACAGCGGGATGATGACGTCCGTCCGCGTTCGGGTTAACCAGTGGTGCAAGTAGAAAAAATGTCTTACAGGTACTGTGTGCGCGCGCCGAAGGCGGGACCAGGGAACATATAGAAGGAATTACGTACCACATAGAGGGGAAACACGGAGGTACCCACCAAGGAAGGACTGGCAGACCTCCAAAACCTCACAGATATCACCCTCACACATAGTATCTGCCAATGCTCTGCGGGAAGGCCCAAATCCACAATAGAAGTCAGGTCACACCTGTATTCTGAAGCCAGTGAAACTGACTGCTGGCCTTGGAGATGAACCTGAGGTCATGGTCAATGTAGCTGGCACAAGACAACCTTTCCTTTTAGATACAGGTGCAGCCAGATCTGTATTAAACTCTTTAACAGGAATAATGATCACGGGCAAAACTATTTCGGCAATGGGAGTAACGGGAAAAGTGCAACAGTACCCTTTGACCAAACCTGCGGAGGTTACGATAGGGCCCTTGCACACCAAACATTCTTTCCTGTTGGCTGCATCGGCTCCTACTAATCTCCTTGGCAGAGATTTATTATGCAAAATGCGGTGTGTCTTATATTGTACCCCTGAGGGTGTGTTTTTAGACATACCTGAGAACCATGAGCAGGAAGTACAAGATATGTTAGACACCCCTCAAAGGCTAATGCTGCACTCTACCGTTATAGACACATGTCCATCACAGGTAGAGGAAATGATCTCACAAATACTGAGTTCCTTATGGACCAAAGATGGACAGGACACTGGATTGATGGCAAATGTAGCCCCAGTAGTAGTGCAAAAAAAAGATGGCAGGATAGCTCCAAAAATCCCCCCGTGCCCTATGTTCCAGAGGTGGAATTAGGAGTATACCCTGTCATAGAACAGCTGTTACAGCAGGGCATCCTCATCAGGACATCCAGCACAGCCAATAGTCCCATCTTCCCTGTGAAAAAGAGTGGGGGAGGGGTTACAGGCTAGTGCAGGATTTAAGGGGAATAAACAAAATAGTCAACAGCCAATTCCCCGTAGTGCCCAATCCAGCTGTCATCCTCATGCAGATTCCCTCTACCTCTAGGTACTTCACTGTGATTGACCTCTGCTCTGCTTTCTTTTCTGTTCCTCTTCACCCCGACAGTCAGTACATTTTTGCTTTCACCTACAGGGGAGTACAGTACACCTGGACCCGTCTTCCCCAAGGTTTCATTGACAGCCCAAGTATTTTCTCCCAAGCCCTACATGACTGTTTGCAATCCTTTCAACCTAAGAATGGGTCGGTGCTGATACAATATGTTGATGACTTGTTCTTATGCTCTGATTCATTTGAGTCATCCCTGGCAGACACTAAACAGCTTCTGTTTCACCTCTCCCAGACAGGACACAAGGCTTCTAAGGAAATATTACAGTTGTGCCGGACAAGGGTTAAATACTTGGGACACTGCCTGACACAAGGACTAAGACACCTGACCACAGATAGGATACAGGCCATCCGTGACATGACTCTGCCGCAGACTCAGCAACACATTTGCACATTTCTAGGAATGTGTGGGTATTGTCGGAAATTGGATTCCAGGGTTCTCTATTCTGGCACTACCACTGCAAGAAATGGTCTCTTCAAGCAAACCAGAACGGGTCTCTCATACTGAGGAGTCCGAACTGGCATTTGAGAGACTAAAAGAGTGCTTGTCTCAAGCACCAGCATTGGGGATGCTAGATTATGAGAAAGCTTTTGAATTATATGGTACCGAAAGTGCTGGGTGTGCGGCAGGGGCCTAACACAGAAACATGGTGATGCCAGCAGACCAGTATCCTATTACAGTGCACAACTGGACACTGTAGCACTGTCTCTACCCACATGCCTATGAAGTGTTGCAGCCATAGCTTTGTTGGTAAGTAAGAGTGAAGACGTAGTGCTAGGGCATGACCTGACAATCCATACACCTCATGCAGTATCAGCCTTGCTAAACTACGCCCAAACAAGACATGTCTCATCCGCTCGGTTTACAAAATGGGAACTATCACTGATGGCCCTTGTAAACATCACCATAAAAATGTGTAGCACACTAAATCCTGCAACTTACTTTCCAAGTGTGCCTTGTCATGCACAAAGGGTGGAGGATGAGAATGATGGTGAAGGAGTATTTAGTACAGACACTGATATGCATGACTGTATGGAATACTTGAACAAGACCTGACATCAGTGACAACCCACTAGAAGACGTAGACTTTACTTTTTACATTGATGGTAGTTGTCACAGACAGACGGACTCAGGAGACCTGTGCACTGGATACGCAGGTATCAGGTATCATAGAAGCTGAACCCTTTGGTCCACCTCACTCAGCACAAGTTGCTGAGCTGGTAGCACTGACCAGAGCATGTGAGTTGGAAAAGGGTAAGTCAGCTAATATATACACGGACTCTAGATATGCTTCTGGAGTAGTGCATGATTTCGGGGCCCTGTGGTGCCTCAGAAATTTCATGACGGCAGCTGTCACGCCTGTGGCGCATGCGTCACACATCAAAAGGCTTCTGACACCCATACAGGAACCTGACAGAGTGGCTGTTATCAAGTGTAAAGCACACACTTATAACCAAGACCCAATCTCACTTGGTAACAGCCGGACGGACGAAGCTGCTAAATCGGCAGCAAGCACCATTGCACAAAGTACCACCACACAACTGATGACATTCAATACAGTAAATATGCAACAGTTATTTGCAATACAAGATTTGTGTTCCCTACAGGAGAAGGCAGTCTGGAAGGCAAAGGTATATGGTCAGGAGTCCTCAGGACTCTGGAGAGATGGACAAGGTAAGCCAGTGGCCCCCAGGGCGTATCTCCCAAGCCTAGCTGAAGCGGCACATGGTTTGACTCATCTGGGCAAGGAAGGTATGTGCAAATTGGTAAGAGCTTACTGGAGTGCACCAGGGTTCTCTTCTCAGGCAAGCAAGAAAGCAATGACATGTCTTACTTGCTTGAGGTAGAATATTGGTAAGAAAATACTAATGGAGCCATCCCATATCCCTCCTACAGACGGACCTTTCCAGGTAATACAAATCGACTTCATACAGCTACTACCCTGTAGGAATTTGAAATATGTACTGGTATGCACTAATGTCTTCTCAAACTGGGTAGAGGCATTTCCTGCCGCCACAAATACTGCTGTGTTTACTGCTAAGAAAATTGTTCAGAAATTTGTGTGTAAATATGGTATCCCTAAGATTATTGAGAGTGATAGGGGTACCCGTTTTACAGGTGAAGTCTTTCAGGTTATGTGCAAACTTATGGGTATTAATAGTAAGCTACATACTGCCTACCGACCACAGGCCAGTGCGAAGGTGAGGAGAATGAACAGCACTATTAAGAACAAGCTGAGCAAAGTGATGGCTGAAACTGGACTGTTGTGGCCGGAGGCACTGCCACTAGTGTTGTATGGCATCAGAACCACTCCCAGGTCATCGCTTAACCTATCACCCTTTGAAATTATTTTTGGACGACAGCCCCATGTAATGATAGATCCCCAGGATGATCTGAAATGCAATAATGAAATGACTGTGCAATACTTAGTTAGGATGAGGCAGCAATTGAGAAACCAGCAAAGGAATTTGAAACTGGTGATTCCTGACCTACCAAACAGTAATTGTCATGAAATTGAACCTGGGGACTATGTGATGATTCAAAATTTTCTACACTCAGGTTGCCTAATAGACAGGTGGGAAGGACCGTATCAAGTTTTGTTGACCAGCACAACTACACTGAAGGTTGCCGAGAGAGAGACTTGGGTCCACTCATCCCACTGCAAGAAGGTTGCTAACCCGGAGAAAACTCATGAGAAAGAGAAAGGTGAAGAAAACCTGATATCACTGGAGAATCTGTTCCGGGTAAATGAAAGGCAAGACTATTGAACTGCACCTGAGCATTGTGAAAAGAAGAATCAAGGACTGTTGTCTTAATTTTTTTTTCTCTCCAAACACCGCCCCTCTTCATTTTTTTTCCTCCCCTTTTTCCCTGCCAAAATGGATCCACGTCAAGAGACTGTATTTCGGATTTTTTTTGTGATTCTATTTTTGATCAGGGCAATTTGTTTTTGCGAGGGCCCCCGGGAAGTCAAGCAAGGATCTGGAATGGGTTCTGATGTTGAGGATGAATATGTAGGACCCCAGGATCAGTCCATCACTTTGGTCAAAGCTGGTATAAGTAAGAGATCTGGTAGTTACGGAGCTCGGAGGCAATGTGAAGGGTTGTTGTCTCATGAATACTGCATATGTAAGTAATGCGATAACATAGTCAAAGATGAATGCATCCAGATATGTCAGTCAAACAATAATATCAATATTGACGGACATCCTTTATTTGACTATCACTCATTAGTGGGTACTGTCTTAAACCAAACAGAATGCTGGGTGTGCTCACAAGTACCTCAAGAACAGAGTAAATCAGGATTAGTGCCATACTCATTAACAGTAAATGAGGTACTTGAATTGCATGGGGGGAGACCGGTGGACAGAAAATACAATATATCAAGACCACCTAGCCCAAAGCTCCACCAGTACCACGTAGATAGATCACTACTATGTTTCAACATAACCAATTTACGGAGACGAGGAAATTGGGAAGGTACTTGGAACAATCAGACAATGACCTTCTCACACAGAGCTGACAAAGAACCCATCAACTCTGAACTTGTACGTGGGATAGCCGCAAGTGGGAGGTACTTCCGATACAAGTATACACGTGGGATCAAAACCATGTGGGCTGGAAAAGTGTCACAGGGATATTGTGTGCACATCATCCAGCCAGATACTTGTGTCAAGCAGATGGAAAAACTGGGGACGGCTTTCTTTGTAAGGATTATTTGTGAAATGATATTGATGCATTTTGTCCCCTATGATCTCCCAGATGACGCTTATTTCATATGTGGAAGGAAAGCGTACAAGTGGCTTACTCCGAGCTCTGAAGGGTTGTGTTACATAGGCAGAGTACTACCAGAAGTCATGACCATTGCACATTCTAAAATGAAAGCCATTCACCGCAAACGCTCCGCCTCCTTTTACTCACACCCACTACAAACACATTTTCAAGAGACACCTCATAGACAGGAGAGAGCTCACAGCGTCTAATTTGATTCATATTCTTCTTGCATTAGATATCACCCATACTGCCAGAGGAATTATAAATTATAGGTATATCCATGCGCTAGCGAACTTGATAGATAATATCACTGAGATGTATGACAACACCTTTAGGTATGCGGGTAGGGAGCTACAGGCCTACAAGAAGAAACTGGCACAACACAGGATGGTCTTAAATTACATCACGGCCATGACAGGTGGGTATTGCGTTACTTTGGCGACTCAAAATGGTGTGAAGTGCTGCACGTATATTACGAACAGTACTGAGGACCCAACGAAGATCATTGATCAAAAGATGGATGAGATCTTGCAGTTGAAATGGGAGTTTAGAAGGAAACACAATATCACTTTAGCGGCTGTGGGTAATGAATTGACTGGATGGGCCTCATGGTTGAACCGACTCAAGTGGTTCTCTGGGTTAGGAGAGTGGGCACAAGGAATGGTTGCAAATGTGGGGAAGTTTCTCCTCTGTATCCTGGGTGTTGTCATAATTACCGGCCTGATATTTAAATGTGTTCGGATTTTGACGCAGCGAAAAGGCATAATACAAATTTGATGAGGCTAAGGAGCGGTTGCGTTGTAAATGCGGCAGATCTGGTATACGATCCGATGATAGAGACAGTGCTGTGATAGGAATGTAAATTAATTTCATGGCCGGTTTCTTTCACTATCTTTTTGTGTTCCTCTCTCCCTCTACCCAGCAAAACTTCTACCGAATCCGGACATCAGTGTGCAAAGACATAGGTACATGTATGTATGTGACGTTCATTCAAATCAGACATCTTAGGCTATAGCACTGTCCCAGCATACTCTATAGGTTGAATGTCATCCCACACCCAACCAGTGGTCCCTTGACCGCCAAGTGCATATAGAGGATGTCTCATCCTCCTCCCTCTCTTCCCCAACCATAGTCAGTGTCTGATTTGCGAAATAAGTACATATGTGTGTCTAGGTCACCTGTTATGTGTTTTGAAATATTTTGTTAGTAATTTATGACAGTTATTGTTACCTGTCAAAGTCGAAAATATTACATACACACCACATGCAAACACCAAAGAGAGTGCCCTCTGTGCATGCGCGTAATCGCCGTACATACGCATACCCGCACGCTACGTACACTGGTTCACGAGCCTTGCGTATTGGCGCGTGGTATGAGTATATATGGTAGCACACGCATTCGCACAGAAAAGCCACAAAGACAGTATTCAATATTCTATTTATATAGTGCATAATTTACACATAGTCTCCATACACATTGCCAGCAACTTACATACACTTAAAAGGTAGAACTATAGAGTTATTCAGCTTTACAGGATGTGAGGGGACAGAGCAAAGTTAGGACTTATGTTTGGTATCCAGATGTGCAGTATTTTGTGATCTACATCCTGGTTGTTATTTGTAGTTGATTGCATGTATCTGCGTGTAGATATATGCAGAAATATAATATTAGCAAACTGTTATGACACTGTACTCAGGATATTCGGCGGGAACCTAGTGGCGAACACCTGCAAGCACACCTGGACCAAGCATCGCTCATTCATTCAAACCAACCTATGACCCCTCATGTACTGTAAATGACCTGCCCCTTGACCTATGGAAGAAGAGCTTACATTTCCCATTGTATTGTATTTGTACTCATTGTATAAAAGAGAGGTCTCCTGATCCAGGCTTCAGTCCCTTTTTCTCTGAGGTCATCTTGCCAAGACTGACTGAGACCTGGATCCGGGAGCGCTCGCGAACAAACGTATGTATTGAAAGAACAGATTGATTAGTACCGTACGGAACTTATAAAGTTCAAAAAAGCCAAATTAGTCACGGTCCAGAAAGACTATTCGGAACAAAAGGTTTATAGCTGGGTTAACAACAGATCTACTGGGGCTGATACCTTTAGGAGGCGGAGGTTCCAGAAAAGACCCATTAGAGACACTGATTCATCCAGCGGAGGCACATCAGCTTACAGCGATCAAGAATGTGCTGGGCGCAGTGGTCCTACTTCCTCACAAAAACCCCCTTTAGGGGTTACTACCCGGGCGAAGGTCGACACACCAAAAGAACAAGGACCAGGCATGGCTGCCAGTGGGCCTGCGAAGGCAAAAAGAAAATACAAAAAAAGAACTTAGTCTTTAATCTCTCTGACAGGTCCTTAACTGAACATGAACTGGCTGTATTGAATAAGGGACTTTCTTTCGTTCCCACAGGGAGCTTTGATGCATTTACTAATAGTGTTGATGTCTATAAATTTGGCAGACAGCTGCGACTTAGGGATCACTTTGGTGAGTCTAGTTCTCAAAACATCAAGACGCCCAATTTTTACAAAAAATCCACCTATGATCCCCCCTCTACAAATACTGCTATTAAAGTATTTGTACAGCGGTTAGAGAATGAGGTCACCAATGTAAATAGGCTTGATATTAAACACCATAACCTCACATTACCAGAACGAAAGGCATTAATTGACCTGAGTTCATATCAAGATATCGTTGTGAGGGTGGCCGATAAGGGAGGGGGTTTAGTTGTATTGAATGTGGAGGACTATAGGGCTGAGGCGTTAAGACAGCTGTCTGACACCAATGTATACAAACGGCTCGATCAAGACCCTACAGAGTCTTTCCAGCAGGAACTCTCCCAGGTCTTGGACACAGCTACAATTAAGGGGCTGTTGGACCCAAAACATAGGGATTCCCTTAAACGGAATTGGCCGAAGTTACCGGTCTTTTATTTAATCCAAAAGCTGCATAAAGATCCACAAAAGCCGCCAGGGAGACCCATAATTGCGGCAAGGGATTCTATTTACTATGCAGTATCCCAATTCCTAGATCATTACTTGCAGCCTGTTGTCCAAGCTGAGGAGAGTTTCCTAAAGGATATTACTGCCTATATCTTGAAATTGCAAAAGCTTAATCCAGTGGAAGCACATACTATAATGTGCACCATAGACGTAGTTAGTTTATATACTACCATCCCCCATCAGAGGGGCCTGCAAATTCTTAGGACGCACCTTACAGGTAACGCACATTACAAGGGCCCAGATCTAGACTTGTTTCTTACGTTGATGGAATTGACACTAAAGAGAAATTATTTTCTCTTTGATGGCTCATTGTACATCCAGTTATTGGGGTATGCAATGGGGTCTTGCGTAGCACCGAGCTTCGCTAACATATTCATGTTTGCAGTTGAAAAGGAGCTGTTCTTCTCTGACCCACAGAGGATGCAATATATATCTTTCTACTGCCGCTACATCGATGATGTGTGTATGTTCTGGACTGGTCCAGAACCTGAGCTTAGACAGTTCTTGGTTGACCTCAACTCAGGAGACGAAAACATCAAATTTACATCTGAGTACAGTTCACAGAATATACATTACTTGGATGTTTCAGTCTCTTTAGTTGATTGTCAATTCGTGACTAATGTGTACCAGAAGGCGGTTGACCGTACTACCTATCTGCATGCAGATAGCCAGCATCCCCCTTCACTTAAACGAGGTTTGCCTTTTTCCCAGTTTTTACGTATCATTCGCATCTGCTCGAATCATCAGGATGCCATAACACAAATTAATTTAATGTTAAATAAGTTCTTATTGAGGGGGCTATCCTCCAAAGCTGTTACGTGAAGCTAGGGTAAAGGCACTTGCATTCCCAAGAGAGCAGGCTTTAAAGCACAACCAGGTATCCACTTTGCAGAATAAAATGATTTGGCCACAACAATATTCATCTAACTCAGAATCCTTTGTGGCAGCAGCTAAAAAATATTGGCCTGTTGTCAACAGTGATTTAACCTTACCAGGTCTGTTGAATAAAACTTTAATGCCTGGTTTCCGTAGAGGCCGGAATATCAAGGATGTCGTAGTACATAATGACATCACGGGTTTTATATATAGCTCACCCACAGACCCACTTTTTGTCCAGAAAACCGGGCAATTTTAAGTGCATCAATTGCACGACTTGCCAATACTTAGAGAGAGGGGCTTATTTTTCGCATCCGCGCTTAGGCAAAAGGTTAAAAATTAATTACCCCTTAACTTGCTCTAGCACCCATGTAGTCTACTACATCAAATGCCCATGTGGATTACTATACGTGGGCAAAACAATTCGCAGTTTTAAGGAAAGGATGGCATCCCATCGATCGGGTATTAGAAAGGCCATTGAGAGCGCTGAAACCACCTCTAAAAATAAAATGAATGATCAACCGGTCGCCAGGCATTTTCATGATTTTCGCCACAGTTTAGCCGCATTAAGGTACAAGATGATCGATTGGGTAGTGGGTACCCCCCTGTAGAAGAGGTGGCAATAGGGACAACTTACTATTGCGATTAGAGACAAAGTGGATTTATAAGCTACAAACCCTGCAGCCGCTCGGGTTGAATGAGCAATTATCTTACACTTGCTTTTTAGAAACAGGACACGTTATACCAGTAATGGTTTTGATCTTTTGAATGTAACTGTTTCTTTCAGTATATGCTCTGTTTAGATCAGCTGTGTTATTATGTAATGTCATTTCATTCACAGAGAGTCATCTAGTATTAATGTTCCTTATAACCACAAGCAGAGTGTTATATTCTATTTTCTCAGTTTTTACTATTGTGCAGCATTGTTACCATGGTGATGGGTATCACTATAGCAACGCCCAGGCCCCCCGCCCAGCTCTACCAGCCATGTGATGCGGATGTGACTTCACTTCCGGTGACGCCAGCAGGACGGCGACGGGAAGCGGCCGACGGGCTTAGTGTGCACCTGGGTGAGTTAAATAAAGGTATGTCTTTTTCTGTTGTTCTGTATTGTCCTGACGAAGGAGATTAAAGGTCTCCGAAACGTAGACCAAGCATCTTTACAATATTGAAGTTTCCTGAGTGCCGTTTTTTCTTCACTTCTATATTAATCGTTACGATTCTGGCACCGGGACCAGTTGGGAAATTTGTTAGAGTGCCGGACACCCTTGTCTTCTATATATATATATATATATATGATATATAAATGCGCGACCAGTGTTTCAGAGTCTCTTAATGTACAGTATATGCGGGGTAATTCCGAGTTTCTTGCTTGCTAGCTATTTTTTGCAGCGCTGCGAACAGATAGTCGCCACCTATATGGAAGTGTATTTTAGCTGTGCAAGTGTGTGATCGCATGTGCAGCCGAGCTGTACAAAAACCATTTTGTGCAGTTTCTGAGTAGCTCTGAACTTACTCAGCCCTTGCGATCACTTCAGCCTGTCCGAGGCCGGAATTGATGTCAGACACCCGCCCTGCAATCGCTTCGACGTGCCTGCGTTTTTCCAAACACTCCCAGAAAACGGTCAGTTGACACCCACAAACGCCCTCTTCCTGTCAATCTCCTTGCAATCGGCTGTGCAAATAGATTCTTTGTAAAACCATCGCTCAGCAACGATCCGCTTTGTACCCGTACAACGCGCCTGCGTAATGCGTTGCATACGCATGCGCAGTTCTGACCTGATCGAAGCGCAGTGAAATATCCTAGCGTGCGATCAGGTCAGAATGACCCCCACAGTCCGTTCTCCACAGTATGCGAGTGCAGGCACCTCTCAGCAGCTTTATCCATCAGCTGTAACTTTGATGCATGTAAAGAAAGAAAGAAAGATAAGGGCACAATACAACAAGTGTCTTTGCTTAATGGACTCGCTGATGTCCAGCACCGAGTCCGTTAAGCAAAAACGCTTGTTGTATTGTGGCAAATAGCTTCGTGGATCGGGCAGCTGGCTGCTATCCGGAGGTGCTGGTGGAATGGACACTGGGGGTAATTCAGACCTGATCGCTAGGCTGCTGTAATCAGGTCTAAACTGCGCATTCGTATGCACCGCAATGTGCAGGTGCGTCGCACGAGTACAAAGCGGATCGCCGCTCATCGATGTCTTTGTGCGAAGAATCCATTTGCACACGCGTTAGCAAGGAGATTGACAGGAAGAGGGCGTTTGTGGGTGGCAACTGACCATTTTCAGGGCGTGTTTGGAAAAACTCAGGTATGTCCAAGTGTTTGCAGGGAGGGTTCCTGAAGTCAATTCCAATCTCGGACAGGCTGATGTGATCGCAGCGGCTGAGTAAGTCTCGGACTAATCAGAGACTGCACAAAATCTGTTTATACAGCTCTTCTACACATGCGTTCGCACACTTGCACAGCTACAATACACTAGGGATGAGCGGGTTCGGTTCCTCGGAATCCGAACCCGCCCGAACTTCATGTTTTTTTACACGGGGCCGAGCGACTCGGATCTTCCCACCTTGCTCGGTTAACCCGAGCGCGCCCGAACGTCATCATCCCGCTGTCGGATTCTCGCGAGACTCGGATTCTATATAAGGAGCCGCGCGTCGCCGCCATTTTCACACGTGCATTGAGATTCATAGGGAGAGGACGTGGCTGGCGTCCTCTCCGTTTATAGAGAAGAGAGTGAGACAGTAGAGAGAGACACAGTAGTAATTTTGGGGAGCATTAGTAGGAGTACTAGTTACTTGCTGAAGTGATAGATAGTGTGACTGTATATTATCTGACTTGTGGGGGAGACACTGACAGTGGGGAGCAGTTTTATAGTCTGAGAGCAGGACTCAGGAGTACATATAACGTACAGTGCACACTTTTGCTGCCAGAGTGCCACACTGCCATTGTGACCACACTGACCACCAGTATAATATATATTGTGATTGTCTGCTTAGGAGTACTACTTGCAAGTTGCTGATAGTGTGACCAGTGACCTGACCACCAGTCACCACCAGTTTAATATATATATATATATATATATATATATAATTGTATATAATATATATATAATATTGTATACCACCTACCCGTGGTTTTTTTTTTCTTTCTTCTTTATACATACTACTATAGTAGCTTACTGTAGCAGTCTGCGGTGCTGCTGAGCTGACTGTGTCCAGCAGGTCCGTCATCTCTCATTACATAATAAATATATATACCTGTCCGGCTGCAGTACTAGTGATATTATATATATATATATATATATATATATATTGATTTCATCTCCTTATCATCCAGTCTATATTAGCAGCAGACACAGTACGGTAGTCCACGGCTGTAGCTACCTCTGTGTCGGCAGTCGCTCGTCCATCCATAATTGTATACCACCTACCCGTGGTTTTTTTTTTTCTTTCTTCTTTATACATACTACTATAGTAGCTTACTGTAGCAGTCTGCGGTGCTGCTGAGCTGACAGTGTCCAGCAGGTCCGTCATCAGTCATTACATAATAAATATATATACCTGTCCGGCTGCAGTACTAGTGATATTATATATATATATATATATATATATTGATTTCATCTCCTTATCATCCAGTCTATATTAGCAGCAGACACAGTACGGTAGTCCACGGCTGTAGCTACCTCTGTGTCGGCAGTCGCTCGTCCATCCATAATTGTATACCACCTACCCGTGGTTTTTTTTTTTCTTTCTTCTTTATACATACTACTATAGTAGCTTACTGTAGCAGTCTGCGGTGCTGCTGAGCTGACAGTGTCCAGCAGGTCCGTCATCAGTCATTACATAATAAATATATATACCTGTCCGGCTGCAGTACTAGTGATATTATATATATATATATATATATATATATTGATTTCATCTCCTTATCATCCAGTCTATATTAGCAGCAGACACAGTACGGTAGTCCACGGCTGTAGCTACCTCTGTGTCGGCAGTCGCTCGTCCATCCATAATTGTATACCACCTACCCGTGGGGTTTTTTTTTTATTTCTTCTTTATACATACTACTATAGTAGCTTACTGTAGCAGTCTGCGGTGCTGCTGAGCTGACAGTGTCCAGCAGGTCCGTCATCAGTCATTACATAATAAATATATATACCTGTCCGGCTGCAGTACTAGTGATATTATATATATATATATATTGATTTCATCTCCTTATCATCCAGTCTATATTAGCAGCAGACACAGTACGGTAGTCCACGGCTGTAGCTACCTCTGTGTCGGCAGTCGCTCGTCCATCCATAATTGTATACCACCTACCCGTGGTTTTTTTTTTTCTTTCTTCTTTATACATACTACTATAGTAGCTTACTGTAGCAGTCTGCGGTGCTGCTGAGCTGACAGTGTCCAGCAGGACCGTCATCAGTCATTACATAATAAATATATATACCTGTCCGGCTGCAGTACTAGTGATATTATATATATATATATATATATATATATATATATATTGATTTCATCTCCTTATCATCCAGTCTATATTAGCAGCAGACACAGTACGGTAGTCCACGGCTGTAGCTACCTCTGTGTCGGCAGTCGCTCGTCCATCCATAATTGTATACCACCTACCCGTGGTTTTTTTTTTTTTCTTTCTTCTTTATACATACTACTATAGTAGCTTACTGTAGCAGTCTGCGGTGCTGCTGAGCTGACAGTGTCCAGCAGGTCCGTCATCAGTCATTACATAATAAATATATATACCTGTCCGGCTGCAGTACTAGTGATATTATATATATATATATTGATTTCATCTCATTATCATCCAGTCTATATTAGCAGCAGACACAGTACGGTAGTCCACGGCTGTAGCTACCTCTGTGTCGGCAGTCGCTCGTCCATCCATAAGTATACTAGTATCCATCCATCTACATTGTTTACCTGAGGTGCCTTTTAGTTGTGCCTATTAAAATATGGAGAACAAAAATGTTGAGGTTCCAAAATTAGGGAAAGATCAAGATCCACTTCCACCTCGTGCTGAAGCTGCTGCCACTAGTCATGGCCGAGACGATGAAATGCCAGCAACGTCATCTGCCAAGGCCGATGCCCAATGTCATAGTACAGAGCATGTAAAATCCAAAACACCAAATATCAGTAAAAAAAGGACTCCAAAATCTAAAATAAAATTGTCGGAGGAGAAGCGTAAACTTGCCAATATGCCATTTACCACACGGAGTGGCAAGGAACGGCTGAGGCCCTGGCCTATGTTCATGGCTAGTGGTTCAGCTTCACATGAGGATGGAAGCACTCAGCCTCTCGCTAGAAAACTGAAAAGACTCAAGCTGGCAAAAGCACCGCAAAGAACTGTGCGTTCTTCGAAATCCCAAATCCACAAGGAGAGTCCAATTGTGTCGGTTGCGATGCCTGACCTTCCCAACACTGGACGTGAAGAGCATGCGCCTTCCACCATTTGCACGCCCCCTGCAAGTGCTGGAAGGAGCACCCGCAGTCCAGTTCCTGATAGTCAGATTGAAGATGTCAGTGTTGAAGTACACCAGGATGAGGAGGATATGGGTGTTGCTGGCGCTGGGGGGGAAATTGACAAGGAGGATTCTGATGGTGAGGTGGTTTGTTTAAGTCAGGCACCCGGGGAGACACCTGTTGTCCGTGGGAGGAATAGGGCCGTTGACATGCCTGGTGAAAATACCAAAAAAATCAGCTCTTCGGTGTGGAAGTATTTCACCAGAAATGCGGACAACATTTGTCAAGCCGTGTGTTGCCTTTGTCAAGCTGTAATAAGTAGGGGTAAGGACGTTAACCACCTCGGAACATCCTCCCTTATACGTCACCTGCAGCGCATTCATAATAAGTCAGTGACAAGTTCAAAAACTTTGGGCGACAGCGGAAGCAGTCCACTGACCAGTAAATCCCTTCCTCTTGTAACCAAGCTAACGCAAACCACCCCACCAACTCCCTCAGTGTCAATTTCCTCCTTCCCCAGGAATGCCAATAGTCCTGCATGCCATGTCACTGGCAATTCTGACGAGTCCTCTCCTGCCTGGGATTCCTCCGATGCATCCTTGCGTGTAACGCCTACTGCTGCTGGCGCTGCTGTTGTTGCTGCTGGGAGTCGATGGTCATCCCAGAGGGGAAGTCGTAAGCCCACTTTTACTACTTCCACCAAGCAATTGACTGTCCAACAGTCCTTTGCGAGGAAGATGAAATATCACAGCAGTCATCCTGTTGCAAAGCGGATAACTGAGGCCTTGACAACTATGTTGGTGTTAGACGTGCGTCCGGTATCCGCCGTTAGTTCACAGGGAACGAAACAATTTATTGAGGTAGTGTGCCCCCGTTACCAAATACCATCTAGGTTCCACTTCTCTAGGCAGGCGATACCGAGAATGTACACGGACGTCAGAAAAAGACTCACCAGTGTCCTAAAAAATGCAGTTGTACCCAATGTCCACTTAACCACGGACATGTGGACAAGTGGAGCAGGGCAGGGTCAGGACTATATGACTGTGACAGCCCACTGGGTAGATGTATGGACTCCCGCCGCAAGAACAGCAGCGGCGGCACCAGTAGCAGCATCTCGCAAACGCCAACTCTTTCCTAGGCAGGCTACGCTTTGTATCACCGGTTTCCAGAATACGCACACAGCTGAAAACCTCTTACGGCAACTGAGGAAGATCATCGCGGAATGGCTTACCCAAATTGGACTCTCCTGTGGATTTGTGGCATCGGACAACGCCAGCAATATTGTGTGTGCATTAAATATGGGCAAATTCCAGCACGTCCCATGTTTTGCACATACCTTGAATTTGGTGGTGCAGAATTTTTTAAAAAACGACAGGGGCGTGCAAGAGATGCTGTCGGTGGCCAGAAGAATTGCGGGACACTTTCGGCGTACAGGCACCACGTACAGAAGACTGGAGCACCACCAAAAACGCCTGAACCTGCCCTGCCATCATCTGAAGCAAGAAGTGGTAACGAGGTGGAATTCAACCCTCTATATGCTTCAGAGGTTGGAGGAGCAGCAAAAGGCCATTCAAGCCTATACAATTGAGCACGATATAGGAGGTGGAATGTACCTGTCTCAAGCGCAGTGGAGAATGATTTCAACGTTGTGCAAGGTTCTGCAACCTTTTGAACTTGCCACACGTGAAGTCAGTTCAGACACTGCCAGCCTGAGTCAGGTCATTCCCCTCATCAGGCTTTTGCAGAAGAAGCTGGAGGCATTGAAGGAGGAGCTAAAAGGGAGCGATTCCGCTAGGCATGTGGGACTTGTGGATGGAGCCCTTAATTCGCTTAACAAGGATTCACGGGTGGTCAATCTGTTGAAATCAGAGCACTACATTTTGGCCACCGTGCTCGATCCTAGATTTAAAACCTACCTTGGATCTCTCTTTCCGGCAGACACAAGTCTGCTGGGGTTGAAAGACCTGCTGGTGAGAAAATTGTCAAGTCAAGCGGAACGCGACCTGTCAACATCTCCTCCTTCACATTCTCCCGCAACTGGGGGTGCGAGGAAAAGGATCAGAATTCCGAGCCCACCCGCTGGCGGTGATGCAGGGCAGTCTGGAGCGACTGCTGATGCTGACATCTGGTCCGGACTGAAGGACCTGACAACGATTACGGACATGTCGTCTACTGTCACTGCATATGATTCTCTCACCATTGAAAGAATGGTGGAGGATTATATGAGTGACCGCATCCAAGTAGGCACGTCAGACAGTCCGTACTTATACTGGCAGGAAAAAGAGGCAATTTGGAGGCCCTTGCACAAACTGGCTTTATTCTACCTAAGTTGCCCTCCCACAAGTGTTTACTCCGAGAGAGTGTTTAGTGCCGCCGCTCACCTTGTCAGCAATCTGCGTACGAGGTTACTTCCAGAAAATGTGGAGAAGATGATGTTCATTAAAATGAATTATAATCAATTCCTCCGTGGAGACATTGACCAGCAGCAATTGCCTCCACAAAGTACACAGGGAGCTGAGATGGTGGATTCCAGTGGGGACGAATTGATAATCTGTGAGGAGCGGGATGTACACGGTGATATATCGGAGGATGATGATGAGGTGGACATCTTGCCTCTGTAGAGCCAGTTTGTGCAAGGAGAGATTAATTGCTTCTTTTTCGGTGGGGGTCCA